>NC_138955.1:33153070-33235570 GCF_965226115.1 Aulonocara stuartgranti | reverse complement strand
TACTCTATTTATATTTATATTTATATTGTATCCTGTTCTTATTTATTTTATCATTTTACCCTGTATATATCGTATTGCGTCATATCTCCAGTGTTTCCTCGGAGGGCGCTCTCTGCACCGGGGCTGTTATTGACCGTGGCTGCTGGGTCTCTGGGGTCCTCTCAGCCTGGTTGGCCTCCCTCCTGCTGTGTGCCCAGCCCGGAGGCTGCGGTCTGTGACCGGCTCCCGGTGCAGACGGCTCTCTGTTATAATGTTTCCTCACTTGGCTCATGCGAGCCCAGCCCAATTTTTACTCTTTAAGTGTGCGCGTGTGTGTGTGTGTGTGTGGGTGGGGGTGGGGGGATATATGTGTATTGAGAGTGTGGGGAGTGAGTTGGAGGGTGGGGTGGGCTGCTTTTAACTATGTAAAGCACTTTGTGCTAAATTTTTTCTGTATGAAAAGTGCTTTATAAATAAAGATTGATTGATTGAAAACATGGGGAGAAGAAGATTCTGCAGCACTGCCGTGTTTTGTTTCTGCTGCAACAGGTGATGGAAGCCGACTCTCTGCTGGTCAGTCTCCGCATGGAGGCTGCTTACATCAAGAAACTTTTCTCTTTTAACTGGGTGTGCCAGTTCGGTCTGGTGGAAAATATCGAGGTGGTGGTGCAGGAGTACCGGCAGAGCCGCGGGTTGCTGGTATGCAGTCGCACACACATGAGACTATATACAGTGTACACACTGTCAGGCTTTACTGGCTAATCTGTGTGTTTGCAGCCCGTCCGTCTCTGTGTACTGGGCCCTCCTGCAGTAGGTAAAACCACAGTGTCCAAAAAGATCTGCGAATATTACCGACTCCATCACGTCACAGTGAAAGGCACCGTCTCTGACACCATCGCCCGGCTGGTGAGCTCTTTACTTTCTCCTCCAAATCAATCAGAACTGAGTACAGCTGTAGCATTGTAATCTGCTTTCCCTTCAGGAACATGCTGTCAGGAATCCTGATCCCGGTGAAGGGCAGTCCACACAAGAGGCCCAGGAGCAGCTGAGCATGATGAAGGAACGCCTGGAACAGAACCCAGGTACGGCTTCAGATAACGAGGTCTGGAGGTGTTGGCACTCGAGTCGTGACTGAGGGCAGTGTGTTTATCTGTCGAGAGGGTAATTTCTAGTTTTAATTATTAAGAACCAGAAATGTGTTTGTTTGTTTTTAAGTATATGTTTGGTGTTTGTGAGGCAGTCGCACTCACGTAAGCTACGGAGGAAGCTCATATACAGTTTCATAAGATTTTAAAAATATCTGAAGAAGCAAAATACAAACAAGCAGCAACAACATGCTGTTTCACTGCGACATCAGTCATGCAGTGAGACAAGACCCTGCTACTTGTACTATCGCAGTAAATCCAAGCAGCAGTACTGCATGTGACCCACGCCCTGTTTCACACACCCCACACCTGCGACTCCATCACCTGGTGTCAGAACTGGTCTGGTCCCCGTTCTTTCCGAGCTCCTTAGATGATAATCGTCCTAACTTCAGTCTGAAGCAGCAGACCTGACATCTCCTCCTTCCAGAGTTCTGGGTTATGTCTTCATGTTTTCTGTATAGAACTAATTCATGTGTCTGTCTACACGTTGGGTGAGTGTCGAGTATTTGGTGGTGTATATGGGGTGGGAATGCACGTTTGTGTCCGCGTGCGTGCCTGTTCGTCTGTGTCTATATGTCAGGTTGGGTCTTAGACTCCACCTCTCTGGGTACATCTCAGGCCCTCTAAAGTACGGAGGCCTATCTCCCCTCACCACACTCCCTGCCGGTGGCTGATGCCCTCAGACGTTGGTGTGTTGGTGGTCCTTGTCGTCTGGGGCTGGGCGCTCATGTATGTACCGGCTCACTCCTGGTGGCCGATTGGCGGGGCTGGGCGCCTGTGGCCCGGCTGGGCTCCTTCCGGGCGGTGGGGTGCCCTCAGGCCTCCGGCCTCTGGGCCTGAAGCTCGGTCCTCTCTGGCACAGCTGGCTGCCGGCAGAGCCCGCGGGCACGCCACTGCAACCCCCTCTGACCTCTGCTCCGTAGCTGCTGGGTGACTTCTCCTTTGGGGCTCTACTCAGCTCTTCCCAGGAGGGTGGCACGGTTCCCCCCCTTTGGTGGTCCTCCTCGGGTCCTCGTACTCTGGGGCCTCTGGATGTCGGGGGCTTGGATCTCCTCCATACCTGCTTCATGCCCTGGAGGACGGGGCTGTGGCCCCCACACTCCCTAGCAGATCGTTACATGGAGAAACCTTTGGAATGCAAGCATGCTGATCCACACAGGTATGCACACAGGTGTACACACGGGTGTTCACAGACGCGGACTACACCTTTCTTGGCTGCTGCCTCAAAGCACATTGTGCGCTGTCTATCTTGCGTGCTGCACAATATCGTTTATTATTTAGTATCTACTGATATCTACTGCTAGCTAGTTTATTGTGATGGTGCTGTTTTTTTTATTATGTTGCTCTTTGTTGTTTGCTTTCTCTTCTGTTTTTTTTCTCCATACAGGTGATCCAGGTGTTTTGTTTGTTTTTCTTTCTTCCCCCCTTCTCACCGTCTCTTCTCCCCTCTGGTTTTCTTTCTCTCCCTCTCTTTCTTTCATTCTTTCTCCCTGTCCTATCCCCCAGTCATGTCTGTCCCGTTTGTAGCAAAATAAAATAAATACATAATTATAATCAAGGTCAATCAAATGGACCAATATGGCAAGGCCATGATGATCCACTTGGTAAAATAAATCTGCTTGGCATCTTTCTTGGCCTTAAGACAACAATTCTGATGCTAAAGATCCAAACGGGACACAAAAAACAAGAAAAAAGAACTAATTCATGACTCTAACTTCTGCATTAATATTTAACCTAATGTAATCATAGCTGCTTCAGTATTTATGACAGTATTTCTGACTGTAACACATTCAGTTGATGCTGGTAAACATTTAGACGGGTTTGCTCGTGTCAGCGTACAAAACTGCCGCTCCTGTGATTGTCTGGCTTTGACCTGACGTGCTAATGGCTCTGCAGCCAGCCCAGGTACGATACAGCAGGTGACTGCGCCTCCTCAGAGGGATCAGACAGCAAACCAGAGCTATGTTCTTTATGTAAAAGCCATCTGATCAGACCCAAAACCACGTCTCTTCATCACTTCACGTTTGTTCAGCAGAGCCCAGCATGTTATGGACACCGGGTGGCTGTAAAACACTGATGTTGTGTTTCAGCTGCTAATCAATCCTGTCAGATCTGCATACACGACTGTGTTTGTTTTCTACATTCATGAGGGACATTTGGTCTGTTTCCATGTTTCTTTGGTGCTCTATGCAGACTCTGGAATAGTCAGATTTAATTCAGTTTGTTAACTTTTTTAAACTTGACTGGGAAAAAGCTTCTTCAGGACTGTAGCTCACTTTTCTGCACCTCAGACAGCAACTGTTTGAAGCAGCTTGTATTATATGCAGATCAAACGTGAACATTTCTCTGTACGGTGACAGAGTTCAGCCTTTATATTGGCTTTGAGTGCTCTGCACTTTGCTGGGTGCTGTGTTTGTGCCTCGGTCAGAGACTTGGTGTGTGTCCTCCACCTGTGTGTGAGGTGTCTGCATGTGTGTGTGCAGCTGCAGGGACATGCTGGGAGTTTATGGTTAGCTCTCACAAAGTGAGCATGATGTGAGTTCGGCAGGTTTTTGCACATGCTGCAGGATAAATCGGGTAATTACAGATTTATCTGTATTATGGGAAATGATCTGCTGCTGTGAACAGTGTTCGGATTGGATGGTTTTGTCACATGATCACATGGACTATTTGCACAGATTGGTATTATTGTCTGATCTTTGCTATTGTCGCGCCTCGAGGCATCAGTTGAATAGAAACATGAATCCCGCAGGTCTGGAGGAGGAGCTGCTGTTGAACGTGATGAGGGACGAGCTGATGACTCACCCGTGTAAAAACCAGGGTTATGTGTTGGAGGACTTTCCCCAAACACGTGAACAAGCCAAAGAGCTCTTTGACGGTGAGTCGGACACCCCGAGGCTCTTGCACGTCAGGGCCTCACCTGCTCACTCACTCTTCTCTTCTCCAGGTAAAGAAGAGGATGCAACATCCCAGAATTCTTTAACCAGCATTATACCCGGTACCTGCAGGGAGCTGTGACTCAGATCCTTTTATTTCTCATTTAACAACAACAGTAACAGATGTGCAGCCTGCTCCATCAGTAACAGTTGTCTTGTGTGGCCACAGAGTTTGTGTTGTGCCTGGAGGCCACAGAGGCCTTCCTGTTGGATCGAGTGCTCAACCTGCCCGAGAGCCGCGTGCAGGAACACAACTGCGAGCCAGAGAACTTCTCGAGGCGGCTGGCTGCTTACAACGAGAAACAGTCGGAGGATGATGTGGTCCTCAACTACTTTTATGAGCATGACATCATCCCTCTGCAGTTTGGTAACCCGTGAAGAGAGACTGCATCACTTGTGAGGGGGAAATCTTTCTTAGTGTTGCTAAAAGTCTCTGTGCTCCTCGTCTGCAGAGATCAGCAGCAACGCTGAAGCAGACTGCCTGCCTCTGATGCAGAAGGTCATTGACATGGTGGGCCAGCCCAGAAACTACGGTCCCAGCAGCCAGGAGGTGAAGGAGGAGGAGAGGAGGAAGGCTGGCGAGAGGCTGAGGAGAGAAGCCCAGGAGAGAGCAGAGGTGGAGCAGATGGAGGCCGA
The DNA here is from genome assembly GCF_965226115.1 of Aulonocara stuartgranti. Classification (NCBI taxonomy): domain Eukaryota; kingdom Metazoa; phylum Chordata; class Actinopteri; order Cichliformes; family Cichlidae; genus Aulonocara; species Aulonocara stuartgranti. The sequence continues at coordinate 33,230,874 of NC_138955.1, read as the reverse complement.
CGAGGCCAGAGCCAGGGCTGCACGCTGGGCTGAGTGGGTAGGTGGAGGAGAAAGACGAGGCGCTGTTAACGACATATAAAACACATTTCCTAACAATGAGCAGAGGAGTGCGCTGTGAAGAGCTCTGCTTTAACAAGCAGACAGTCAGTGTCACTCTGCTGGCCATGACGGATACACACCAGAAGAGGCAACAAGCTGAACTATTCTCTACATGTCTCTGTGTATTAGACTAAGAAGCTGGAGCAGGTGAGGCAGCAGGAGGAGGAGGAGCTGGAGGCCACGTCGCGCCCCATGAGGGGCTACCTGATGGAACAGGTAGTGCCCACGCTGAGCCAGGGTCTGACTGCATGCTGCCGAGCTCAACCACAGGACCCCGTGGACTTCCTGGTATTTCACTGCCCACAGATTATTGCCCGGTCGTTAGCGTCTCCTCCACGTGGCGTTAATCGTGATGGCGTACGTCTCTTTGTCTTTCAGGCAGAGTACTTGCTGAAGAACAACCCTTTTGAAGCCGATCACGAGCAGCTTTCCTAGCCGAGGAGAATTTCCTTTGAGTCTTTGAGACTCGTCAGAGCATTTCAGTCGTCACACGCCAAGTGTCCCCAACTCCATGCTGGGATTTTGATTAGGTGTGATTTGTAAGTGGCCCATTCTCCTGCCCCTGTTGCATTCATACACGGTTTGTTTGGGCTCTCGTGTGCTGGCCGTTACTTAAAAGCAACCCAAAAAGCAGATGAAAGTGTGCACAAAACCAGGAGCTAATTAGGAAGTTAATTTGCTTAATAAACTTGGTAAACTGTAAAGCAGACACGCTCGGGTCATAATTGCTTTGATTTAGCTTCAGATTTCCAGGAAGGATAAATGTTACGAATGGCGGCTAATTTGTCGGTCTCTCATGTTGCCACTCGTGACTGCAAAGTGTACATAATTGGTTGCGACAGAACACCAAACGATTTCATTGTACGTACTTAATCACCACATGGGGAAATTAGTGGAGTTTATTTGGGAAACACTGTGATGCAAGCTGCTGCAACACTGTTGGACTGCAGCACGTGTGCCCCCGGTACACACACACACACACACACACACACACACACACACACACACACACAGTTCTCTGTCATAGTGAGCACCATGCACTATGTGGGCACACACACAGGTGTAGCAGCTGAGATGTCACCTGTCCATCTTCGCGATGTGCTGAAATAACCCGAGTGTAGCATCTGTAACACCGGTTACATTAACACTAAACACAGTTTCAAACCCACAACACAACAAACAGGTCCCTGCTAGATGGTGATGTCATACTAAAATGTGTTGGATTTTTGCTTGTACGGGTCCTCTAAGGCGAGGCCTGAGAAAAGCTTCCCAGTAAACTGCAGTGACCTCTGTCCACTGATGGTGCTGGGTGTACTGGTTCTATGGTGGGAGGTGAGAACAGCTCCCAGTCTTTGCTGCATTTGTGGACTGGTGTTACTGTGTAGGATCAGCACGTGCTCGGCCTTCTTTAGCGCCACGCTTCTTTGCTGTGATTGGCCCTGAGGCCGAGGTGCTGTTTCTACTCCTCCCAACATCTGAAGCGTATTTTTAAAAGGTATTTGTTTAAGTACCGTGGGACTGTGCTGGGGAGGTATCGCTGATGTTGTTGTGGTTTGTTCCCCACCATCCATCACAGTCTGTGTGGCAGCAGCCAGGAGCTCTTTGTCCTGTGTGTGTGTTTCGTCTCCCTTTTAGAAAATCCCCGAGTATTCAAACGTAACTCAATTCATCCTGCTGCGTTCTGGTCACCGATGACCTTTGAGCGCTCCGGACAGACTCACTGGTTCGATGTTATTCCCCGAGGAAACGCCTCCTCCATCATCTCCTGGCTGTTTTACAAGCAGTGTTTTACCACTAGGTGTCAGCCTTGGATTACCTATTAACTGTCGGGAGGCCGTGACGGTGATAATGATGAGTCTTTTTATGTTTTTAGTCTTTGAAATATCAGGACGTCTTCAGTGCTGAACAGTCAGATGAAAGCAGCATGAATGATGAGCTCTCTTTTTGTGCGTCGGCTCTTCCATCTGAACAGCAGCACATATTAAAACCACCGTTTTCCTTTACAGGACTCAGTTCTTCCTTTGACAACCTCTGAGATAAACCCTGTGTTTCTTAGATCACTCTGCCAGTGTTATTTGTACACACAGTTAAATAGTGTCTCTGCAGCAGATTCATTTCATCTACGTACCACCAGAAGCCAAAAATGCAAGCTGACACTTTCCTGCTCGACCCTCCAGGACTCGGTGACGGTGAGAGCAAAGTTGTGTTAGAAATGAGTGTGTAAGGTCACCGTCAGGAGCTCCTCCTCCTGTGCACTGAGAGGAGCCAGTGTTCAGAGCTGTTATCACACGTGAAGTACAGATAGACTGAATCTGCTTTTTCTCACATTTATCTTAACAGACAAAAGTCCGTCTGATTGACGTTGTTCTGTTTCCGATGAAGCCCAGTTCACTGACAGTAAATACATGCCTCCCTCCCTCCCCCGGACCATCACTTATAAAGTCAGTGGTAGCAGGCTAAGATGTCCTCCTGGGGGATGCTGAGGTGAGCCGAGCCCAGGTGAGAATCTGGATCTACCCCAGGGTCTACTCCCAGGAGGCCGCCTGCAAAGCTCCACAGGGAGAGGTCCAGTAGGTATCATGAGCAGATGCTCATGGCTCCTTTCAATGTGGAGGTGCAGCAGCTGTACTCTGAACTCCCTCTGGAGGTGGGAGCTCCTCACACTGAGGCTACGTCCACACTGGCCCGGATAGATTTGGAAACGCTCGGCGTCCACACTGGTGTTTTCAGTCGTTTTCACAGAGTTGTGCGTCCACATTGAAACTTCCGAAAACACTGACGTTCCAGTCGCACAAAAGCGAGTGAGAATGAAAGAATTTGAAGAACAGCTGTCTGCAGCTTGTACAGACTGATGTTATTCTTTAACAGGGCCGTCAATGCCCTCCGCTATCTTTGTTTAATTGGTCACGTGACTGCATCACATAAATGCGTCATTGTTTTACACCGTCTGCGTTTTCACTGTCCACACTGCGACGCAAACGCACAGTCTTCAAATGTGTGCGTTTTTGAGCGCATTTCCAAAACGCCGTCTCAGTGTGGACGGGAGGCCAGAACGGAGAGAAAACGTTTCAAACGAAAACGCATTCGTGTGGACGCGGCCTCAGACTCATCCTAGCCACACTGCGGAGGCCATTCTTGTTACCATGGCTTAAAACAAGCCAGCTTTGCTAATGCTAAGTTGCTAACGTATCACAGTTATCCACAGGATGTCCTTTGGCAGTCACAGACGAGTCCTTAAACATGCAGGATGTCGTGTTTTTAGCCGAATCTTTTCCCGATGCTAACCCAGCAGTGTTCAGTGCCTAACCTTTCTGGGAAATAAAGACAATGTGCAAAGGATGCAAACCACAGTGTCCCGACTGATAAACCTGCAGCTATGAAGACTGTGACCCATCCAGCCTTCAGCTGGTGACTACGCAGGTCTCTGTCGGTAACGCTGAGTTTAGGGCGGTGCTAAAACTCAGCGGTGAGATATTTCCAGCATGTTGAACCAAAGCAGACCTACAGACATTACATCTCTCGGCCAGCTTGTAGGCACCTGTTTAATGCCTGAGGGTAGCTGGGTCTGTGTGGTTATTCTGCCTCCATGACCTACACCCGGATAAGCATCAGAACATGATGGATGTGTGATACCCACTCACGAGGACATTATGCTGCCACTATCAACATTTTAAACAAATACCTTCATTTGTGGCTCTCATTTTCTTAGAAACAAAAATCAGGTAAAAAAATAAAATCTGGTAATTCTTTGTTTTTACATTGATCGGGCCCAATGTGCAAGATATCAAAGAGAAATTAAAAATGCTGCTGTGGACGAGTTCGGGTCGTAGGAGGTTAAAGCAGGCCCATGGGCTGTTTCATGCAGAACTCCATCATCTACTCCTGTTCATGTGGACACCCATGTACACACAGAGAGGACATGCATGACATGCAGCGTTTTAACATGCTGTCTTTGCCTCTCACTGATAACTGCAGCACAATGTCGGATTGTCTGGTTTTATTTCTCAATGAACTGACACGAACACAACACTCCAGCACCGGGACTCTTCATCACGGGGCTTCACTTGATATATGTCCATCCATCAGAGCAATGCAGCTGCAGTAAGCCCTGAGTGTGTGGCAGCATGTGGACTGAATCCACTCGCACTGATGCTGGTCACTGTTCCCTAACACCCCTTAATCCACGGAGGATCACACACACACACACACACACACACACACACACACACACACACACAAACTGCTGACTTATAGTCAGACAGACAAAGACACACTTTTTAGAGACAGAGAGAATGACACATGCATCAAACTGATGGGTTAAGTCGTCAGGGGAACCCCCACATGCCCCACAAGCAAATGCCGAGCGACACACACACACACACACACACACACACACACACACACACACACACACACACACACACACACACACACCTCCCCTGCTGCCAGCCTCGTTCTGAGCACTCGGAGAGGGAAAATGTGTTTTGTTGCTTAGGAACAGTTTGCCTTGTGTCTCAGCAGGGGGTCTCCTTCTGAATATCATTATGTCCCCTCGACTGGGGAGGACCACACATTTTTCTTTGCTGCCAATATTTATCTTCGGCTCTGCTCGCTCTCCAGAGGCCCACAAAAACTGTTCTCATTGATTAAAGGCGGTAGAAAGCAGACTCCAGCAGCACACACCTCACCTCTCCTCCATGTAAACTCATCAGAAACGGCTCCTCGGCGCTGCTGCAGGTGTCAAAGTTCGCCCCGGTGACATTTCACTTTCCTTAAAGTTAAATCCCGAGCAGAGGGAACGGGTTGTTATCTGGATAAAGTGAATATGGGTTTTTCCAGCCTTTACTGACAAAATATAAAACAGATTCATATGAACATGATGATCAGGTGTGGATCAACCAACTCCAGGGCCCAGGGCAACACAGGCCCCCCATCAAAACCAGTATTTATCTGCACGGTCGGTTCACGGTTCACTCTCAGACTCCATATAAAAGATTTCACACTGACGTGCGTTATGTTCAGGGCGCCTCGGCTCATTCTGTCAATGATGGTCAATGTTCGAGTGAGAAACAGAAAAAGTCTCAGCTTGAACCTTAAAGATGCTGATCTTTCAGGCTGGTATCACAGTGTGAATGTCTTTTCTGCACTTGTGTCTTTTTGAGAGGACACGCCTCGTGTAAATGTTCACGTGTTGATTTCACTGATTTATAAACTCTGCACTTCACATACACGTGAGCAGGACATTTGCTCACGTGAATAAAACCTTTTTGCCATTATTTATTTTGTATTTTGCTTTTTTTTGGCATATTTGTCTCACTTTGCAGATCATCAAACAAATTGTGATATTAGACAAGAATAACCCGCATAAATACAAAATGCAGGTTTTATATTTCATTTGAACAAAGCTATCCAAACCTGGACCGCTTGACTTTGCAAAACTGTTTCCAGCCACATTGGGGGGTTTCTAAGGACGCCAAACATCTCAGTCAGAAGTCCAGACTTTGACTGGATCATTTGAAAACCTTCATTTTGTTTCCACAGAGTGGACCTGCTCGTGAGAGCAGAGCTCATGGTCCCATCAGTTATGGCAGGTTGTCCTGAAGCAGCAAAGCAGAACTGTTACACAATGTGTTCGTTTTACAGCAGATGGAAAAAGACTACAGAAGGGATGTTTTCTGGCACGTATGAGATGAGCCTGTGTGTCTTTGTCTCCAGTCTCTTTCTTATTGTGAAATCATGAACACTGACCTCAACTGAGGCCTGCAGTTCTTCTGATGTTGTTCTTCTGGGACCTCCTGCATGATTTCATGTGCTGTTGGAGCAATTTGAGAAGACAGCCCTGGAAGGTTGGCCATCATCCATGTACGGTGCTTTCACTGTGGTTCAGTGGAGTCTCAAAGCCTCAGACGGCTGTGGGACCCTTCCCACACTCTTACAGTCTGCTTCAGCTTCTATCTACCTGATTTCTTTATTCAGCAGGTCTGACAGTAATCAGATGGGCGGGGTTATTACTTCTTCATGTCGGGCCCGCCAGGTTGGGACTGTTTTCTTCCCTTAAATGAAAAAAATGAAACCATTACATTTACTCCGGTTATTGTTGGCTAATATTACAATGATTAAGAACACAACAATAAAGGATTGCTGTTAGAGGCAAACCCAACTCGGGTCTCACAGCCATCTTGTAATTCTTCATTCACTCTTGCTGCTGTCCCGTCACACTAGCCTCCACCCACTCCACCCTGTCTTCTTCACATCCCTGGTGCTTTAGAGGAGTCAGGCCCACACGTTGGAGTCTGCTTTGAAGAGCAAACGTAGATGAGTTTGAATAGTTAGGGTCAGTCATCTAAAGATGTGAGTCTCCAAGTCTTGCATATGTCAGCAGGACAGTATTAAACCACGTGCTGCATCTATTTTAACAGTATGGCTTCCTGGGCTTCCAGTTGGCTTAATGCAGTGCAGACCTTTGACCTTTGTCTCACAGCATGACAAAGATGAGACCCAGCACCGCTGATAATCCTGTATTAGACAAGAATGTTGCATTAAGTGCTTTGGGTGCTCAGAGTAAGAAAGTGCAAGAAAAGTGAATGCTTGTGGTATTTTTGACACTCATGGATCTCTGCAGGGACACACGGTCAGTGCAGAATTATATTGTGAGACTGGGAGGCATGTGAGCGAGCTCCTTCTGCACAGCGACCTCGACTGTGTCGTGGGAAAGAGCACATTAAGATTTTTGGCCATCACTCTCCCCACCTACACTATTCTCCATTTATACTCCTAAACAACTTCCCAGAAATGAAAATCAAGTCTAAGGATCAACATTATGATTCACTGGAGCTGATCCAGCACAAATGACAGGCACAAGCACAAGGGGACATCACTGAGCGGACTCAAAATAGCAGCCAAAATGTTGAGACGCCGCTGAGAAGATGATTTTGAACAGGAGCCGAGTTTAGATCAGGCAGCAGTTTGGAGTTTTAAGGCCAGTTTGCAGAACTTTTCCTAAACACCTCGAATCCACTTTAGATTCCAGGAGACGGATGAGAGACGAAGTCCTGCAGACCGAAGGAATGATTGAAAATATTCCAAAGGCTCCGTAGAGTATCCATCCAACACTGTTGTGAACATACACTCGTTAACCGCTGCTGTTTCTGAGGACAGCGGCTGGTGTTTTAGTCCTGTTGTCCACTCGTTCTCACCTTTATTCTCACACAGCTGCCCAGCAGCACTGCACAGCATTATGGGCCATGTGAGAACAGACGACTGCATTATCAAAAGGACAAAGAAACAAACTGGGTTTCAGGATTTGATGTAAAAGTTATGTTGTGACATATGAAAGGTGACCAGACACTGTGTGGTGGGACCATAGGAGAACCAGAGAGCACCCAGAGGACGCTGCGAGGGGCGGATTGGCCCCCGCGGGGCCCGGGCCTCGGGACGGATGGATGGGGGGATTGTGTTGACAAGGGGAAAAGACAAAGAGGAGGAGGAGGAGGAGAGGCAGCCACACATTCAGCAGGGAGGCTGAGAGCAGCGGCCAGAAACTCATCAAAGCGGTGGAAACATCTCCAACAGCCCAGTAACAGCAGGACCCATGCACGTGTGTGTGTGTCCCTGTGTGTTTGAGTGAGTGTGTGTGCATGTGTGTGTGTGTGTGTGTGTGTGAGGTTGTGTGTGTGTGCGTGTGTGTGTGTGTGCGTGTGTGTGTGTGTGTGTGTGTGTGAGGTTGTGTGTGTGCATGTGTGTGTGAGTGAGCTTGGAAAAGTCGGCAGTGCTTCTGGGTGATGGATGGGAACATTGAGGGAGGCTTCGTTCAACCAGTGTTCATTAGTAAACTACACAACTGTCCTGCCTAATTGCTCAGCCATAATGTCAGACTGAGATGAGTGATTACAAGCAACACTGACCTATTCTTTATGTCAGTGCTCAGGAAAACTTCACCTTCTCCTCCCTCAGAGGGACAAAGAGGAGGAAACACACTGTGAGCGTATCTGTTTGTATGCACAGTCATCAAAACTCCTTTTACTGCCCCAAAGCTAAACGAACTCTTCAATCTGTTGCTGTGCTAATCTTCAATCAATCTTCCTGTTTTCAGTCAGGCTTAATGACAGCAGTGTGTATGATTTATAAAAGTCCTTCCAAGGTTGAACACACACACGGCTGATGCTAACAGAGATGAGCCTTTAGGAGAACAGTGACCTGTCAGGTGAGAGAGGATGCTGTGGCTCAACGACGAGCCACAAGCACGTGGTGACCAGTCGTGTTTCACATGATAGAAATGACAGAGAAAAGTTGGTCACCTCTTTACTCGGGTCATACAAAGATCCGAGGAGCAGTTAACAGTGTTTAGTACATCAGAGCGTTATATTCAGAGTAGACTCCCTTATGCATGTGTGTGATTTTCATGCCTTGCCCTCACTCCTTCCTAACTATGATAGAGTAGGCCTGGTCGTGCCATGGACGCTGCCCTACTCCCACTGCCCAGGCATCTGCCTCCTCTGCCTCTGCCATCAGGACTGGATCAGGTTCAGATCTCCCAGGCTTCAGGGAGGCGTGAGTAGATGGTAGTGGGGGTGGGGGTAAAGTAAGGAAACTTCAGTTGGGGCTCAAAACCACTCCTCAGGCCACTTTGGCTTGACTTGGATCCAGCTGGGAGAGCGCCATGCCCATGTGGGCTATGATGGAGGTCACAGAGGAGGAGATGACGGTTGAAGACGAGGAAGTGAAAAATCAGGGGAAATGTGGGGTGGGGGAGGGGTAGCTGATGCTCATGGCTCCATGCTGCTTGTCAGTCTCCCTCAACACAGAAAAATTTCACACACCTCCCACTCTGGCTCTGGGGGCAGCAGAGTGTCAGCTGGGCGGATGTGTGGGTATATGTGCAGGTACACAGAGTGTGAATCTCAGGTCCTGTGGAGACAGGCAGAGAGCTCCCCTGCTAAATCCACTCGTCTGATCTCATCTGTCAGTCACGGGGTCCTGTAATGTGTTGGTGGAGAGGAGGAGGTATCAGCTCAAGCCTTGGGGTATTTTTTGAACTTTCCACTTGAAAAACATGCAGTCTGCAGCTCCACCGAACTACACAAGCTTCCGGACAAGAAATATACATTTACAAAATGTCTGCGTTTTACATGTTTATTTCCATCTAAATAAAGCTGTAAGTTGTAGAGGGGCAAACAGTGTTACAGTAGAATTTATTGCACATGCCTCAGAGTGAACAAATCGGATTTATTTTGGGGATTTGATCCATTAAACAACTGTTGTTTCAACATCTGATGAAGACCGTGAATTATGGTTCAACAACATGAATAAAAACAAAAGTTGTGCGGATTAGCTGCAGTTTTAATAAGAGATGAATGGAAACAGGTGTTATTCAGAGCATCGTGAGCTAACGCTCTGATCTTTAGCACTGCATCACACTGAAACATGCGCCACACTATCCCGCTTAAAGAAAAGGCTTCGACCCATACAGTTTACATCATCAGACCAGTGACCACGTGCTCCACAATGAATCATGAGATCAACTATTTTATAGCTTTTTCCCACCCATGCTGGTTGGAGCTGATGGATGGCCCTCTCTGAGTCCTGCCAAAGGTCCCTTCCTGTTAGCAGGGAGTTCTTCCTCCCCACTTTCACCACGGGGTTGCTAATAGCTCTGACCTGATTGTTGAGGTTTTCTCTCCCATCCATGCATCCATGCATCCATGCATCCATGCATCCATGCTTGTCACCAGTCTATTAATGTTTAATAATTAAAATTAATCTAAATGAATGATCTGGTGACTGATGAAAACTGATCAAAGTTATGAGAAGAAAATAGTTACAGCTCAGTAGGACCTGGACTACATTTGGAGACCAGATGTTATGAGTGTGGTTTGTTCTAAATATGTTCGCTAACTGTTCATCCATGTAGCTTTAACTGAGCTGTGAAGTTTCTACATGTATGATAGCACTGGCTCTGTACAAAGAACGGGATCATCATATCATATGACAAAATAACAAAAACAGGATTGGTACATACTAGCCCTGAAATCACCCAATAACATTTTCTTGTAGCTGATTGGTTATAGTTTATATACTATATATGTCTGTGAAGGTTCTCAGTCATCCAGGTCATCGTAGTGTAAGGAGCTTGGAAAGAAAAGCGTCTGGACTTCTTTAAGGTTCCTTGAAGATGTTTCACCTCAGCGAAGCTTCTTCAGTTCTCAGAGCGACTGGTGGAGAGTCGCTCTGAGAGCTGTGGCAGTGTCCCCCCAAGAGGGTCCTGGACCCCCTATTGACCCTCTACATAATCACACGAGCCAAGGTGTGAAAACGGGTGGAGGTCACAATCAGTCAAAGTTTCAGCTGAACCCGCTGTGAGACCTGGCCCCACCCTATCACGTGACTTACTGAGGTCAGAAGGCCCAGGATGTGAGTGGGCGTTAAGGTGACTGGGAAGGATCTGAAAGGCTACGTCCACACTAGCCCGGATAAGTCTGAAAACGGCGTATACGTCTGAAAACGCTCGGCGTCCACACTATCGTTTTCTTTTAGAGAGTTGTTCATCCTCACTGGAACGGCAGAAAACGCTTACGCTCCGGTCCTGCGCATGCGTGAAACGCAAGACGATTCAAACTGCCTTGTTTGTGTCTGCCGTTTTTCAAAAGTCGAGGAAAAGCACCGAGTTTTTTTAAATGGACTAACAATGAGGTGGAGTTGTTGCTGCGAGTAACACAAAAGTACAAAGTTGCAAAAGCGAGTGAGAATGAAAGAATTTGAAGAAAAGCACGTACAGACTGATATTAATCTTTAATAGGGCTCAAAACTGAGAGCAAAGAAGACAACCCGAGTGACCCGGTCAGCTGGTGGGTAACAGGCAGCTCTGAAAACCTTAGAGCACTTATGCAAATATGTGATGTCTTGATGAATCGAGCAGGTATTTGAAGTTTACACAGAAACATCCTCACATGAAAATATCTTTAAAGTTGATTTTGTGACCCAGACAGAGTAATATTTCAAACTCCGCCCCTCTGTGTTCCTCCGCCACTGCCTCGTTTGAGTTTTGGACGAAATGCATTCTGGGATATTGCGTTTCATCATTTCGAGCTGATTGGAGACCAGAACAGCCACAAAACTGTGGCACAAATATAACGGTGTAGAGAAAGAGTTGAGCGCACACGGGCAGAAATGTTGAGAGAGCGAGCAACACATTGCGAGCGAGCGCAAAACCTGATGGAGAGGGGCTGCTGTTGTGTGTGTGGATGATAGCAAACACGGAAATACAGTTTTTGCACGCAGGAATGACTTTTGTTCACTCAAATTCAGCTTTTCTTCGCTGATTTCTCCTCAAAATGCAACACCTTTTTGCAACATTTGCATGCTTTTGTTTTCAGAGTTAAACTTCCTGTTCACATCTGAACTGTCCGTCCACCATCCCTGTGCTCCTGCACTTTGTGAAAGCAGCCTGACAGACACCTCTGTTTGTGCTCCAGCTGTATGCACACTGCTCAGCCTTCACATCGCACTGCTGTGCTTCCCAGCTGATTAATGCACATACTCTGTCAGAGTAATAACACTACATCCTTACACAAACATGGACACACAAACCTTCTCTAAGGACTGTCCCACAATGCATCACTGTGAACATTAAGTGATGATGGAACACATGCAAACAGGGATTTGCGGCACATGCAGCATCCTAGTGTGAAGCGGAGGGAGGGGGTGATGGTGGAGGAGTTCAGAAGTTTGGGGTGGAGGTGTGAGGGACGGGGAGATGGGGGCGGGGGGACATTTCTCTTCATTTCTAGGTGATTCACATTTGAAGTGGGCTTGCAAAATTGCTTTATGGAAAGTGGCGAGCAGCTCAGCGGGAACATTAGGCTGGAAGCAGCGGGGAGGCCAGCGTTTCATTAGGGAGCTGTATTCTGCCTTTATTACCCGGATTTGGAGTTTTATGGTTATCATTATTTGCAATGGAATTATAATTCGCATACTATATCCGCTAGTCAGCTGTTTAGATTGGGGACAGTGGGACACATTGTCTCTGAGTGAATCCGTGCATTGTGCCTGAGGTGGTCTGTACAAGGTCGGCCATTGTGGCTCCTCTGAGCGTGCGGTTAGCTGGGGCAGTAGTCCTGCTCTCAGTTCATCTGTTGGTCTCGTCAGTTTCAGGCTTTTCTGCTGTGAGGCTGAAGTGATCAGCATTGGCAAGGCACCGCTGGGCGATGTCAGATCGAAGCCTTGTCTCCGTCTCCTTCAGGAACTCGTCCTGGACACACACACAAGCACAAAATCGTTACTTTGTCAGTAGCAACATTAGACATTAAACATCAGCTCATCAGTGTTGAGACAATGTAAGACAGTGGCTCCCAAACTTTCTTTGCTGGGCCCCCCTTTGTTTTACAAGAAAAATGTTCACGCCCCCCGCGTGCACGTGCGCACACACAACCACATCCTCCAACCACACGCCCATATTTTGCTCCATTGCGGTTTCTTTCACACCTCAAACATTTAGTAAACAATTAAGCAAATACAAGTAAACTGCAGGTAGTAATAAAATAAACTACTAACTCTTTTACGCTACGTCCACACCTACACGGGTATTTTTGAAAATGCAGCTGTTTCGTCCACACGGAAACGGCGTTTGGATTCACTGAAAACGGAGATTTTTTAAACTCCTTTTTTGCGTTTACGTGTGGACGAGGAATACTGTGCAAAATGGGTTTAAAAACATAAACAGCTGTGGGATCCTGTTTGTCCGTGATATGAACAGCCCAGCGCTGCTCCCGACGCAGGGAAACCAATCCTGCAGGGAGACCGACCTCGGCACTTGTGCAGGTGAAGCCAAAGGGAAGATTTGCTTCATCATATTTTCTCGTCTTTGGCTTAGAATGAAGTTGGTTTGGAAACATATTCAGCGATGCTTCATCTCCTGCTTTGCATTTCTGTGGGCGCCCCGTGCTAGCAGTGTCCAAGCGTTTTGTTTTTTCTCCCCCCTTTTCATACCGCGCCCCCCTGCAATGGCTCTGCGCCCCCCTGGGGGCCCCACACTTTGGTCTGATGTAAGCAATGCCTCAAAAATCACTAGATTGTCCTCGGTCACAGTTTCCTTCCACATACAGCTTTGCAAAAATGACATAAAAACCACTTGTAGCAACAAAAACATAATATTCCATCATTCCGATCAGCTGTTCGTAACACTTCCTACGTTGGAATAGACGTCAGCGTGAACTATCGCATGTCCGCCATGACCTGCCCGAATCCAGAAGTGACGTCATTTTTGCGGAAATGTAGTTTTTTGGTTTTTTTTTTAGCTTCAGGACCTTATGAGCCTATAGTGGTGTTTTTTAAAAGTTATGTTTGACTTTATGACTTTCTGTGTCGTTCCTGGGATGCTTAGGACTCATATTGCACTGCTGGAAATAGTTTATTTTGATGCATATGCTGCTTTTTTGCAAATTTGCAGTATAATATTTATTTTCCTTTTTCCTGTAGTGTATAAAAATTGGTGTATTTCAAAAATAAAACTATGAAGACACTCAAAATAAATTTCCTGTGGTGGGAAACTAGTTTGTGCAACTTTTTTGCATTTACAGTTTTGAGGGATAAGCCTCTTAAATTTCTCTAACTAGAAATATATGTTAAAAAAACAAAAACGATTTTCAATTTTTTTGTAGTTTATTGCACTTTTTTGCAATTTATGTAATTACTATGCACTTAATGCAGACATATTATTAAAATCTGGGCTCTAATGGTTGTATTGATGTATAGCAACTTGAAATGCTCCCAGAAATGGCTCCACAGCATGTAAAAATATAATATAAGCTCTGGCGGACTTGGTTCTATGGTAGGTCTTAAAGGGTTAAACGATTTAATATGAAGGTAACATGAGCGGAGAGACAAACATGCTGAGGGACTGGCTGTTAGTTCAGTCAGAGTCACAAACATGTACACTCAGGTCTGCACTTTGATTCTGTTACATACGAACACAATGACAACAGAAGTGCTTACATATTTGAAATGTAAACAAACAGGAAATATCTGTGGCTGTTTCCTCGTTTGTTTTTCTACTACATGAACACTAAAGTGTCCAATGAGAGGACAGTGCCAGCAGCGGCCCTCAGCTCATTTACCTTTGACTGTCCTGATTGTGTAGTGTTTCTGATGTGAACATGATCCCAGACTTTGACACATGAATGATTTAAAAACTGCTGTGATTCATTTGAATTGGTTTCTTGTAGTCACAGAAATGAATAAATGTGTTCACATGTGTCAGTGCGTTTGTTTAGGAACATCGGTGTGTTCAAGTTTAAATCGGTGACAAAAGCAGAACAACAAACTATTTCATTCATTTTGTAGTAATGAACATGGCCACTGAAACACTTTAATGTAAATGTATATATAAAACAGACCCTTAGAGTACTGTTAGTGTACTCTCAACAGAGGAAAAGTCAGCAGACGGTTCTTGATGAATTTGTGGCCCGAGTCAGTTAACCGTCCTCAGGAGGTCTTAGAGTACACTCCCATTAGGTGGACCCAAGCACCATTTCACTTTACTGGTGGACCAGTTTGGTTCTGAACCCTGACACAGTACACGTGGAGTGTGTGGGCACTGTTTCCAAGCAGAAGTCCAGTGCTTCCTCAGTGACAGCTGACCTCATCAAAATCTGTCCTCAGTGATTACCAAATCCATGTGGCATGTAAGAGGACAGATTATCACACAGCACTGTGCAGGCGTCTTGAACCACTGCTCATCTACAGTGGGGCAAAAAAAGTATTTAGTCAGCCACCGATTGTGCAAGTTCCCCCACCTAAAATGATGACAGAGGTCAGTAATTTGCACCAGAGGTACACTTCAACTGTGAGAGACAGAATGTGAAAAAAAAAAAATCCATGAATCCACATGGTAGGATTTGTAAAGAATTTATTCGTAAATCAGGGTGGAAAATAAGTATTTGGTCAATAACAAAAATACAACTCAATACTTTGTAACATAACCTTTGTTGGCAATAACAGAGGTCAAACGTTTACTATAGGTCTTTACCAGGTTTGCACACACAGTAGCTGGTATTTTGGCCCATTCCTCCATGCAGATCTTCTCGAGAGCAGTGATGTTTTGGGGCTGTCGCCGAGCAACACGGACTTTCAACTCCCGCCACAGATTTTCTATGGGGTTGAGGTCTGGAGACTGGCTAGGCCACTCCAGGACTTTCAAATGCTTCTTACGGAGCCACTCCTTTGTTGCCCGGGCGGTGTGTTTTGGATCATTGTCATGTTGGAAGACCCAGCCTCGTTTCATCTTCAAAGTTCTCACTGATGGAAGGAGGTTTTGGCTCAAAATCTCACGATACATGGCCCCATTCATTCTGTCCTTAACACGGATCGGTCGTCCTGTCCCCTTGGCAGAAAAACAGCCCCATAGCATGATGTTTCCACCCCCATGCTTCACAGTAGGTATGGTGTTCTTGGGATGCAACTCAGTATTCTTCTTCCTCCAAACACGACGAGTTGAGTTTATACCAAAAAGTTCTACTTTGGTTTCATCTGACCACATGACATTCTCCCAATCCTCTGCTGTATCATCCATGTGCTCTCTGGCAAACTTCAGACGGGCCTGGACATGCACTGGCTTCAGCAGCGGAACACGTCTGGCACTGCGGGATTTGATTCCCTGCCGTTGTAGTGTGTTACTGATGGTGACCTTTGTTACTTTGGTCCTAGCTCTCTGCAGGTCATTCACCAGGTCCCCCCGTGTGGTTCTGGGATCTTTGCTCACCGTTCTCATGATCATTTTGACCCCACGGGATGAGATCTTGCGTGGAGCCCCAGATCGAGGGAGATTATCAGTGGTCTTGTATGTCTTCCATTTTCTGATGATTGCTCCCACAGTTGATTTTTTCACACCAAGCTGCTTGCCTATTGTAGATTCACTCTTCCCAGTCTGGTGCAGGTCTACAATACTTTTCCTGGTGTCCTTCGAAAGCTCTTTGGTCTTGGCCATGGCGGAGTTTGGAGTCTGACTGTTTGAGGCTGTGGACAGGTGTCTTTTATACAGATGATGAGTTCAAACAGGTGCCATTCATACAGGTAACGAGTGGGGGACAGAAAAGCTTCTTACAGAAGACGTTACAGGTCTGTGAGAGCCAGAGATTTTCCTTGTTTGAGGTGACCAAATACTTATTTTCCACCCTGATTTACCAATAAATTCTTTACAAATCCTACCATGTGGATTCATGGATTTTTTTTCACATTCTGTCTCTCACAGTTGAAGTGTACCTCTGGTGCAAATTACTGACCTCTGTCATCATTTTAAGTGGGGGAACTTGCACAATCGGTGGCTGACTAAATACTTTTTTGCCCCACTGTATTTACATTTTGCTTCTAAGGAATCCGACTTTCTTGCAATTTTATAAAATCAGACAGGATTGCCTGCTGACCCTGCCGCTAACAGCAGAAAGCTGTCAAAGTGGAGATGTTAAAGGAATATAATTAAAAATACAGACCATAAAATAAGCCTATATACTGGTGATGTATTACTTTCCCTAACAGTAGTTCTCACTACTCTGTCAACTGGAGTAATTCAGCAGTTGGGTTAAATTAAATATTCAAGTATAAATGTTTCCACCAAGTTCTCAGACTTGGTTCAACTGAACCGTGTTCCTCTTATAAAATACTAGATGATGATCTCACGCCTGTATCTCTCATGGACAGAGTCATGGTTTCAGTCACGAGGCTGAAACTTTTCATGGAAAAACAAACCATTACAAATAAGTCTGAAAACTGCAAAAGCCAAGGTTGGCCTACAACTACCATTCATTAACGATGCTCATTAATTTTATGACTTTAAACTTTACTTGAAAAAATGTTCTAAGACTTGTGACTTGACTTGGACTTTTACACCAATGACCTGGGACTTGAATTGGACATGAACCGGTTTACTTGAAAAGACTTGATATTTCATCCCAAATATAAAATTTAACACGCATATTATATAGAAAATGTGCACCATTAATTCACTTCATTTATTCAAACCACACTCTGTACGTATGTGTGCGTGAGCTGTATCACAGCCAATCAAATTAACCCGATTTTTCACTATTTCGTCATGTGTTGAGAAAAACACAGATTTAAAAATTACATGGTCTAATATTTACATTTAGCATGTAACTGCAACATGCTTTTTTTTTTTAAAGACTCGAAAGGACTTGAAATTCAAAGTTTCAGACTTGTGACTTGACTCGGACTTTTACACCAGTGACTTGAGACTCGACTCTGACTTGCCTGACATTACTTGAGACTTGACTTGAGACTTGAGGATAAAGACTTGAGACTTACTTGAGACTTGCAAAACAATGACTTGGTCCCACCTCTGTTCATTACTATGACATAGAGCAGGGGGGTCCAGCTCCAGTCCTCGAGAGCTACTGTCCTGCAGCTTTTAGCTGCATCACTACTCCAACACAGCTGAAATGGTTGGATTACTTCTTCAGCATGCCACAGAGTTTGGCAAAGGCTCGGTAACAAGCCTGATTCAGGTGTGAACAAGGATGCATCTGAAAGCTGCAGGACAGCAGCTCTCGAGGACTGGAGCTGGACCTGACATAGATCAAACCAGTTTTCAGTTATTCAAGATGGAAACTTTATTTCGTTTCAGGTTCTCAAATATGGGCTCAACAACTATGTTTCTTGAATATCAACAGTTGAAATCCATAACAGGTGTCACGGTCAGTGAATGCTGACAGTGTGGAGAGAGAACAATGGACGCAGACACAATGGGATGTGGAACGCAACTGGAATTAACAAAAGGCAAACCGATGCAAAACTAACCTAAAGTGGGTGAACTAAAACACAACCTGACATGGACACATGAGACCTGGAAACATGATGGGAAACAACAGACCACTTACAGACTAAATACACACAGGAGGTGATCGGGGGGTGGAAACACCCGGGGAAACAGCTGACTGAACTAAACACAATGAACATGGAAGCCAGACCTCTTCAAAATAAAACAGGAAACATAATGAGACACGGACATGAAACACATGAAGGCCGAGCGACAGAGAGGTGAAGACACACCAATGAACTATGACAGGAACCCAAGCACAACAGGAATGACCTTAACCCAAGAACTTAAACATAAACATTAAATTTATATTCAAATTCAACACGCTGAGTCATGTGACCCAGGATCGTGATAACAGGTGGGTGACTGGGGCGGGTGCTGCTTACCAGTCCTGGGACGGGGGCCTCAGGTGCTGACCCCAGGTCGGGGAGCTGGCCTCCCGGGTGCAGCTGCAGGTCCTGGCGCGTTGATGAGCACTGCTGACCAATAGTCTTGTGCTTGTGTTGTATCTCTCCCATCAATTTTAAGAGCAATCAAGTTTTCATACAGTCATACTCACACAAACACACGCACACGGTCATTTTTAACACAGACAGGCAGGGGGAACGGAGCGGGCGGGGCTTCTACATCCCCGTTAGCTACAACCAGCCTGGCGCCATGGTTGGATAGGTCTGAGGATGGGACTGCACCCTGGGATCACTGCTGGTTGTCGTCCACACCTTAGTGTGGAGTGGATGGATGTGTGACTGTGTGTGTGAATATGGCGAGGCCTGGGTCTGCGGCTCGCTGGGCCTCGATCCTCACAGATGGAGCAGTTGGGGGCGTGTCTGCTTACTTCACCCTCGACTTTCTCTGCTCTCTTCTCTTTCCCCATTCTGGTGTTTACACCTGTCTGCTCCAGCATTACATCCACAACACAGTAATATGAATAATAAAATCAAGAGAATAAACAAAACTAATGCAACAGAGCATCCAGCCATAATTCTGCCTGCTGCACCTGCTGGACGGGTAGGAAACAAAAGATGGTCTGGGATGAAAAACGCTCTTTTTCTGACAGTAGCTGAGTTCTTACATGCAGTTATTTAAACTAACATCTTCTTAACATTGTGAGTTATATATATTCAGGTTTTCACTGCATGACGGTGCCTGCAGCCATATCTAAGGCGGTGATTACAATTAATAATGTCCCGTCAGCAGGCTGATAACATTTGAAATGAGAGAAATGCCAGAGCTCCAAAGGAGATAACACTCAGCAATGATGAAATATTCCACATGAATCAGTGTGAAATTTAAAACGATGCTCAGGTGTGCAAAGTGTTAACTTATGAATAATGGATCGAAACAATTTCCCCTGAAGTTCAGGGAAAAGTTACAGAGTAACTACAATCATTACAGATCCTGCTGTGGGGAGCGTGAATATCCACAGATGAGAGATCCTTCTCTGGTCCTGCTATCAGTGTTTAAACTGGCCCCAGGCCTCATCAATCTCTGTTGCTCTCCCACTTCACGAGCTTCTTTAGTGATTAAATGCTGTAATATACTTTAATGGTGCCCATGCTCTAACCTGCTTTTCTCCTTAGATATTATTTATATTGGGATTTCTACTGTATTTCTTCAGTTTTCTATCTTGTGGCTATAAGTGTGTTTGCAGTTACTGGCTGGAGAACGAGTAAAGAAGAAAGTGACAGGATGGAGAATAAAAGGACGGCGCTGCAGTCCTGGCTGGCTGCTGGTCGCCAGAATCACTGATGCTCTTTCCCGCCTCATAAATTATCGCTGTGACGATGGGTGTGATGCTGACAGGAAAGCCCAGCATCCCAACAGCCAACAGCAGCAGCAGGTCTGGATGGCAGCTTGAGAGCCCCCCACCTCACCCCACCACTTCTGTCATCCCTGCCTCTTTGTCTGTGCAAACATGGAAACAGATCTTTACAACAAGAGCAGCATTTTAGAAAAGATGAATTTATAGTCATTAAACAGGGACTGGGTGGAGCTGAAGGTGATGAACCAGAGTCACTGAAACACGTCCCAGACAACAACGTGGAAAAGTCTTAAATCAGCATTTATTAGAAATCATTTCTACATTCACATTTAGTTTGCTATCATGACTTCAAAGAATCGATAAAGTTGATTCACAGCGTAACTGCAGCAGGATGGACAGATGAGCTTTACTGTCTGTGGAGGAATGTGTTCATCACAGCAACAAACTGAGACGAGAACAGTTTCCACAGAGCACATGTCCACTAGAACTATGAAGGAAACTTCACACTGCCCTGATGTTCAGAATATTTTTATAGTGTTTGTACATTTTTGCTTTTTCTGAGCTGAGTAATAATTTCATCCAAAAATCCTCATTTCAACATTACTTGTGTCACTAAAGTTTAGCACAGCCTTCGAACACACACACAAACTGTCAGCCAGCCTTTTCCTCAACTACGTCGAACTTCCTGAGCTCCTGCCTGACTCCCGCTCACCCCACCCCACTCCCACACCCCCCTCAGTGGCGGCAGTCTGCAGCAGAGCAGTTAATAAAGAGATTGATTATCGGCCTGTCAGGAAGTGACAGTTGGACAGAGCTGCTCTGCGTGAATGACAGAGGGCATGCTCACCACGCAGCAACCCGTCCGACACACACACACACACACACCCAGATGTCTTTGCCAACACAGAGGGTAGGTGAGGTGGTGCAGGAGGAGGAGGAGGCATTCATGTGGAGAACAGAAATGCAACCTTCTGCTGGTAGAAGAGGTCTGCGTGTGTGCTTGTGTTTGTTTCTGTGTGTGTGTGTACATGTTGGCGGTGGAGGGGGTCAGAGTTCACAGCCACTGCCTTCTGGTGAGACAGAAAGAGGGATGCCAACCGTGCCGTACCCTGAAGAGGCTCAGGAGCACACGCTCACCCTCGTTCCCAGCCATGCTGCTGGGCATACTGTGGAACACACACACACACACACACACACACACACACACACACACACACACACACACACACACACACACACACACACACCTAAATAACCCACTTCGTGTGTGCAATCACACTTTGAGTCAGCAGAGAAGAGAAACTTTATGACTGAATCATTCATGTATTTGGAAAAGAAAGAGTTGTGCGGCTGCATTAGTGTGTCTAACTACTAAACACCAAGACAACTGAAACCTGCAAACGCGTTGACCAGCTGAACCTTCCAGCGGGCACACTGATTACACATATACCTGATGGTTAGTGCTAACATAAAAATACTAAATAATACTGTGATTTCACTCATCAACACTGAAGCTCAAACTTCTGGGATGAGCTCTTCATACAGTTAATCCTACAGCAAGACAGATTTTGGTAGATAGTTAAATTAAAAATGCCCCAAAGGGTGGTGAAAGGATCTAGTTCCCATCTTCTCATTGGAGCAGAGTAGTAAAATGTGAGTGTGCCCCCAGCACTCTCCACAGTCAGTCTCCACAGTCACAGGGGATTATCTTGGCAAAGCTCACCAACCACACAATCAGCATAAAGCAAACGGCTGTTTTAGTAGTGAGGAGCATATGTCACGTAATAAGTCTGACAAGGTGAACACGAAGTAGCAAGCTGCCTTCACCCCGGTGGAAATATCAGCCCTGGGAAAGGCAGCAAAGATCAGACGTCCAGCTGGCTGAGAATGATGTGTTCAATATAAATACTAAGTCATTAATGATGCGTAACATTGATTTTTAATGAACTGACCATTTGCCATAACAGTTCCAGCAACTGTGCACTGTAATACTACAGTAATGTAGTGATGTTTTAAAATGCAACAATATTTTCTCGGAGGTTCGATACATGTTTTCAGATGTTATTGATTCACTTTAAATTAAATTACCTTTTGGCTAAAAATGAAACATTTTTTAATTAGGTAAAATATGACATAATCAGTGACGTCTAAAACAATTCTGTTTGCTGATGAAGCTGCTGAATCACGACTGACACTAAAACTTGTGGTGTGGCTGTTTTCAGCTCAGCGAGTTTTAACACAAAGATTATTAGTTAGACTACATTTAGCAAAGTCAGACTACTTTGGTCTAATCGGCTGCTTTGAACAGTCGCTGAGTTTGGCTGTTGTCCTCACAGTTCGAGGTCTGAGCCTCAGATAATCCCTGTGAAGGATGTCCACTCTCTGAGACATCATACAGAACTAAGAGTAAAAAACGTTTAGATCAGTCACTCACAGGGATTACTTGTACAACCTCGATTCCAAAATAAGTTGGCTAAAATGTAAAGAAAATGTAAAAAAACCCAACAACAAACCAAATTTGCAAATCTCCTAAACCCATATTCTCCTCACAGCAGATCACAGGAAACAACAAATGTTTAAACTGAAACGTTTTGTTATGCAGTGAGAAATATTAGCTGCGTTTGAATCTGATGGCAGAAACACATTTAAAGAAAGTGGAGAAGCCTGGAAATGTACATGGCATTAAAGAGAAGCAGCAGAGGAATATTTTACCACTAATTAAGCAACAGGTCAGTAACATGACTGTGTATGAAATCAACAGAGGCAGAGTTTCTCATGAGTAAAGATGGACCCTGTCACAAACTGTGTGTGCTTTGTCAGTTTCTGCTTTAGCTTCTGTAAGTTTGAAACATAATTACAGATTTTACTCGGACTGTTAAACACTCCTATTGGATAAGAACGGGACATTCCTCAAACGCCCAACCACTGAGGCCCGCACTATAAGGATCCTGGTTGATCGGGTCACGTGAGTACGATGTAGGTGGATCGGTTCTTAGTGGGGTCATGCTCTGGAGCAGGTTATGGTTCAGGTTCTGTCTTCATGTTTCCTCTGTGAGCATCTGTATTAAATATGGATTATTATTTCAATCCAGCTTTCTTTCCTGGCTTCAAATAGCCTAGACATCATTAATGTAGCAGCTCTGTTCCAGTCTTACTGACCAAACAGCTTATTGGACACGCTTTAAATACTATAGTACTCTGTAGTGCTTTTCCTTTCACACATGTTTAATATCTTTTTTAATATTATACTTTTATTACTCAGGGAGGATTTAGGTGACCCTGAATCCTCCCTTAGTTATGCTGCAATAGACGTAGACTGCCGGGGGATTCCCATGATGCATTGAGTTTTTCCTTTCCAGTCACCTTTCTCACTCACTATGTATTAACAGACCTCTCTGCATTGAATCATATCTGTTATTAATCTCTGTCTCTCTTCCACAGCATGTCTTTATCCTGTCTTCCTTCTCTCACCCCAACCAATCACAGCAGATGGCCCCGCCCCTCCCTGAGCCTGGTTCTGCTGGAGGTTTCTTCCTGTTTTTTTTTTTGTTTTTTTTTCGCCTGTCCCATTTGGTTCTTTAGCCGTCAGAATTGTTGTCTGAAGACCAACAAGGATACCCAATGGATTTACTTTGCCAAATGGATCATCGTGGCATTGCCGTATTGGTCCATTTGGTCGATCTTTGTTTTTATTATTTATTATATTTTATTTTCAGATGTTACAGACGGGACAGACATGAGTGAGAGATAGGAAAGGGAGAAAGAAAGAGGAAGGAAAGGAAAAACAGAAGGGGAGAGGGACGGTGAGAAAGGGGAAAAAAATCTCCTGGATCACCTGTTGAGAGAAGAATAGAAAACAAGCAAAAAAAGACAAAAAAAACAAAAAACAAAGCAACATACTAAACACAACACCATCGCATTAATCTAGCTAAGTGTAAACAGCAGTAAATACTCAATATTCAATGTTGTTGTGCAGCACGCAGGACAGATGTGCTTCGAAGTAGCAGCCAAGAAAGGTGTAATTTGGGTCTACGAGCAGTGAACACCCGTGTGCATACCTGTGTGGATCAGCGCGCTTGTATTCCAAAGGTTTCTCCATGTAATGATCTGCTAGGGAGTGTGGGGGGGCCACAGCTCCGTCCTCCAGGGTGTGAAGCAGGTATGGAGGAGATCAAAACTCCAGACATCCAGAGGCCCCCAGAACACAAGAAACCATGGAAGACCAACAGAGGGGCAGCCGCGCCACTGTCCCAGTAAGAGCTGAGGAGAGTCCCAGATGAGGGTTCACTCAGCAGCCGCGGAGCAGAAGCCAGGGGGAGTTGCAGTGACGCGCCCGTGAGCTCCGCCGGCCGCCAGCTGTGCCTGAGTGACCGAGCCCCAGGCCGAGAGGCCCGGGGCACCCCACCCCCGAAGGGGCCCGAGTGAGCCCCAGGCTCCAGGCCCCGATAAGCGGCCGCCAAGGAGTGAGCCGGTGTGTACCTGGACGCCCACCCCCAGACACAAAGAACCACCAACGCACCGACACCTGAGGGAGTCCACCACCGGCAGGGGAAGTGGTGGTAGGGGGAGATAGGCCTCCAAACCTTGGAGGGCCTGAGATGTCCCCAGAGAGGTGGCGTCTGATACCCAACCTGACATATAGACACAGACATACAGGCACACACAGACACAAACATCCATTCCCCCCCTCATGCTCTCATATGCACTCACTCCACACTCAACCAACGTGGAGACAGACATAAAGAGATGCTGTACACACGATCACACTCCCCAAGCGTACTCTACAAACGGGGTCTAGGTACCCTTGCTCCTGGAGGGGGGAACTGCACCCAGACCCAGGTGGTGTTACCCTTTTCCCTGCGGTGGGGAGAGGCAAACCACCCCGACTCCGTAGCAGCAGGGAGGCCCCACACTCCAGACCGCAGTCGGACGGCCAACTCCACCTAGCCCTCCCGCTCCAGCAGGCCGCAGAGAATGGGGGTGGGAGAAGACTCCAAACCTCCCTCCACCCGCTCATTGTAGTGTTGATGCATGTGTGTTCTAAGGTGCAATTAAAACCCAGGAGGGCATGGAGCTACCTGCCAAGGAGCAGCAGGTAAGCGCATAGTCCCTCCTGATAGCCCTCAATGTCTAAGTGTATTTAAAATTGAGAGGTGGGCAACGACGCCAGGGGTGAGGTGTACACCCTGATGGTAATTTGGACTCCGTGATTGTGCCCACCCCCAAGATCCTATATGTATGTGTAATGAGAGTGTTAAAAGGGAGTTTTTCCTTCCCACTGTCGCCAAAGTGCTTGCTCATAGGGGGTCATATGATTGTTGGGTTTTTCTCTGTATCTATGAAGCGTCTTGAGGCGACATTTGTTGTGATTTGGCGCTATATAAATAAAATTGAATTGAATTGAGATAGAGTTGGGTGTCATCTGCATAGCAGTGTAAATGTATGCTATGTCTTCTGATGATGCTGCCTAAGGGAAGCATGTATAAATAGAAGTGGCCCCAGCACAGAACCCTGTGGTACTCCATAATTAACCTCAGTGTGTGAAGAGGATATTTACATGGACAAACTGGGGCCTCTTTACTAATTAACAGTATTGAATGCTGCAGCTGAAATGCAGCATAAATAAGCACAGAGATGAGTCCACTGAGTAATCATTTGTAATGCTTAAAACTTTACTATGAAGTCATGAAGTCATTCCTAGTTAAGTGTAAGGTTAAAGAATGCTTAGCCCAACAGAACTCTGATTTTTTTGTCAACATGAACCTAGTTAAAAAGACCTACTGTAAGGAAATGTACTCCCCACTGCTGTGTAATTCATTATTGTAAATCAGCTGTTACTAAGAAATGATCGGATAAAACACGAATTGCAGAGAACACTGTTAAATGTCCAGTTTCTATGTGAGAAACAGAGTGCAACGGAAGTGGTGACTGAGTTGTTTTACATTTTGAAAGAAGTCATTTGAATCTAATAATAGACTGAGTGCAATGTTGAAGTAAGTAAGCACTAAATCAGATAAGAAAAGTAAGGGCCAGAAGGATCATAGAAAACAACAAATGAAATTCTCTTGATTATTGCAGGATCTTTACCTTACAATATAGAACGCCGTGAGGGAACTGCTGTTGTGATGGGAGCAATATAAATAAAACTGTATTTAATTGAGTTATGTGTACACGGCCAAGAGTCAGGCTTTCAAATGAATTAAAATGCTTTCTGGGTCTTTGGCTGAAAAATAAGCTGGAGTGACAGATTTGTATCTGCCTCGGCCTGAGCGCCGCAGAGTCTGGGAGTATGACGGGGGGATTATTCATTTATACTCATTTATTCATTTTTGCTATAAGCAGGTCTTTGTAAGGCTGAATGAATCAATATGTTGATCAAAAAAAATCATTTACTAAGAGAACTAATGTCTAATAATCCACATTTAATGGTTTTACTCTTTGGTGCAGTTGAAGATGCTTTATTGTTTCTTTGTATGTGAATAATACACTCAACAAAAATATAAACACAACACCTTTGTTACTGCTCCCATTCCCCATGGGATGGACGTAGAGACCTAAAATTCATTCCAGATACACAATATAACCATCCCTCCCAAACAGTGGTCACAAATCAGTCCAAATGTGTGGTAGTGGGCACATCTGCTATATTGAGATAATCCATCCCACCTCACAGGTGTGCCACATCAGGATGCTGATCTGACATCATGAGTAGTGCACAGGTGTACCTCAGACTGCCCACAACAAAAGGCCACCCTGGAATGTGCAGTTTTGTCTCACAGCAAAATGCCACAGATGCCACAAGCAATGAGGGAGCGTGCAATTGGCATGCTGACAGCAGGAATGTCAACCAGATCTGTCGCCCGTGCATTGAATGTTCATTTCTCAACCATAAGCCGTCTCCACAGGCGTTTCAGAGAATATGGCAGCACATCCAACCGGCCTCACAACCGCAGAGCTCGTGTAACCACACCAGCCCAGGACCTCCACATCCAGCAGGTTCACCTCCAAGATCGTCTGAGACCAGCCACCCAGACAGCTGCTGGAACAATTGGTTTGCACAACCAAACAATTTCTGCACAAACTGTCAGAAACCGTCTCAGGGATGCTCAACTGCATGCCCGTCGTCCTCATCGGTGCCTTGACCTGACTCCAGCTCGTCGCCGTAACAGACTTGTGTGGGCAAATGCTCACATTCGATGGCGTCTGGCACGTTGGAGAGGTGTGCGCTTCACGGATGAATCATGGTTCACATTGTTCAGGGCAGATGGCAGCTGAGAATGTCCCAGTTCTTGCATGGCCAGCATACTCACCGGACATGTCACCCATTGAGCATGTTCGGGATGTGCTTGACCGGCGTATACGACAGCGTGTACCAGTTCCCACGAATATCCAACAACCTCGCACAGCCATTGAAGTGGAGTGGACCAACATTCCACAGGCCACAATTGACAATCTGATAGACTCCATGCGACGATGTGTTGCACTGCATGAGGCAAATGGTGGTCACACCAGATACTGACCGGTTCTGGGTCCCCAGACCCCCAATAGCGCAAAAAACTGCACATTCCAGGGTGGCCTTTCGTTGTGGGCAGTCTGAGGTACACCTGTGCACTACTCATGATGTCAGATCAGCATCCTGATGTGGCACACCTGTGAGGTGGGATGGATTATCTCAATATAGCAGATGTGCCCACTACCACACATTTGGACTGATTTGTGACCACTGTTTGGGAGGGATGGTTATATTGTGTATCTGGAATGAATTTTAGGTCTCTACGTCCATCCCATGGGGAATGGGAGCAGTAACAAAGGTGTTGCGTTTATATTTTTGTTGAGTGTATATCCATCCATCCATCCATCCATCTTCATCCGCTTTATCCGGGGCCGGGTCGCGGGGGCAGCAGCCTAAGCAGAGAAGCCCAGACCTCCCTCTCCCCAGCCACCTCCTCCAGCTTATCCGGGGGAATACCAAGGCGTTCCCAAGCCAGCTGAGAGATATAATCTCTCCAGCGTGTCCTGGGTCTGCCCCGGGGCGGTGGGAGGAGGCCCCGGGGCAGACCCATGCCCGGAACACCTCACCCAGGAGGCGCCGAGGAGGCATCCTTGTCAGATGCCCGAACCACCTCAGCTGGCTCCTTTCGATGTGGAGCAGCAGCTGCTCTACTCTGAGCCCCTCCCAGATGGCCGAACTTCTCACCCTATCTCTAAGGGAGAGGCCAGCCACCCTTCAGAGGAAGCTCATTTCTGCCGCTTGTATCCGCGATCTCGTTCTTTCGGTCACTACCCACAGCTCGTGGCCATAGATGAAGGTAGGGACGTAGATCGACCGGTAAATTGAGAGCTTCGCTTTTACACTCAGCTCCCTCTTCACCACGACGGACCGGTGCAGCGTCTGCATCACTGCAGCCGCCGCACCAATCCATCTGTCGATCTCCGGCTCCCTTCTCCCATCACTCGTGAACAAGACCCCGAGATACTTGAACTCCTCCACTTGGGGCAGAATGTGAACTCACTCCACATTTTTCCGGCTGAGAACCATGGCCTCAGATGTGGAGATGCTGATCCTCATTCCCACTGCTTCACACTCGGCTGCGAACCGCTCCAGTGCGAGCTGGAGGCCCTCACCCAATGAAGCCAACAGAACCACATCATCTGCAAAAATCAGAGATGAGATTCTGAGGCCACCAAAGCAAAAGCCCTCCGCCACTTGGCTGCGCCTAGAAATCCTGTCCATAAAAATTATGAACAGAACCGGAGACAAAGGGCAGCCCTGGCGGAGCCCATCACCCACCGGGAACGAGTCCGACTTATTGCCGGCAATGCGAACCAAGCTCTTGCAACGGTTGTATAGGGATCGAATGGCCCGTAGCAATGGGCCAGACACCCCGTACTCCCGCAACACCTCCCACAGGACACCCCGAGGGACACGGTCGAATGCCTTCTCCAAGTCCACAAAACACATGTAGACTGGTTGGGCAAACTCCCATGCACCCTCAAGTATCCTGGAGAGGATAAAGAGCTGGTCCAGTGTTCCGCGACCAGGACGAAAACCGCATTGTTCCTCCTGTATCTGAGGTTCGACTAGTGGACGAACTCTCCTTTCCAGCACCCTGGCATAGACTTTCCCAGGGAGGCTGAGGAGTGTGATCCCCCTGTAGTTGGAACACACCCTCCGGTCTCCCTTCTTAAAGATGGGGACCACCACCCCGGTCTGCCAGTCCAGGGGTACTGCCCCTGATCTCCACGCAACATTGCAGAGGCGTGTCAACCAGGACAGCCCTACAACGTCCAGAGCCTTCAGGAACTCGGGGCGGACCTCATCAACACCAGGGGCTCTGCCACCAAGGAGTTATTTAACTGCCTCAGTGACCTCGCCCCCGGAAATTGGCGGGTCATTCCCCTCATCCCCAGACTCTGCTTCCTCCTCGGAAGACGTGTCAGAGGGATTAAGGAGGTCCTCGAAGTATTCCTTCCACCGCCTGACAATTTTCTCAGTCGACGTCAGCAGCGCTCCGCCAGCACTATACACAGTGCAGGTAGAGCACCGCTTTCCCCTCCTGAGACGCCTGACGGTTTGCCAGAATCTCTTCGAGGCAGTCCGAAAGTCTTTTTCCATGGCCTCTCCGAACTCCTCCCACACCTGAGTTTTTGCTTGAGTAAT
Organism: Aulonocara stuartgranti; assembly: GCF_965226115.1. Taxonomy (NCBI): domain Eukaryota; kingdom Metazoa; phylum Chordata; class Actinopteri; order Cichliformes; family Cichlidae; genus Aulonocara; species Aulonocara stuartgranti. The sequence continues at coordinate 33,201,528 of NC_138955.1, read as the reverse complement.
ATAATTAAATATAAATAAATATAAATTAAATATAAATATATAAATATAATTTTATTGTTTAATTGTGAATAAAAAGGGAATAAAATAAGGGTTTATGAGATTTGCAAATCATGGCATTCTGGGGTTTTTTGTTTTTAGCATTTTACACACATACACTGGACTCAGTCTTATTCATGTTTAATAACAACAGTACAACATTATGCACAGCACTGTGAATGTTGCCCTCTATTTTTTTTTTTTTTTTGCATATTTGCTTCACTTATACATTTGTAGAGACCCCATTAAATACAAAATGCAGTTTTAATGTGACAATTTCATTTATTATGGGGAAAAAAAGCTCTCCAAACCTACCTGGCCATATTTAAAAAAGCAGTTGCTCCCTAAAACCAACCACTGGTTGTGCCACCCTTGGCAGCAAGAACTGCAAACAAGCATTTGTAATAACTGGCAATGAGGCTTTCATGTAACTGTGGAGGAATTTGGCCCATTCTCCTGTATGTAGTTGTTTTAAATGAGCCACACTGGAGAGTTTTCCAACATGTTTATGCCACTTTAAACCTTAGTTTTCTCATTCAAGACAGTAGCATGCATGCTGTGGTGCAGCGTGTCCAAACAACTACATGTTTAGATGTTATCTTTTTGCATGAGATTCTACATCTCATCCTTTCCCCCAATTTCTTTTTGCATTAAAAAAAATTCTAGAAAAAAAAACCTTCTTAAAAATCTTATTGTGAAAATTCAGCTCAAATCACTCTCTCTGCTATTTTTCACTGTATGGAAACAAGGAGGCAGACTGTCAGCAAAGTAACACACACACACACACACACACACACACACACACACACACACACACACACACACCTCCGCTCCACACTTTTCTGTGCACTCTATCAGTGAGTGGAGGATCGATATCTCTACGCTGAGTCTGGAATCGAAACCTTTTTTTCTGTCACTGACGAGAGGAGGAGAGCGTTTCACACCCAGGGAGGAGGAATACGAGTGAAAGAGGTGGAGGAGGAGACGCAGATGGACAAGTGCTTATGCGGGTGAGTCTCCTCCTGGCTCGGTGCCACGGCCACAGACTCTCTTTGTTTGCCCAGCTACTAAACTAATAGAGATAAAGGCAGATTCCTGCTGGCCCTGAATTAGAAAGTCATTAAAGAATATAAACACACAAGGGAGAACACACACACACACACACACACACACACACACACACACACACACACACACACACACACACACACACACACACGCTATAAAGTCACTTTACTATATTTTTCTGCTGTTCAGACTGCATGAGTGCTTCCAGCATCCCCTAAAGGACGGATGGATTCTGCACTGGTTCACAAACTGTTTATTGGGGAATTTCTTTGCTATGAACAAATTTTTTTACACATCTAAAAACAATTTTATTCAAACAGTTGGAAAAGAGTCTCCTCAAACACAACCCCAATGCTCAAACTGCCTCATTGTGGTCCTCTGGTCCTTTGCTAGATGTCACTTTATCCAGAAGAACAGCTTCAGTCTGCCTCTCTTTTATTTCATTTGACTGTTTTAAAATTTGGATGTACAAGGCTGTATTTATACTGTCTATAGAGTTTAATTATAACTGCTCTGTTTTGCACACATTCAGCAAAGCGCTCAAAGAGATGATTACAAGTTATTAAATAAAGCCCGAAGCTTCCAGCTGTGAGGGAACAGAACTTAAATTATTACATATTAAATACACGTTAAGAACTAAAAATGCGTCAATAAAGTAGAAGAACACAGGATGCACAGTTTGTGTCTACAGCTGTTACTGAAAAACAACAATGGATGCTGAAAAAAGACGAGACAGGCAGCAAGATGGCAGCAGAACACAGGAGGTGCATCGTTCATAATGAGACAGAAAAGTGCACCGTAGTGAGTTTCTTAAATCACTTCAATCATAGATGTGCATTTAAGTGACACTGAAAGCATCCAAATCATTTCCCTGTTTCTAAGCTTGTTAAAGGGAAACACAGTGAAATGTCAGCTGTGCTGGGCCTCGTGGCTGCAGCGCTGACCTGAGCTCTGATTCCACTGTAACAGTGTTTCCTCTCTCGCTGCTATCACACCATTATTTCAGACGCTTGCACGCTGGCTGCCAGGAACGAGCGTTTAAAGCTCTCTGAGGTGCAGGCGGCTTAAACAAGCTCATCTGTCAGCTCTGTATTCAGGAGGACAAGCTCACAAATGCAGCTACTCACCCATTAGTACCATTATTATTATTATTATTATTATTATTATTATTATTATTATTATTATTATTATTATTATTGTTATTATTATTATTAGGTAGGTCCGAGCCACAGTTCCAGTCTGGTTTGACTGGCCTAAAAGGACCCTGTACTGGGAGATGAGCAGGGTCACAAGACTCAGTGTGATCAAACTCACAACACTGAATTACAGACACACACACACACACACACACACACACACACACACACACACACACACACTTGAGCCTAAACTGGAGCAATGAAACGTGTTCATTAAAAAAGTGAACATATGGAAGCCCCAGCAGAGACATTCTTACTTCGATCTGTGAAAATTCATTACGCATTCTCACAATCAGCGCGTGTGAGAATTCACCGTTTCTCCTCATGTGCAGCTAAACAAAGGCACATGTGCTTGTTGTCGGAGCGGCGTGCAGCGCGGCCTTATTTCAAAGGCACAACTTGAAAGACGACAGACAGCTATTTACAATATTTATACATTTAGGATGCTGATACTATGCATAATACGTGTCTGTTTGTTAGCCTGCGTGTGTGTGTGTGTGTGTGCGTGTGTGTGTGTGTGTGTGTGTGTGTGTGTGTGTGTGTGTGTGTGTGTGCGTGAGGAGACGGTGGGGAAGAAAACGGCTGATGAAAAAAAGGTTACTTTGGAAATTCTCTGATAATTGGTGCCTTAAAAGGAGCTCGTTTTTAACTATGTCACCATGACTGCTCGATGACAATTAATCTGTTTGCGGCTGCTTCCTTGGCATCTGTGCCAATTACTTTATATGCTAATATATGTAAATGACATCTCAGATGCCAGTCTCAAGTATTATGCGAGCGGCGTATTGTGCCTTTTTTGTTTTTTTTTAATCGTATTGTTGAGGCTGATCAACAATACGACTTCTTTAAATTTGGAGGTGTGTTAGGTTCTGTATTTCCTCGTGAACCACACGTTCACCTCACACGGATGATACGTTTAGTTTGAAGACCATCGTCTCTGTGGGCTTTCTTCCTTTGAATCGTCTGTAGAGTTACACGTGGATCATTTGAAATAAACAGCAAAGGCGCTTTATCGGTTTTCATGTCATTTTTCATTTTCTGCTTAAAACACTGAATTTTCAAACCAAATTCAGACAAAACAAAGACACATGTAAATAAATGCATTTATTTATTTACTTAGTTATTATCCAGTAACACAAACTGACACCCACATTTTTGGAGCTAAGTGAATTTCATACTTTTGTACCGACTGACTGAACCTTGTGAGGTCTAATAATCAGACGATGCCACTGATATCATTACGAAATACATTTTTGCTTTTGTCAGAAACCAGGTTAGGATTACTTGGCAACACTAACAGTGATCTAGATTTCAGAGTTCATAATATCTGTTCTTATCATTAGGATGACTCAACAGCACTCGATGCATCGAGACAACCTGCCAGGAGACACGTCTCTGATCAGGCCTCCATGCAGAGTGCAGACCAACTGCTTATTCTACACAGAGTGATTTATGCTGTGCAGACCTTTTGTGGTTGTATTTAGAAGTGAAACAGGAATTTGACTGATTTTTGATTTCCCCAAATTTCCTACAGACATTATGTGAAGGATCAATGATGTCTGTAGAAAATGTGGGGAAATGTGAGGAAACAGATCAGTGTGTCTAGAGTAAATATAAACTGCAGTAGTGTAAGCATATTTCTACTAAATTAGCGAGTACACTATATTTGCGATTGAAAAATTCATGGATAAAAACCCAAAAACATTTGGATGAAGGAGCGAGCGCATACTGAGGCAGCTGTGGCTTATATGAGCAGGTGATCTAATAACCTCTGTGTGTTTTAGCTACAGGGTCTCACAATATTAGAAATGAAGCTGTGACCTTTCTAAAGACAATCTGTTTATTTTAATTAATTAATCAATCAATTAATTATTTTAACAGCCTACTTTACAGACTTTAATGTCACCGGGAGTTTTACATTTCACACAGGAAGTAAGAAATATTCATGATTTATGATGAGTCTCTGTAACACGTTAACCCTTCGTTTGTGTAAAGGACAAAGCTACAGGTACGTTGATCACATTTACTGAGGAACAGTCTGATGCTGTGGCAGCTGCCGTGAACCAGTCTAACTGTATTCAGTTGATCGATATATAAACGACTTTGGTCTCCATTAAAAGCTCCCAGTGTACAAGAACACAAATAACTGCTACATGGTAACATTGTTTATATGCCAGATGAAAAGGCTTTACAACAGGAAGTTACAAACCCATTAAAAGTATTTTACAGCTACGTTGTAGCATCTAATAGAGTTATGGAGTGCTGTTCATCATTGTTTATGAACATGTTGTTGAACGCTCCTGTTCAGTGTGGGAAAGCTTAGAAATGTCAGGCAGTGCACACAAAGGATAAAAACAAATGTTCTGCAGAGATGAAGCTGTGACCTTTGACCTTTTCATGGAAGAAGTTATTCAAACCCTTCACACGTTAAATGAAATGAAAACGTGCTCGTCATATATACAATAAGTCCAAACACTCTCCCGCTGCAGTCATACAGATGCCCGTGGGTGGATGTATGTACTGACACGTGCTTGGCTCGGTGGGACGGGTGGATCCAAATGTGAATATGTGGATACAGACAGCTACTATAAATCAGTCACATTGATCCCAGTGAGGCGCCAGGAATGAGAGAAATGATTTGCATTTACAGTGAGGTGTCTCACCGTGCATTCATGAGCATTAACTGTGAGCTGTGAATACACTACACGACCACCTCATTAAACAGAACCAGTGTATGTGAGCTGGGATTTGACTGAACATTCCCAGTGTGACCCGGTTGAAGCTTCGGGTCCATCGGCTGCTCTCTGCTGTGTCAGGAGGCTGTGACCAATGGAGACGCTGTTACAGTAACCAGCCACAGACAGACAAACAGAGCTGCTCTCCATTGTCTCTTTGCTCTGCAGCCTTCCCTCACACCGACTGAAGATGTCACTGTTGTACACCAAATAGCTGCTCCCTGTTCTTCTCTGTCTGAGACGAGAAAACATGTTTCTGTGTTCATCAGTGAGATACAAAGCTATGTTGTCGTATTTAAGATGTTCGACTGTGAAGTTTTGACAAAGCGGGGGGTACGACAGACAAAAAAACAAAAGAAATCCATCAGAATTCATCCAGCTGGGTGATCTTTAAGAGAGAAACACATTCAAGTCAAAACAACTAAATTACATATTTGAATTTGATTGTTAAGTATATGGCGATAAACTGCATTAACTCGCCGCTTTCCACATTTCAAATTCATCACTTTTCCTTATTTTGTTATTTTGCCGGCAAAGAATTCCCACAGCGAATGAAAATAGAGGAGCAACGACTGCATCCCAGCGCAGAAGTGCTCATTAGGTCAATTATGAAAATGAAGACTGCTCTTTACGGGGCAGGAGGTGGTGCCACACACACGTGTCCGGCTTCACCCACGGCACACGCTGGGTGTTTAGTGCATTTTCATTTTTATTTTTTTATGCTGGTAATTACAGCATCAATGTTATGATTTGATAATTATACTGAGATATTCAGAAAGACGACAAATAAAAGGAGAGTGAACGTGAAGCTTGAATAAAAGATAAAATCGTCTGTGATCCCGTACGCACAAACATCATTGCCGCTCTCGCTCGTGTGCATTTGCACAGACTGAATATCATATGTCATTTATTAACCGTTAGATTTGACATTTGAAACATTTGTTTTCTCTTTTCTTTGATTGCTGCATTTGTGCTTTGTTCCACTTTTCCTCTTGATGATCTGTGAAAATTCAGAGAAGAGTAAATTCAGCCACACTGATAAATCAGGGCCAGATTATTAAAGATAACAGTCACGAAATTCAACGGGTAAAAATTCTAATGTGGCCACAAACCCAGTTGTGTCTACAGTGTCAGTGCTGCCAGATGTTACTGCTGTGTGGCCGTGAGGCTCGTCGATGTCACGTGTGGATGAAAAACACGAGTAGACATTTTGTATAAAAATGTAAACATTTTGTATAAAAAACTGAAATTGTGGACACATAAAAAAAATTAACTAAAATGTCACCTCTACCTTAAAATGTTCAAACACGTGTCTGAAACGTGTCACAAATATAAGAATGATTTTTACATCAAAACGTCATCAGTTACTCAGATTACTGTTATTGTTGCAGCCGAGCGTCAGAGCTGACAAAGCCAAACACAGGTGCCAGTACTACTCACTCAGTGAGTGTTACAGTGTTACAGTGTTACAGTGTTACAATGTTACAGTGTTACAATGTTACAGTGTTACAGTGTTACAATGTTACAGTGTTACAGTGTTACAATGTTACAGTGTTACAGTGTTACATCTTTGTAGTAAAAATGAACAATATTCATGTGTCACAGTAACTGCTGGACCTCGGGTCACTGCTTCAGCGTCCACTTTAACAACACTTCAACACTGACATGCATTAGTTCCAAAATGTGTCCTGAGATGTAGGAGAACACCTGCGTGGTACGAAGCAGGAAACAAATTCAAAATTAGAAGCTTCTTTGTTTTGGAATAATCTGAGATTCAGGATTTAGAAACCCAAATTCTCAGATGCAGAAAGAAAGTCAGAAAGTGAATTAACAACAAAACATGTTTGATATAGTCACATATGTATGTGTTGTATTTGTTTTAAATGTTATATACCTATGTGGTATGTGACTTTTGTTGCCATGATGCCAGGTCTCTCTTGGAAATGAGATTTTTAATCTCAATGAGATTTTTTACCTGGATAAATATGTATTTATTTTTGATTGTTATTACTATGTTTATTATTTCATCGTATTTATTATTCTTATTGTATCTCTTATACTTGTGTTGTTCAGCACTTTGGTCAGCCTTGTGTGCTTTTAAAGAGCTGTAGAGATAAACTATGATGAGGATATTTACCTCTGGCCCAGTGCAAACAGGACTCACTTTAAATGTATTTCATTGAAACTCTGTTTAAAGCTTAACTCTACAGTGGTGTTCAGTTTGAGGCTTAACGTGCAGAAGGTTCAGCTAAATAAAAAAGTCACAACTGTTTTTATTGGGACACCATAAAAACACTGTTGTTACTTTATGTGAATAAATGAAATGTCTGTTAAAATGCTTTAATTCCAAGAAACGTTTCCACGATTAACGCAGCACACGATGTGTCGGGAGTCTTACTCTAAAAGGGAATCAAAAGAAAACGAGCTCACAAGTAAGACCAGAACAATTTGGTTCATATAAAAATGTCTCTGAGGAACATTTGTTGGTGATTTTAGAGGGCTTCATTATTTAGCTGTGACGCAGGTGTTAGCAGCATGCGCAGCCTTTCCTGGACTCACTCTGTTTGATTCTGAAACTTTCACATTTTAAATGTGTTCATTCTTAACTCGGTGACACACAGCAGCGACTCTCTGGTCTTTCGCTCCCATTGTCTTTGCAAAGGCACCTGAAGGCAGACGTGATGTCACACATGTTGGAAGCAGCTTGGCGTTATTTCAGCTGTGTGCGGTGGCGAGACACGTGTACAGTTGTGGCAGTGCCATTTAAACGACACTGTGTCACTTACATACAGATCTCTGCTTCGGGTCTGGACTTCCTGTCTTGCTGCACCAGGGCGGATAGAGAGAGGAGTACTGGTGTGAATGGTACGGAGCTGTGTCAGCGTCACTGTCTGCACACATCGTGCCCAGTGCAGTGACTATAATGGGCCCATTAAATTGCCCCACCTACTAGTATGTCCATCTCCCTCCCCTTTGCTTCCCTCCGCGCTCTCTCCATCCTACCCTGTATTTATCAGGCTGTGTGACTTTCTAATCCCTCTCTTTAGCAGCCGTGTGTGAAAGCTAACACTCCTCCGTGTGATTATGGAGAGCCCTGGGCTGCTGATTATCTGAAGAGACCACCACAGAGACCCCCGGCCATGCTCTCCTAAGCCACTGATGCTTTAACGCTTTTTAATTGATCTTCACACTTTTACAAGCCCCCCCCACAAAAAAAAGAAAAAGAAAATAAGCGCAGGTAGAACTGGCTGTTTCGGCTGTGAGAGGCTGCAGCTTTTACTTTTATTTTCTAATTGGATGTAGTTGATTTGACGTTTTTCTTGATGCTGTTTTATGCTGCAGCGTTCATGATGCAGCCATCAGAAGCTCACAGATGATGGTCACTTCAGCTTTAACTGTCTGACACAGATAATCAGACAGTGACTGTAACAGAGGGGACACCGCGGCCTCCACCCTCTGCTCAGCACCTGATGCTCCCTACAGTGGGAACACCACACATTGCTGTGGTACTGAGACATGTTGAACAGTGATTGGGGTAAGCTAGCCCAGGAGCAGTCAGGTACAATTGTAAAGCGATAAAGTGGAAACATTTCCTCACTAACTCACTGTACTAATGACAGATCCACTGGTCCTTATGTGCTACAGCACTTTTGTACTGGTTTTCCTTTACATTTAAGTGCCTCCATACACGTGTGGTCAGTGTCATAATAACGCGTCAGCGCGCTTCGTGACGTGGCTAATATGCGACACGAACGCTACACACATTCATGTAAGGCTTTGTTGTGTGGCTCTGAGAGCTTCCTAAATACCACACTCACACTCTGATGGGACCATGAGGGCAGTGTGGGGTTCAGCAACTTGCTCAAGGACACTTTGACGTTGACAGAGGAACTGGGGACAAACCGCTGATCGTCCCACTGCTGAAGAGGCTGTACCGCTGCTCAGTTTCAGCTGAGACGATAGAAAGACGACAGTGTCTATCTAAAGGAGTTAAAAATAATAAACAGCGTCTGCAGGTAAGCCTACGTGAGATCATTAACATTTTATTTAACCTTTTAAAAAACAATTTTAATGAATTATACTTACATTACATACATTTCCCAGTAAATGTGCTTCTTAATGTACAATGGTGTCACACAACAAAAACTGATATTATGACCAGATCCTGGTTATTGTTTTGCAGAAACTGAGCAGATCTAACCAACTGCAAACTAATAACACAGGAGTAAAACATTACACTTTAGGTGCTAAGAGGTTGACCTAATTTAACCGAGTGGGCTCTGGTGGAGCTAAAAGTTATGAACGACTCGTTTTCTGCTATCGGGGAGAATTCACAGTGTCATTAAATCTCCAACCGTCACACTCCCACCACACTTACTGTCAGGATGTTTCTTTTTATGAAGACTAAAAACTTCCTAAATGTTTTGAGCACACGTGAGACGTGTTCTTTGTGTTCTGGTCAGCAATGAGTCTCATTGTTGAATCATGAACATTCATCTTAAGCAAGGTGACGCCTGCAGTTCATCACACGTCCACAGCCATCCACGCACTCTCATTTTGGTCTGCTTAATGGAGTTGTTTTAAGTCACTGGTTCTCCTGTAACCTAAAGATAAAAGTCCAGTGTAACACAGCAACAATGCTAGTATTTAGTAATTACTATGATATCGACACATTTACATATATATCATTTTCAGCCATCAGCAGTTTTACCTGCTTGTTTGGACACAGAGCATCTCATAAAGCAGTGCTGGCATTAAATGGATGCAGTCGCATTTCATAAGCTTTATGAAAGTTACTAAAATGTCTTCTATTTATTAATCATATTTAAATTTATAGTAGAGACTAAAGTAATACATGCAGCACATAAGAAATAATGACACACCACTCAGCACTCACTGTGTCCTTAAGGGCACAAGCATTGCTCGTTCGCTCCTCGTCTGGCACTCAGATCCTTTTATTCCTGTCCTGACGTCTTTTCTGTTTGTCTTCTAGACTTTTCCAGACAAACGATAATTTATGTCTTGGTAAGCAGCTACAGGTAAAAGATAAATAAATAAATAAATGTGTATTTCAACCAGTCTACATGTGTTTTGTGGACCTGGAGAAGGCATTCGACCGTGTCCCTCGGGGCGTCCTGTGGGAGGTGTTGCGCGAGTATGGGGTGTCTGGCCCATTGCTACGGGCCATTCAATCCCTATACAACCGTTGCAAGAGCTTGGTTCGCATTGCCGGCAATAAGTCGGACTCGTTCCCGGTGGGTGATGGGCTCCGCCAGGGCTGCCCTTTGTCTCCGGTTCTGTTCATAATTTTTATGGACAGGATTTCTAGGCGCAGCCAAGTGGCGGAGGGCTTTCGCTTTGGTGGCCTCAGAATCTCATCTCTGATTTTTGCGGATGATGTGGTTCTGTTGGCTTCATCGGGTGAGGGCCTCCAGCTCGCACTGGAGCGGTTCGCAGCCGAGTGTAACGCAGCGGGAATGAGGATCAGCACCTCCAAATCTGAGGCCATGGTTCTCAGCCGGAAAAGGGTGGAGTGCCCACTCCGGGTCGGGGATGAGTTCCTGCCCCAAGTGGAGGAGTTCAAGTATCTCGGGGTCTTGTTCGCGAGTGATGGGAGAAGGGAGCTGGAGATCGACAGACGGATTGGGGCTGCGGCTGCAGTAATGCGGACACTGCACCGGTCAGTCGTGGTGAAGAGGGAGCTGAGTGTAAAAGCGAAGCTCTCAATTTACCGGTCGATCTACGTCCCTACCCTCACCTATGGCCACGAGCTGTGGGTAGTGACCGAAAGAACGAGATCGCGGATACAAGCGGCGGAAATGAGCTTCCTCCGAAGGGTGGCTGGCCTCTCCCTTAGAGATAGGGTGAGAAGTTCGGCCATCCGGGAGGGGCTCAGAGTAGAGCAGCTGCTGCTCCACATCGAAAGGAGCCAGCTGAGGTGGTTCGGGCATCTGGCAAGGATGCCCCCTGGGCGCCTCCTGGGCGAGGTGTTCCAGGCATGTCCCACCGGGAGGAGGCCCCGGGGCAGACCCAGGACACGCTGGAGAGATTATATCTCTCGGCTGGCCTGGGAACGCCTTGGTATTCCCCCGGACAAGCTGGAGGAGGTGGCTGGGGAGAGGGAGGTCTGGACCTCTTTGCTTAGGCTGCTACCCCCGCGACCCGACGGATAAGCGGATGAAGATGGATGGATGGATGGTATTTCAACCCATTTTAATGTAACAGATGGATCTATGGCGACGCCATCGTCATAAAGCTTTCCATGAAACGTGTTGGTCACAATGAACACAAAAGTTCGATATCATAACGACTGAAAGGACAAATCTTTTACTGCACAACGTTCAGTCCTGTGCTTCTGCAGTTTCATCTGTTAACCCCTCATAACCTCAGTGTTCATTTTTTTTTAGCGCCATATCAAAACAACTGTCACTTCACTTTATACTGTTTTTGTTTATTTGTTTATTTATAAGGAAGCCCAGTAGCTTCCACAACAGTGGTTGCTAGTCTTCCTGGGGCCCAAACCATCAAATACCATCGAATAAAATGTTACACAATGAAGTGGATACAAAATATCCACATCATTTGTCTCTCACATCCACAATAAGGTTTTACAATTCTGAAAATATAAGCATGTGAATATAACAAATATATAAAAAACACTCAGGGTAAAAATGTTACAATATTAGAAAGAAACCCAACAATCAGACAGTGTTCGGTGATGAGGGGAAGGAAAAACTCCCATTTAACAGGAAGAAGCCACCAACAGAGCCAGGATCAGGGTGGGGCGGAGCCATCTGCTGGAAGGCCAGTGGAGGGTGAGGGAAAGAGAAGTGAGCTCCGGGAGCTTGGACATAAGACAAAAGTCCTTTTGTATACTTTTAAAATGTTAAATAACTTGGGGCACAGTTACCTAACAGACCTTCTCAACGTGCACAGAGAGCGCTCAGATCCTCTCACCAGCTGCTCTTAGTGCAAAGGCCCTGACGAAAGACTAGAGGCGACCGAGCACCTAAACTCTGGAAAAGTCTTCTTATCAATGTCTGCATTTAAAGCACGTGAAGGTCAAACTCCTCTCCATCACCTTTACTGCTGTTGTTTCTAATCAGGTGAGACAGGTGACTTTTTAAGCCGTCAGTAATATCTGTTAATGAAGACAGATTAATCATTTCAAACTGAAGCATTAATTAATGTCAGGACTTCAGTCGGATTCCAGCTTCCCTAATTTCAAACTTGCTTTCGAGCTGCATCCAGACACAGTGAGGATTTAACACAGTTACCAAAAAAACAGAGCTCTGAGGGTGTACGCAGAGTGAACGTAGTTACAGAAATACATCTACTCTAATGACATGCATCCCCCACTGCGGTGCTGTCCATTACTGTCAATGAAAAGATTTTTAAGAAATGATCAGACAGGAGATTTTGGGCAATTCTGCTAAATGTTTGTCTGCCACAGATCCTGAGTGTGCCCGAGACTATGTCATGGTTTCAAAAAAGGAAGAATAAATAAATGTAATAATTCAACCAAAATATATGAATATGTTATTATTATTATAATAACTCAAAGTGTAGTGACATATAGCTGTTGCAGTTATTTCATGGTTACAGTCACATCATCAGTGCTGTCACTGGCAGTGAACTCACCACTGCCGTCACATAATGAGTGCACAGGTGGTGGGTCAGCCACGCTCACAGCGTGGCTGCTATGATGCTGCTGCACAAACACCGAGGTGGTGTCCAGGTCCACAAACCCAACACGTTGTGTTGCCGTGTTTTACTCAGTTTTATCTATGCACACTGTTCCATATCTGCACAAATCAGTCGTTCTTATTTTTCCACTGTAACTAAGTGGAGACAGCCAAACACATCTTTACAAGAGGAAAATGTTTCCAAGCCTGAATATTCTCAAAGGTGCAAGTGTCTGTAAGGAGCTTTGCTTCGCATTCAAGTAAACTAGTGAAGTGTTCAGTCAACGATTTTTTCTGGACGCTGAACTGATGGACCCCCGATAAGGTGAACTAGGGGACAACTGCAATGAAGCCTAAAGTACAAACCCTGACTTTGGCGAGCCTCCTCTCAGTGCTTTAATAAGATGCGTAGCATCACAGGGAATGCCAGGACTGTGGTGTCTGGTGCCAGCATCGCCCACAACCACAGAAGTGTGTTTGAGGGTTTCTCTGACCTCTCCCACTGAGAGAGGGACTGCTTTAATAAGGCTGCCTTATCTTTATTCACCATGCAACCTCCCTTCAAACACACATGCACGCACACACACACAAGCTGTGGAGTGGGCACTTGCACCCAGCGTCATGGCCGTGGCATGACCACAGCTCTATTAGTGGTCTCCAGGACAGCAGCTGATCCTCTCTCAGGGTCCCTGTCACACTGATGTCTTCATCACTAAGCTGAGCAGACAGACCAGACCTGCCAGCCAGTGGAGGTGACAACAAATCCAATTACCTACCCTCCATGGTGTCTGGACCAGACTTGGGTGGAGGTAAGGCTGGGGGCTGGGTGGAGTGTGGCAGAGTGACAGTGGGACAGTGGAGCAGGTTGCTAAGCTATAGAGGAAGAAGGACATGAAAGACAGGGTGCTAGCACAAGCAGTGACACCGAACTGGCAAACAGGCCTGTGGTCGTGGTTTCAGTGTCACCGTGGAGGCGGGACTTTATTTCTGAGCCACAGAGCTGTAATCACAGCGTTTATGACTGTTACGATCTGAACGATAAGACTTGTGCATGAAGTGTTTAGTGTCAGTGTGTATGAATGGATCAGTCTGTTGTTCACACGCCTCTGTGCACAGTCAGGTCTGTCTCGTGTGTTTTCAGCACCAGGCCACATGTTGACAGGTGAGTGTTGCCAGCAGTAGTTATGGTTATTTTTGGAGTGGGAAACAATAGTGGACACAGTGGGATGCCAGTTACTGGTAATTGTCTTGCTGCAGGCCTCCCACAGCCGCTAATGCCAGTAACTACAAGTCTTATAACTTGGTAACTGCCTAAATGGTCACCTGTACCACACAGTAAGTTCAGCATAGCAAGGATATCTTTTCCTCATCTGGCTTTACTCACTAACTGTTCATCAACTGGAGAGCTGAAGGTTGGGAGCCATGAGAGGTGCTGGGAGCACACGCCCAGTCACAGACAGCTTTACTGGACCCAAAGCAGTGGTGGGTGAGTGTGTAATAGGTCATCATGACTAGAACAGTGATTAAAGCAGATAAAATCATCATGTTCGCCACTTCGTTAGAACTGCGCGTTGTGCGACACGGTTTCTGTACGGTCTGTTTCCCGCTGTGCTAATGATATTCCAGTAGAGTCGCTCAGAGACGGACACGGAGGGGATGCTGGAGCCGTCTGAAAACTTCTTCTCCTCCTGTTTCAGTGCTTATGTGGTATTAAAATAATAAACCAGGGTAGCGCTGGGGTGGAGGTCACAGGTAATCGGCCCTCTGCCTTACAAATGTGTAACTATGAGAACATGTTGTAATATAAAGCGTCAGATCCCCGTCACCTCCCTGTTACTAATTCATGGATCAACTGTCAGATAAATTTAGAAGTAGCAGCTCTCATTTCACTTTGGAACATGAGAGTTTACACACATTTGCCTCTCCTCTTCCTCAGCATCAGCTCTTCAAAGACTTTGACCTCTTGCTCTCTGCAGATAATGACTGCTGACCGTACAATACACCACGAAGCAGTCAAACGTCTTACAGCCCATTCAGGGCCTCTGTTTACTTCCATATCAAGCAGCGCAGTTGTGGGCAAAATGCTAACCAGCTGAAATCTGAACATCAACACTGGTCCCTGCTGATTGGCTTGGAGAGAACGCGATAAAGACCAGCGCAGGTCGGGCTCGATCCGCGGCATGGACTAAGGTGAAGCACAAGGGAAACGTGTCTGGTAGGGATGACGTGTGGAAGGGAAAGAAAAGCAAAAGGCGGCAAACAGCCAAAGCAGAACTCCTCAGCCATTATGTTTTGCCTCACTCTGTCAGTCTCCTCTTTCCACCGGAGCCCCGCGCTGTGTCGGAGGAGTCCCACCTTATCATCCACAGAGCCTCAGCGTCTGGAATTTCGCCTTCATTCGCTGACTTTGGTGCCCAACCGGAGAAGATCATTCACCACTTCCTCTCCCGACATCCCCTCCATACAGGCACGGGATGATCGATTCATGAGAGGGAAAAGGAGGGGATTTTGGGACAGTGTGTGTATGCTGTGAGAGTTAGAGGGCCTCTCACTTTTGAAGGTGGTTGAAGTCTTGCCAGAATATTTCGTATTCATAGTTAAATATTCAGTGCGCATGGTGGACAGGGGCAATTTCTGCAGTCAGCCCACCATCCAAAAGTGAAAGGGATGTGGCTTGTGGATGAAGGGAGCTAGAGAGATAGACACGCATGGGGCTTCATGGTAGTCAGATGAGAGGCTGCCAGCTGCTGATGGGTGACTGTTTGAGCGTGGCGCCTCAGGACATGCCCGTTGAAAGGCGATCCGATCCGATACCCCCACTTATGCAGAGTTTATATACATATGCATACATATCAATTGCAGAACTTCCAATGTTTTGGTCATTATGCCAAGTTGTTTGAGCGAGCATCTTGCATGTCTGAATGGGGAATGTAGACCTACTGGGCTATGACCACTGAGAAAAGCCTCCTCCGTATAAAACGACCCCAAATGTAGAATTGCATTGACTGGTGTGTGTCAACAAAAGCTGTGAAAGTGACTAAAGTTTGGATAAGAGAAGTTGCAGGAAGGATTAATCCCAGTGAGGACAACCTTTCTATTCCCTGTGAGGCCAGTAATTATAGTAAAGCTTTTGGTCTTATGTCTAACAGCACTAACTGCTCTTTTACTGACATACAGTTGGTGTTGGCACACATTCTGTAAAACTGTGTGGCTGCACCGTAACAACAGAAACTCAGATGACCTGTGACGTCAGTCTGCTGAAGATACATCAGCACATATTTATAATCAGAAAAAACAGGCCTGCTGTGTTTGTGGTGCAGAAAATGAACCTAATGTTTCACTGCTTTGGGATACGGCTGGAACGAGAGAAAAACAAAAATGATCTGACTTAATGTCACCAAACTACCAGGTGGATGTAAACCTTGAAGAGCTTTGTGCAGCTGCAGCATTTGGTACTGTTGACCATAATATTTCAAACACGCTGCTGTTATCAAAGTAACTGCACTGCAGTGATCCTCACACACAAAGGTCGTGGAGTTCAACATGGCTTTGTGCTGGGACCAGTACAGTTTACATTACACGTGCATCTCAATATTACGAGCAATTCATTGATATACAGGCCGATTAGTTAAACTATGTGTGAAAGGTCTGGATGACCTCTGGTTACCACTTCTAAATTCAAATTGCTCTTGGTCTTACAAACTGTGGAGACACTGTGTCTAACCAAATATGTACTTTAGATGGCGTTACTCCAGTAACACTGTGAGTCATTTCCGATGTATCCTTCGGCTGCAAAGACAGAGGAGAGTGAAGCTTTCACGTAGGATTCATTTGCACAGTATCCCTAAAATTGGAAACATCCTGTCTCAAAGTGAGGCTTAAAATTAAATTAAATTAAATGTATTACTTCTAGGCTGGACCACTGCAGTTCATTATTATCTGTTTGGTCTAAAAGCTCCCTGAAAAGCCTTCAGTTAAACCAGAATGCTTCAGCGACAGCTCTGACAGGAACGAGTAAAAATACAGAAAGCGAAGACGACGCTTCTCCCACATTAGCTTTTCTTCACTGGCTTTATGTTAGATTCAGAAATGACTGTAAAATCCTGACTGACAAAATCTTGAATAATCAGGTCATAGTACTTCAGTAGAGAAGCTAACCGAGCGTTGCACTTTCAGACTGCAGGTCGACTTACTGCTCACTTGTACTTCCCAGAGTTTCAAAAGTAGAATGGGAGGTGGAGCCTTTGGCCCCTCTGGTGTGGAAACTCTGTTATTGCTCCCAGTTTGGGTTTAGAAGACAGACACTCTCTGCTTCTAAGATTTAGTTTAAAGCTGGACTTTTGAATAAAGCATATAGTTAGAGCTGGGTCAGGTGACCTCGACCCATCCTGAAGTTATGCTACGATAGATTCAAGCTGCTCGGGGTTCCCATGATGCACCGAGTGCTACTTCTTCAATCATCTCTTCATTCCACTACTGTACTTAATCATTAGCATGATTAAACTCTGGCTCTCTCCCATGGTGTGTCATATATTACTTATAGGCAGTGTTGGTCAAGTTACTTGAAAAAAGTAATCAGTAACTAATTACTGATTATTTCCCCCAAAAAGTAATCGCGTTACTTTACTGATTACTTATTTTTTCAAGGAAATAATTACTTAGTTACTTAGTTACTTTTTAAAAACACGATTTACAACCTGAAGAGGTGATAAAGTGATAGATCTTTCAGCCCAATTCTACTTTTTCTACATAATCCATCATACAAAATGTAATCAAATGGAAAAGTCTCTTTTTTTAACTTGTTTTATTAGTTTTAATCTTTTAACTTTATGCATCAAGCAAACATTTTATTATCTGCAACATTCTCTGACTGGAAGAAATTAGTTTAATATTTAAACCTATTTTCTGCACATTCCAGCACATAAAATAAAATATTTTTGTGTTTACACTCACTGTTTCAAATAGATGCAAGTAAAACACAGCAGAAAATAAATAAAGTCAAAGACTCAGCGGTCCTGTTGCTCTATTTTCACCTGTAAAGCAGGAGTGGGGCAGGCGGAGGTTTACCCTGGTGCAGGTGTGCCGCGGTCAGTGGAAGAATCCGCGAGTTTCTCTGTGAGTTTCCCATTACGTCGTAGCTACTCGGTGCTTGTTTGGAAGTTTAGGGGTTTTTCGCTGTAAAAAGAAGTTTTCTTCCCACACACAGCGGACACTAATGTTTTTGTCACTTTTTATGGAATCAAACTCAAAGTAAGGTCAGTACTTCCACGCTTTAAACGCTGCACGCTCATACTCTCTCTGCACTCGATATATGATCCATTGTTGATCTGCACACAGCTGTTGTCACTAACGGCGCACTCGCTTACGTCACTGTCGTGAGACATTCTCGCAAAGAAATCACGGTTTTAGTAACGCAGTAACGCAGCGTTCCTACGGGAAAGTAACTGTAATCTAATTACCGTTTTTGCAATAGTAATCCCTTACTTTACTCGTTACTAGAAAAAAGTAATCAGATTATAATAATAATGAATTGGATTTATATAGCGCTTTTCAAGGCACCCAAAGCGCTTTACAATGCCACTATTCATTCACTCTCACATTCACACACTGGTGGAGGCAGCTACGGTTGTAGCCACAGCTGCCCTGGGGCAGACTGACAGAAGCGAGGCTGCCATATCGCGCCATCGGCCCCTCTGGCCAACACCAGTAGGCAAGTAGGGTAAAGTGTCTTGCCCAAGGACACAACGACCAGGACAGAGAGCCCGGGGATCGAACCGGCGACCTTCCGGTTACAGATACGCTTCCCAACCCCCTGAGCCACGGTCGCCCACCTTACTGCCCATCTCTGCTCATAGGTACATAGAGAGAGACATGGGACTGTATAAATGTGAAGAGAGAATATGAACATGTACCCAGCCTCCACTCTGTGAGAAAGGAAAAGATATCCCCTCTTTGGGTGATGTCACAGGTCACACCTTGTGGTTTGGAGGTGATTAAAAAGGACGAGGAGATGTGTCGAGTCCTATTCATCAGAGAGCTTCACGTTCCTCTCTCGTCACACCCTGCCGGGCCGGGACAGGAAGTCGCTCCTCTCCCCTCTGGCCCCGATCCAGACCGATTCAAAATGGTGTACACCCCCTCTAACTACACATCTAAGTGATTCTGCTGCACCCCCAACCACAGCCACACACACACACGCACACACACACACACACACACACACGCACACGCACGCACACACACACACACACACACACGCTCAGAGGGGCTAATTAAGGCTTTAATATGCAAATGAGAGCCGCAGTAAATTACACAGCTGGCAAATATGCCTGTTTTTGCCTGAAAATACATCATGAGTGCAGCAAGGAGTGTGTTGTTGCAGTTGTTGTTGTGTTTGCAGAGAGACTGGGGATTACCCCCTCTACCCCTCAGCAACCCCCCCTCGTCTGCTGGAGAGACTCATCCAGCTTTGTCCCTTTCAGAGGTATCATGAGAGAAATGTCGGCTGCTGCATGTTAGTGAGGACAAAACTGGAGTTTAAACACGCTGAAATGAAACCAGCCAGCATTCACATATACGATATGATTACCTGCTAATGACCAAACATTCATTTCACACATATATAAGTGCTGAACAAATCCAGCGGCCCTACATGAACAATATTGGTTTTTACCAACAATCTTCTGAAAAGAATTATTATTATTTCTTATTTCTGTGCTCTTTAATGACAATTACATTTTTAATGTAAATATATAATTGTAGTTGTTAACCATAAATGTTCATTATGGTCATTATTTTAGCCAAATGACAGAAAAACGAGTTTTAGTCGTTACATTTATTTTTTCTCACAGTTGCCTGAAAAATAACAAAATAACTTTGAGGTTTAAACAAGTTTTGACAGATTTGTATAATATTGGTGCTTTGCTGTTTTGACAGTGGGTCTAAGATAAGATAAGGACAATAAAGACACTCACAGTTTTGTTCCGTGTGTTCGTACAGGTACCAGGCTGATCTGGGAGCAGTGAACCCTGCTCCCTCCAGCTACTCTAAGCCATTCCTCGCTGCCCTGTGAGGCATTGCTGGGAGGCTTGTTCTGCCTGGTTGCTGTTGTCTGCCTACGCACTTTATTCCCCAGAGCAGCAGTGTCATCATGATGTGAGCTCAAACCTGAGTGCTGACTACATGCATGGTCAGGCTGTCCCGTCACCTAGCTACCCTCCTGGGACTGACCGTGACAGGAAGGGGCCCAAACACATACCCAGAGACCTTTTTGTCTCACGCTCTTCTCCAAATAAGAATCCACGCTCCTTCAGATGATGCCCCCCTGTGCAGTTCATTTCTCACAGCAGTCTCTGCACAGATCCTAGCAGGCACAAGCATCTTTTCTCAGATGTCACTCGTCGCTCTCACATTCACAGCAAAGTGATCCAAAGGCAGTCGCTAAGCTAAACCGAGGTGTGAACAGTCAGCATTGTTGGGTACAGTCAGAGCTGATCTTTTCACCGTCATTTATCAGACGTGATCGTCGTTTTTATTTTGCCTCGAGATGTTTTATGTTGGAAGGTAAAAAAACACAGAGAAAACCCAACAATCATGTGAACCCCTGTGAGCAGCACGTTGGTGACAGTGGGAAGGAAAAACTCCCTTTTAACACTTATTACCTGTAGTGTTAGTGAAACATGAGAATAATGCCAAGTTTACACCATGTTTGTTGATGAGATGTTACAGAGACTGTGTGAGAGTTGTCACCTCCTGACTATTGCTAGCTGTACCAAACACAAAGCTGAGCGTAATGCAGTAGTCTGTCATGTACCAGTATGTAAACCAGAGTCACACTGGATCAGATGGTTCTTGTTACATGAGGCTGCAGGTTTTCTTTGTCAACACTGAAACATCTGCAGCAGATTGGACAGAAACAGTTTCAGAGGCGTGCTGTTTGATTCCTGGGCACGATGCACCGCAGCTTCAGCTCCGAGTCCAGCAGGATCCTTAGACGTGGTCTGGGTCCTCCAGCATTCATGAGCTTTCTCATGTGCAGATGTTAAAGTCGTTCTCTGACTCTCTGAGAGCTTCTGGTAGTGACAAAGACTTTACTGAATAATCAGAGTGTCTGAGATGCTCCGAGGCTCAAACGTCAGTACAGTTTTCACCTCTAAGGAAATGAGGGCCATGCGATTTGAATGCCACTTTTATATAGGAAGAGGTTCCCTTTGATTGGCTGGGGTCACAGTGCTGCAGGTCATAGGAAGCAGTGTCCTGCACGCACACACCACTTGTAATTATGACTCAGTGAGACAATAGCTACACCTTGCTGACACACAACATTCAGCAGAGCACCATCTCCAGCGTTATTGCGCAGCTGCTCTGCTGGAGAACAGCTGACGGGATGCACACGCTGGCCAAATCCAAAGCCAAATATTTAAGCATCAAACAGGTAAACATGCTGCGAGGCTCCGTCGTCCAAGCCCACGTTCAGGGAGAGTTGGGCAGGGAAGTTTAGTTCATTAGCTGGGTTACACAGTCTCCTGATAAGGGTGTATAAACAGCTCCACCTTGTAGTGGCTACAGAGATAACTTGCCCCTTGGAAAAAAGCTGCTTTCCACCAGGGCCAGGGTGCATGAATATTTCAAGTGGGTAAATAATTAATAATTAACAGTAAACAGGCCACTGATCAAATGGAGCAGTGTGGCAACAGACATGAAAAATCAGACTCTTGTAAACAAAGACAAGAGGCCCCAGATTTCCTCCCCTCTCTCTCTCTCGCCTTTTAAATATGCGCATCTTCAATCACCCCCCACATCGCCATAAAACCACACACATACAAGAGACACATGTATGAACACACAGTCCATATCAGTGACTGTGACAAATACACGGCGCTGCCACAGCCCCCTCTGTCACTCGCTCACGTTCATGCCCACACTTATTTTCCTTTAGAAGAATGAAATTTTCACATATTCCTCGGCGACCCGGGGAATGTGACTGAGCGAGAACACTTGATCTGGCCGCCCGCTGTTTTCTGATGGAAAGATTTGCTTTTTAATACAATCGTCACTCCTCCCACCTGGATATGCCAAGCCAAGACAAATCCCAGCTGTGTGGCTCTAAAAACCACAGAACAGAGCTTAAAAATTCCCTTATTACAATTCCCCCAAAATGTCCCGCCACACTAACGTCGAGCAATGGTGGAAATGCTAATCACATCTCTCGGCAGCTTAGAGGAGCATGGAAATAGATCCGGCAGCATGCAGGTTTGTGGTGCAAAGAAAGAGAGAAAAAAAGATGAAGAAATCCCAGATTTAATGACACACATTCACAGAAACGTCGTGGCTCTTCTCCAGAATCTGGCACATCCTGCCGGTTGACTTTAGCCAGAGGACACAGTTAATAAACATCAGACTAAACTGTGTAAACAACAAACAACCCCACCAAAGCAACAAACAAACAATGCAAACAAAAATAAAACATCTCTGGAAGCCGTGCACGGATCGCCTTCAGAGTTCGTTTTAAAGTAAGCGTTGCTTTCCTCAGAGATTTTAATTAATGCTTTAATATGCAAATAAGTTAGCAGAGATAAAATCATGACAAACAGATGGCAAGTGTGGGTAATTATTTTGTGAATCCAGCAGGGGCGTGTATTAAAGTTATGGCATCGTTTTCCTCAGGCCTCTGAAACCAGGGAAGGTGAAGAGAGCGGCGCGCACACCCACACCCACACCCACACCCACACGAAAACAAAAGTCACACATGAACCGAGACATAAATGAGAGACTTGTGGCTCAGAGAGACAAATCTGTAACCGCAGCCTGAGTGGGACAAACAGACATGGAGCCTTTCATTCTAGATCAACAGCACTCCTGTTTATCAGGGTTCACTGCACCCCACTGAAGCCCTGCCCCATAACCTGATGAGCTACATGTCACACAGGCATATATGCTGGCTACGTTACAGGCTTTACATAACGGGTGTCAAATATGAGCCTTGACCTGACTTTTAAAAAATAATTGGAAAAAAGCTCTATGCTGCTACAAAATGAAAAAGAGATATTTGCAAAATTCTGCCTAAATATGTATTTTACCAGGTTAAGGTGTGTGGCGGGGCGTGGTCTGCAGCGCTGCTGCAGGGGAGGCGGACGCCGGCTGTATGTGTACAGCAACCATGTGTGAAAAGCGTGTTCATGCAAACATCGTCGGGTCTGCCGTGATATATTTACAATGGGACTTCTGCTCCCGAACCTCTGCGCACAGCGTCTTCAAATCGGGGCTGTACATTCATCTTTATGCAGGACTGTAAGCTGCCGTCTGTGAGGCGTGAGCGGTGTTTGTTTTTAACATAGTTCACGGTGGAGCTGCTGACATAATGTGGATCCGAAGATCCATAACTGGCCTCGATAAATGCACGGCGTTTCGGCGGCTACACCGGCTTCCACGAGTGTGACACTTATTTTGAGCAAAGGAAAAATAATTTAATATAATTTTATTTTTATATTTCAATATCACAATAATCTTCCAATTTAGAACTACAAGTTAAAAAAGAACTAACATAAATAAATTACACTTCAGCTAAATACTTATAATTTATTTTCCCAAACCACGCGGAGCCGCACTATAAGGACTAAAGAGCCGCATGCGGCTCCGGAGCCGCGGGTTGCCGACCCCTGGTATAGTCAAACCTCTGAAATGGGCGAGGTGGCTTCACCATGAGTGAAACTGAACAGATGATGTTGGATTTTAAAAATCTTTTTCAGGCGTAACAAAAACTGAAATGAAGCAAACAACCAAATGTCTGAATACATACTGTAATAGTACAAAGCTGTCAAGACTAAATTCAAGTTCAGTTCTGTTGAGTCTGAAAGTTTAGATCATATTTTGCCATCATTTTGCTAATGTAAACACGAGTAATCAGTATCTAACACCAAGCACTCACACAGAGAAGATGCAGTTCAAGTTGCACCTACCTGCTCCTGTTGGGGTATGTGGTCCACATGTAGACTACAAAGAGAACGGTTGATTTTCAAGGCCAGACTCAGGGCCATCAGGCCTCCCACTTTCACCTCATTGTGACGGAGGTCCAGCCTCTGAATCTGAAGACTCTCAGCAAGGAACTCAGCAAGCGCCACAGCACCTCCACCACAAAAAACGGGATATCAGGAAGATACAAGATGCAAACCCAAAATAATCCCTCTGTAAAGATAACATTACTTTATCTTATATTATTTTCAATTCAGTTTTTAAATATATATTGATGTAGAAGGTTGGGGGTGAAGGGGAAGAAGACATGATGTTAGAGCAGACTTAAACAGGAAACCTGAGCATCAGTATGATGGGATATATCAGTGTTAATCTGATAATTCACTGGAGCAGGGGTGTCCAACTCAAGGCCTCCAGGTTTCAGATCTCACCCTGGGTCAGCACACCTGAATCACTTGACTAGTTCATTACCAGGCCTCTGGAGAACTACAGGACATGTTGAGGAGGTCATTTAGCCATTTAAATCAGCTGTGATGGATCAAGGACGCATCTAAATCCTGCAGAACACCGGCCCTCGAGGCCTGGATTTGGACACCCCTGCACAGGAGGATACCTGAAAAAGTAAACTTGGGTCCTTTAAAGGCTCATGGGATAAAAACAAGTTATAACATGATCTTAGCATATGATCTTTAGCTAGTGCCACAAAGTTCATCCATATGGGAAAATAATTTGAAGATTCAACAGCTAACCAAAAACATCATGGCTCTGGATACCAGAGCATGTTTTTCATACAGGATCTGATGGAACTGGAACAATAATTAATGCCTTGCTGCCAGGGTATTTAATTACATCAATCCTGATGTAATTAAATGGTACATGGACTGATCCCTATAAAGTACTTTTCTACTCAAAGCACTTTATACAACATGGCTCACTCCCCCCATCACACAAGACTTTTTTCTACACCTGAGTGCTTTCAATCCAAGTTTCACTCATGTTCATTCTCTGTCTGATGGATACATCACAGAGCAAGGCAGGGATCCAACCACCAACCCTCTGATTATTGGATGATCTGCTCTAATGCCTGAGCACCAGACAGCAACAACCAAGAGGCCAAGGTTTCCTTTGCATCACTGAAACTATTATGTATTGGAGATTATGTAGCGTGACCACGCCTCCAAACACGCTCCTTCCGGTTGTCATCTATATAGGTTCCCCCCAGTTCTGCAAACTGTTCATTCTCGTTTATGTGCAAACAGGGTCGTCGAATACCTTTCGACACAGCTCATCTCTCAGGAGTAACGTAATTTTACTCACCCTTCGCTACAATCACCCTCAAGTCCGTCAGCGCATCAGACGAACAACTACCCAAGCTCTGCATCCATCCCAGAAACACACCGAACGTCATGGCGGAGCTTCCAAAAAACCAAATGCTGACGACCTCCTAGCAGTTTTCTCGCCACCCAACATACGGTCTGCTACGTCCATCCATCCAGTCGGTTTATCTCCGCTAAATCCAGTCATGAAGCAACTCCGGCCGCCTGTCAGCAGAACTCACAGCTCCTCTCACGTTGCTCCGAAACGGGTCACAGGCTGGGCGACTTAGCCGGCAGCGCTGAACCCACGCTTCCAAACAAAGCCAGGTAGCACGGGGAAGCACAGCTCTGTTCTCCTTCCTACTAACACCCTTTAATGCAAGCCGGAAATCTGTCACTAGCTCCATACTCTACTGTTCTCCATCGTCGTGATGTATCAATCCCTCCTTTCGCTAAATGCTTACGCAAGTTGGCACTGGGATGCCCAGTTCTTCCCATTCGCAAACGCAGCAGCAAGCTCCCTACCACCAAACTGCCAGTTTCTCAGAAAAGATGACACACACATAAAAAAACAAACAAACTCCGCAGCAAACGTCGGCACCCAGTTGCCAGGTTCCCAACCTCTCATCTGCTAAACTCCAACATTGGCACCGAGTTGCCAGGTTCTCAGCCACTCATCCCTCCTCTGCTAAACTCTGTGGCAAACCTCGGCACCGGGTTGCCAGGTTCTCAGCAACCCATCTCTCCTTCGCAAAAATCTGCAGCAAACCTCAGCACCGAGTTGCCAGGTTCCCAGCTTCTCATCCCTCTGCTAAACTCCGCAGCAAACCTCGGCACCGAGTTGCCAGGTTCTCAGCCACTCATCCCTCCTCTGCTAAACTCTGCGGCAAACCTCGGCACCAGGTTGCCAGGTTCTCCGCCACCCATCTCTCCTTCGCAAAAATCTGCAGCAAACCTCAGCACCGAGTTGCCAGGTTCCCAACCTCTCATCCGCTAAACTCCTTAGCAAGTGTCGGCACTGAGTTGACAGGCTCTCAGCCACTCATCCCTCCTCTGCTAAACTCTGCGGCAAACATCGGCACCGGGTTGTCAGCCTCTCAGCCACCCAACCCTCCTTCGCAAAATTCTGCAGCAAACCTCAACACCGAGTTGTCAGGTTCCCAGCCTCTTCCCTCCTCGGCTAAACTCCTTAGCAAACGTCGGCACCGGGTTGCCAGTTTCCTTTATCCCTCATTTGCGAAAGCAGCAGCAGCTTTTCTACCATCGGGTTGGCGTTGTCTGCATAGACAAATAAATAAAAAGGCACTTGGATGCCAGGTTTTCCTTCATCCCCCATTTGCATGCAGCATCTAGCTTCCCTACTACCGAACTGCCAGTTTCTTCGCTTCTATCATTGCAAGCAGCAGCAAACCCTTCTAGCAAAGTGGTGTCAGGCTCTTGCTATATTGCCCATGTGCAAATCGCAGCAACAAGCTTCTTACCCCTGAGTTGCCAGTTCGGTCCATCCATCATGGCTAAAGCAGCAGAGAATCCTTCTAGCTCAGGGGTGGGCAATTTCAGGCCTCGAGGGCCGGTGTCCTTCAGGTTTCAGATCTCACCTTGGGTCAACACACCTGAATCACCTGATTAGTTCGTTACCAGGCCTCTGGAGAACTGCAAGACATGTTGAGGAGCTAATCTAGCCATTTAAATCAGCTGTGCTGGTTCAAGGACACATCTAAAACCTGCAGGGACACCGGCCCTCGAAGCCTGGAGTTGCCCACCCCTGTTCTAGCTGGTTCCTTCTATAGCCATCTTTCGTAATCGCAGCAGCAATCTTCTTCCACCACGTTGCCAGTTTCTCTGCATCCGTTATTGCAAAGCAGTAGTAAATAGGGATGGGTATTGATAAGATTTTCACGATTCCGATTCCATTATCGATTCTGTTTAACGATTCGATTCTTTATCGATTCTCTTATCGATTCTCTTTAAAAAGGAGAACACTAAGGTCGATTAGCTTAGAACTTTGTTTTATATCTTCTCTTTGAACAAGATAGAAATGTAGGAGTAACATGGCCTTACAAACCCAACAGTGAGATCTTAAGAGATCCAGCCTACGGCTCTTCAATGGGGGGGTCACAGGATCCCCAGGAAAAAACATTGTAAATGTAAAATAATAAAATAAATATTCTCCTGTAGCAATAACAAAGTGTAACATAAATTATTCTGTAGCAATTACACAAGAATATCCAGTAATGTCCCTGCCTACAATTAAACACATTCACTTACTGAAAATCATCTGCTGTGGCAAACGGGTGCAAGCCTTTGACCACAAACTGAGTCTCTGCTCGGTGACATTCGTCTATCCTGGTCTGAAAGGAGACGCTACCGGCAGACTGCAGCGAGAACTGCCAGCATCTGAGCCAGACTCTGTCTCTCATCATGGTCACTAAATGCACAGTAATGGTTTTGTAATAAGGCAGATCGCGCTAACATAATATGCACTGTTAGTTGATTATTTACCTGCCGCATTAACAGGAGAGGACGTGCAAACGTTACCGCTGCTGCTGGGTTGAGATTCACGAGTCCGGAGCAAATTAAAAACACGACATTCGTTTAAGGTCATCGTGTGTTTTGTGAGCAAATGCTTTTGCATATTCGTAGTGTTTCCTCCCTTAAATGAAATATCTGCTTTGCAAGTATTGCAAGTTGCCCTGTTGTCATCCGTTCTCGTAAAGTGTAACCAAGCTTTTGAGCGTTTGAGCTGCGTACGCGCCGTGTTTCCTGCCAGGTAAATGACGCTCCGCAACGTGATGACGTCATTCGGGGCGACTGGAATCGATAAGGGAATCGTTTGCAAAAATGGCAAACAATTCCAAGGAATTGAAACAGTGGGAACCGGTTCTCAACAAGAACCGGGTTTCGATACCCATCCCTAGTAGTAAACCCCTCTGGCACCGAGATGCCAGGTTCTCTCTTTGTCCCTCATTTGCAAATGCAGCAACATGCCAGGTTCTCTTCCTCTGTCCCTCCTTCACGAATGCAATATCAAGCTTGACACCAGGATGCCTGGTTCTTCTTTATCCCTCATTTGCAAATGCAGCAGCACGCTTTCTAATACAGAGTTGCCAGTTTCTCTGCTCAGCACCGAGATGCCAGATTCGCTGCCATCTTTCCTGCTTTCGCAAAGCACCGGCGAACCTGGTGACACCGAGATGCCAGGTTCTCTCTTTTTCCTTCATTTGTAAATGCAGCAGCATGCTTCCGGCACCGAGATGCCAGTTTCGCTGCCATCTTTCCTGCCTTTGCAAAACAAAGGTGAACCTTCATGGCACCGAGATGCCAGGTTCTGTCCTCTATCACTCCTTTTAAGACATCCAAACGGTCCCTTCACTTCTCATGTGCTTTCACTAGCCTCATCAGGCATCCCGCCTCGACAGAATCATTCGAGACCGCTCTCTAAGTCGACTCACGGTTCTGACTGCGTCTGAACGGCTTATCATCTCCCACGAAGTCCAGTGGACTCGCTCTCTGCTCTCGGATGATTTTGGGGGTTATTGTTATAGAGATTATTTTCCTCTAATCAGTCTTTCAATTCATCAACTCTTCCCAAGCTGCTGCTGTTCTTCTGTTCATTCAGAAATCAGCTCAGTTGTTATCGTTACCTTATCTGAAGTAATTAACCAGCTAAGCACCCCCTCTCCATCTTCTACTCAAAGACAAGCTGACAAGCTCTTCGAGCCGCCAAGCCCTGCCTCAAATCTCAAATCCAGCATTCTTGTCCGTCAGAGCTTCAGCTCAAAGTTGAGCCACGTTGCTCCCTGAAGGAGGGTTCCCCTCATTCATCCATTAAGATTTCCGTTGTTTGCAACTTCCTTGGATCTCTTCTCCTGCCATTCCTTCCAAATTGTCCGAGCTCATCCACTCCACACCACGGAGCGACGTTCGCTCTCCGTGCACTTGTCTTTGTCCTCTTCTCCTTCTGTCTCCCCAACCAATCGCAGCAGATGGTCCCGCCCCTCCCTGAGCCTGGTTCTGCCGGAGGTTTCTTCCTGTTAAAAGGGAGTTTTTCCTTCTCACTGTCGCCAAAGTGCTGCTCATAGGGGGTCATATGATTGTTGGGTTTCCCTCTAGACATCATTGCAGGGTCTCGAGGTGTCTGTCACTGTGGTTCGGTGCTGTATTAATAAGTCGAATCGAAAATCTGCTGACGTCTTCGACCTTCGTGTCGCACAGTTATTACTGCTTTTAGGGGATGCCTTCTTTGGGGATCTGCCAGGCCCGGGAGCCGTCGCCAGTCCCCTTCGAGGCCTTCCCTAAACCGCAGCTTAATTCATGTCCAAGCATTCACCTTTACCTACTAAAACACTGTCAAACCTAAAATGAGGACGTGGGCCCAGCTAGTGAACTACATCCCATTATACTGATGCTCAAAGTGGGTCACAAAGTGTTTCGTGAGCAGAAACAAGCTTCTGGATTTAGACTGAGGTGTGAAAGTAACTGTTTGATTTTTCATTTTTTCCTAGCAGAGCTTAGATGCGTTTTTCAGTGGTTAAAATATTGTTAATATCTCTTGTTAGAAAGATGATATGAGGCCCAGACGATGGAAAAAAGAATAAGACAGCAGCACCAAATCTGGACCCGACCCTAAGGCTAATGTTACTGTACAAAGAAGCTACTTCTGACTGATGCTGCGTGCAGTAACCCAACGTGACGCAGGACTGTACATGAGCCTTATGTTTTTCTACACTTTATCTCGTGACAAGTGAACTTGAGCTATATTACAAATGCAGAACACAGACTAACATGGTGTACCTTCACAGGTGATGCTGGCTTGGGCCAGGCCAAGCTGCAGCACTGAGTTGTTGACCATGAGAGGTTCCCTGATGATCTGGATCCCCTCGTTCCCCAACAGATTCTCACTCAAATCCAGGACCTGCAGGACCTTCAGCACTGGCTGCAACACAGGGTTCAAGACGACTTACTTAACCCACCAGTTAATCACTGTGTGTTCCTTTGTGCAAGTGAGTGTGAGAAGTTTTAATTATCATTGTGATTATACAGTGATTATTCTTCCTTTTCAAAATGTTTCCTCTCGTGTTAATCTTCAGAACTTCTGTTTTTACTCTCCAGAGCCACATTAGCATTGAAGGTTGATTAGCTGGTGCAGCAAAGTGGGGGTGTCGAGGGCACAAGGGGCCCGTGTTGCCCAGCAGCTTGAAGAGGAACGCGCCACCCACTCCTCGGTTGCCCCCTCGCCTCACCACCCTTGTTAAACTCCTCTGGTCACTGCTCTGAAGAAAGAGGGAGCGCGGGGGTGGAAAGGAAGCTAGGAAAGCAACTGACAGACCCTGAGAGCGTCTTCCTCTATGTTAATTTGCACCGCAGTGACAACAAACACACTCGAGAGCCCCCAACACCCCACCTTTTTTTTCCTTTCCCTCACTGAGTCACGGCACACGGAGGCAGCGCCGCATCCGACGCGTGGCGAGAAGCTTCTCCGGTGAAGAGGGGAGGAGGAGAGGGAGGGAGAGCCTCCCTGAATGGATATGCACGAGGGATAATAGCAGACAATTAAAGAGGCAACTGCATGGTTGAGAGTGTGTGAGAGTCAAGCATGGTTGAAACCTGTCAAACGTAAACCACGGGAGGGTTCGAGTGAGAAGTCTGAGGGGGGTGCAGGAGTGTGAAACCACCAAAAACACAGTATGCTTTCACACATGCCGTGCTGGCTTCAAACAAAAAAGCAGCAGAAACAGGCAAAGCTGGCGCTCTCGGTGACACGTCCACCTCGGAAAAGCCCTGCTTAGAGTTTCCGTCCAATTTGACGTTGAGCAGGTTTTGTCTGCCCCCGCTCTCTCAGGCCTCCAAAGGACTAAACCAGCCCGGAGGACAGAGAGAAAACGCAGATACACCAAGCAGAAAGGTTAATAACAGCTCTCTTCATCATCATATTCGACACAACCAGCTATGGCTCTAATTATCATCATTACGGCCTGCAAGGACACCTACTTATCCCTGTGACTGGCAGGCTGCATGAGCAGCCCTTCTTAGCACACATCTATTATTTAATCAAACTGTTCCTTCTTTTGGGGAAGTGTGTGTGTGTGCTGAGACAGAGAGAGAGGCCTTTAATTTCCAGCCTTTTGACTTTTACAATCGCCACTCACATGACAGGAGGGTACAGTTTATGCTGCCAATCACACAGAAGGAATGCATGTTATTAGGACTGTGCAACGATGCTGGGAGGTTGGACTCATCTCTCCAGGCTCATGTTCCACAACTCCACACAGAGGGAAGCACCAAGTATCAGCTGGAAATGAAGCTCGGGTCGAGTCTTTGCTGACCGCTCTCCAAGAGAACACCGTCCTGGCTCTTGGTTTAGCAGCGCTCGTCAGACAGATGCCAACAGGTTTCACTGTATTTCAGCCACATGCTAAACAAGCCTAGTGTCAGTAACATAAAAGATGTTTCCTTAAAAAGTATAACCCATAAAATGAACTCATTATTAACGCCCTCGAATCTTAACAACCACGTTGGATCGTCTAATCTCCACCACCAAAGTGATATTCTCATCTTGGAAATGTGCACAAAAGCAGGATCCAAAGAACATAAAGATGCACTGCATGACTACTAAAGCTGGCAGTGAGCGCAGGTTTGAGATCAACATTCATATTAGGCACGCTGTCAGACCTCTACTGACAGTATGACTGGTGTCGTTTTATCATCACAACTTAAAAATAAGGTAAAAACTTGATATGACAAACCTGCAGTTGCAAACCTGCATGAATGTTAACCCTCAACACCTTAACCTGATGCTGACCTGCTCTGAGTGTCAGTCGGCGGTGTGCACGTTTGTGTCGTCGCCTTTCATGGGTGCAGCCGGCTGCCTAAAAGTGAGCCATTAGTTCCATTTGTACAATTCATGGCATCGAGACAGTCAGAAGCCAGGCAGCGAGCCATGTGAGACAAGAATAAACATTTTTGCCTTCACACGTGATTGGACAGCATGTCGTGCTGGTGTCGCTGAAGCGTGCTGAACTATTCAGTGTTCACAGTTACATTTTACAAGAAACACTGCAATGATGAGACGTCACATGACAAACATGGACCCGAATGATAGATGTGTAATGTAAATGTAGCTTTTCTAGATGAAATGCTGCAGACGTGTAGTATCAGTACATCATAGGTGTGTGTGCAGACGCTCAGAGGCAAGCAGCTGACATGAAACACATCACTTATGCATAGACTGTATAAGAAGATGGACACAGCATCAGGTCTAAAAAGTTAAGCCAAAGTGGAAGTGCCAGAAAGATTCTTGTTGCAAAAATAAAAGCCTATAAAAATGACTGAACTCTGACTAGTCTGAATCTCTGCTGCTAAGCCTTCTTTAATGTAGTATTTCACACATTAACTCAGGGTGTGTCGACCTAGAAGAAGCGATGACTTGTAGACATCCAGCCACACATGTAGGATTGGCCTGGGTGTGGTTTATTCACATGCTCGAACTGTTTTACACTGAGTAGTGCTTCACACTTCTGGGATTGTGTCAGGACACTGTGGTGACCCCTGTGAGTAAGTTTGCCTTCTTTCATGATATTATCCATGTTGGTGCGCCGCACAGGCGTACGCTGAGTTTGGTTCATACCTGTTTCTTCTGTTTTCACTTTGCTTCAGTGGCAGTGATGGCACATACATGTCTCCACAGCTTCAGTGGTCCTAAAACACGCTCTGAGAGTCGTGTGTTTCCTCTGCTAGCCACAGTTAGCAACCCTAATGCTAACTGTCACTAACACCGTCGTCCTTAATGTCTTTACACGGCTCAAAATGACCGGACACTGTATTAATTCAACCCTTTGGCTGACTCTTCACATTATTGGATTTTGTTCCACATAAAGAACCAACACTTTGTTCCTCACCAGAGTTTTAGCCAGATGCTCCATGCCTTTTACAGTAATCTGGTTATTCCTCAGCAGTAAGACCTTGAGACCTCCTTTCTGCCGTCTCAGACCGTCACACAGCTCCTCCAAACCTCGGAAAACAAACAGTAAAATATGTTTATTAGCAGACGGCACAGACAAACTTTCATTGTTGTCTGTGCTGGAGTTAAATGGCACTTCCAGATGTATGGTGGGAGTGTTGGTTGTAGTGACTCTGATGTAAGTTGCTATGTGCCTTACACATCCGCATGTCTGTATTAGTGAAATAATAATAGTTGGTCTGTGCATGTTTGCACACTTCATCTCCCTGTAATGTATGAGCAGTAAGGGTTCAGCCATGGACTTATCCTTGTTTGTCTTCACCTGTTTTATGACTGTATAACTCAGGGCCCATCTCACCACACATCTACATAGTAGACTGTGAACCATGTAGTTCTAGGATTTATGTATGAACATTTACCAGCATCTGCTACAGCATTGTTGCTGAGCTCCAGTGTCTGCAGAGTATTGTTGAACCGTAGTAGGTCTCTCAGATGAAGGGCATCCTGGTAGCTGTTCAACAGGTTATTAGCAAGGTGTAGCTCTCGCAGCGCCTGGTTTGTCTTCAGTGCACCAACTGGAATGGACAAGTTATGATAGGACAACTAAGCTGGCAAATGCAAAGCTTTACATCATGGCTTTACATTACTTCAGTTATTCTTGCAGGTTAATACGCTGAACTCTAAGTCCTCAGTGATTACCGTAACCTTGAGCCTATGCTACACAGCAGCATCCTCTCTCTCTCTCTGTCTCTCGCTATCTATCTATCTATATGTACATATATATATATATCTATATATATGTATATATAGATATATATCTTTTATTTACCATCACAGTGGCAGATATCCAAGAAAGGGTCTCCAGTATGAAGAGTTGGACAGCACCAGGGCCCGACATGGTTCACGCCTACTGGCTAAAGAAGCTGACTGCACTCCACGAGCGTCTGGCAGCACAAATGAACCAGCTGCTAGTTGACGAGAGACACCCGGAATGGCTAACCGAAGGTCGGACGGTCCTGATCCCCAAGGACCCCAAGAAGGGACCGGTCCCCTCCAACTACCGACCAATAACCTGCCTCAGTACTACATGGAAGCTCCTGTCAGGCATCATATCGGCTAAGATGAACAGGCACATGGGTCAATACATGAGCGGGACACAGAAAGGAATTGGCAAGAATACCAGAGGCGCAAAACACCAGCTACTGGTAGACAGAACAATCAGCCGAGACTGCAAGACCAGACTGACCAACCTGTGCACTGCCTGGATTGATTACAAGAAGGCCTATGACTCAATGCCCCACAGCTGGATACTGGAATGCCTAGAATTGTACAAGATCAATGGGACCCTAAGAGCCTTCATCAGGAACTCAATGGGGATGTGGCGTACAACACTAGAGGCCAACTCCAAGCCCATAGCACAAGTCACCATCAGGTGCGGGATCTACCAAGGAGATGCTCTGTCCCCACTGCTGTTCTGCATAGGCCTGAACCCCCTCAGTGAGATCGTTAACAAGACTGGCTACGGATACAGACTACGGAACGGAGCAGTTGTCAGCCACCTCCTGTACATGGATGACATCAAGCTGTATGCCAAGAATGAACGAGACATCAATTCACTGATCCACACTACCAGGATATACAGCAATGACATTGGAATGTCGTTCGGGCTGGAGAAGTGTAATCGGATGATAACAAAGAGAGGGAAGGTAGTCAGAACTGAGGGGATTGAACTACCAGAAGGCAACATTGCAGACATAGAGGACAGTTACAAGTACTTGGGGATCCCGCAGGCAAATGGGAACCATGAAGAGGCCGCTAGAAAAGCTGCAACCACCAAGTACCTGCAGAGGGTCAGGCAAGTCCTGAGGAGTCAGCTGAATGGTAAGAACAAGATCCGGGCCATCAACACGTACGCCCTGCCCGTGATCAGGTACCCTGCTGGGGTAATAGGCTGGCCAAAGGAGGAGATAGAAGCCACTGACATAAAGACAAGAAAGCTCCTTACCATGCATGGAGGGTTTCACCCCAAGTCCAGCACCCTGAGGCTGTACGCTAAGCGGAAGGAAGGGGGCCGGGGACTGGTGAGTGTCAGCACCACAGTCCAGGATGAGACAAGGAACATCCAAGAATACATTGGGAAGATGGCCCCAACTGACCGAGTGCTCAGTGAATACCTCAGGCAGCAGAAACCCAAGAAAGAGGAGGGAGACGAGGAACCATCATGGAAGGACAGGCCCCTGCACGGTATGTACCACCGGCAGATAGAGGAGGTGGCTGATATCCAGAAATCCTACCAGTGGCTGGACAAAGCTGGACTGAAAGACAGCACAGAGGCACTAATCATGGCAGCACAAGAACAAGCTCTGAGCACAAGATCCATAGAGGCTGGGGTCTATCACACCAGGCAAGACCCCAGGTGCAGGCTGTGTAAAGATGCCCCAGAGACAATCCAGCACATAACAGCAGGGTGCAAGATGCTAGCAGGCAAGGCATACATGGAACGCCATAACCAAGTGGCCGGCATAGTGTACAGGAACATCTGTGCCGAGTATAACCTGGAAGTCCCGAGGTCAAAATGGGAGATGCCCCCAAGGGTGGTGGAGAATGACCGAGCTAAGATCCTGTGGGACTTCCAGATACAGACGGACAAAATGGTGGTGGCTAACCAACCGGACATAGTGGTGGTAGACAAACAGAAGAAGATGGCCGTAGTGATCGATGTAGCGGTTCCGAATGACAGCAATATCAGGAAGAAGGAACACGAGAAGCTGGAGAAATACCAAGGGCTCAGAGAAGAGCTCGAGAGGATGTGGAGGGTGAAGGTAACGGTGGTCCCCGTGGTAATCGGAGCACTAGGTGCGGTGACTCCCAAGCTAGGCGAGTGGCTCCAGCAGATCCCGGGAACAACATCGGAGATCTCTGTCCAGAAGAGCGCAGTCCTGGGAACAGCTAAGATACTGCGCAGGACCCTCAAGCTCCCAGGCCTCTGGTAGAGGACCCGAGCTTGAAGGATAAACCGCCCGCAGGGGCGTGCTGGGTGTTTATTTTTTTTTTTTAAATTGTTTTGTCTGGGTAATCAGCAGATTATCAGACAAACATCAATTGATTTGATATTTTCCAAAAATACAACCTTTTTCTTCGGGGCTAGGGTTGGAACTCACAATGACAGACTTCAGAATTACAATACTTTAATAATCCCTGAAGAAACTATGTGAGTGTAAAAAAGATGTTAATGACACGTTTGTGCACTGTTTACTGATGTGAAGGGAAGATCATGTCCTTGTTAGCAGAGCTATCCATCCTCCCAGTTTGCCGGTTCGAGCCCCGGCTTGGACAGTCTCGGTCATTGTGTCCTTGGGCGAGACACTTCCCCCGTTGCCTACTGGTGGTGGTCAGAGGGCCCGGTGGCGCCAGTGTCCGGCAGCCTCGCCTCTGTCAGTGCGCCCCAGGGTGGCTGTGGCTACAATGTAGCTGCCATCACCAGTGTGTGAATGTGTGTGTGAATGGGTGGATGACTGGTTGTGTAAAGTGCTATATAAATACAGGCCATTTACCATTTACTCCATTGGTGAGGGTGGAATCTAAAACTAGTGCTGGCAGATCGATCCAAATATCGATTTTATTGATACCAAGTCAGCATCGGTATCAGATCGATACTAGCCTGGTCGATTCTTTACTTTCAGTTCTGCTCTTGTTTGCTGTGCTGTGCTTCAGCAAAGACCAACAGCCAGGTCGCCGGACTCGCCGCTCCTGTGTCAGCGCAGGCACACTTTGCTCCTCCCCCCTCTTGTGTTTAGATGCTGCGCCGTCACGTGACTTAGACGCTTTGGGGGTTGTTTACTTATATTTATATTTTCACCAGTTGTTGTGTTTGTTGTTGAGGATTTTAATTGTAATTTTAGTGTTATAGTTTCTCAACAGTACTTGTTTGTTTTCATTTGTTTCCTGGTTTGCGGCACTTTTTATTTAACATGTTTCTAAAAAAAATGATAATAAAACATTTTCTATTTAATTATAAACTTTGTGCTAATTATGTCCTGGGTTTTAACTATTTAAATTAATTTAATTAATTGAGATTTAGCAATTCAATGAGCATCCACCTTATTTATTGAAAAGTATCGGTATCGATTTCAGTATCGGCGATCTGGCCCGTGTTTACTTGGTATCGGATCGATACCGAAATATGCAGTATCGCACACAGCTATCGAAAGCTCCTGCTTCTTGCTCACGGTGGGAGGTGTTCTGGATCATGGCCCAAATACATCTCAAATCTAGGAAATCTGAGCCCTAACCAAATGAAGCTAATGTTATGAACTTTGTGCCACTGTACTAGTCTGTCCTGTGAGTGCCAACACAGGCCAGCTGGGTAGGACTGACTGAACATGAAAACAGGAGCACAGCACAAAGTGTAATTACTGAAAATCTCTTTCAGTAATTATACCAAAGAAGTGTTTCTCCTTGAAGCCATTGTTAACAGCAGAGTATTCAGCACAGGAGACCTAACAAAGCACCAGCGAAGCTCCGCGACCCTCTGCTCCAAATATCACTGTGCACACCATCGTTACTAGTCTTTTCACTTCTTTATCGCAGCTGAGACGCTGTTTTTGTAGACATATTCTGTATTTATGTGTGCGCTGTGGGCGTTCCCTGTGTATTTGTGTCATGTGTACTGTACATGTGTCTGTGTTGTCTAGGTCCTCGCTGCCCTTCCATCCAGATCGATGCTGCAGATTTGATCAAGCCTGTTGGGCTGCATGTGGAATGCCAACATTGTCATCAGGCACAGTAGGAACCAAATGGTGGTATCAGTGGGATTGATCCGGTCGACTCCACTGCTAGCACCCAATCCCGCAATCACAAGCCCCTCGAATCGAAGGCAATGATCCTCAGCTGGGACCCCCTGCTGGGAGGGAAGGAGGAGGAGGGCGCCAGTGGGCCTCGGTAATAGCAGAGGCAGGAGTGGGGTGATGATGAGCATGGGAGGAGCAGAATCTTTAGCAGCCTGAAAATATCAAAGAAATCCAGGAAGGAGCTGCAAATGTTGGAGGAACAAGTTGGGAGTGGGCGGCACACTGTGTCCATTTGGGTCTTTGCCTGCTCCCAGCTGAGAGGAGATCAGATGCTGTCTTTGATATTTGTGTCCCAGTCGGACACAGAGACGGATTTATTATTACACCAGTTCATGTACCAGGATTCAAAGAACCACATCGTCCTGTGATTGTTGTGGGATTATAATTAAAGCGGCTTTAAAGCAAGAAAATTAGTTTTCCATAGAGCACTTTGGGCGCTGCGATAAATTTACTGCTACATCACTGTCTGGTTTGCCTCCTTAAGGCTATTAATAACTACTCACGTTGCACTTATTATTTAATCAACTCTTCCTTTCTTTGTAACACTGTGTGTGTGTGTGTGTGTGTGTGTGTGTGTGTGTGTGTGTGTGTGTGTGTGTGTGTGAGAGATGCTATATATCTGTCCATCTGTGTACCCACCCTGGGTGTTCTGTTAGCCTTTTGTGTATTTCTGTGCTATATACTCACCCAGTGATTGTGTGTTTGTAGGTGTGTGTGTGTGTCTGTGCACAGGTCACGAACATAAAGTCCTGCAACCTTCCTAGTCACCATCCTAAAGCCTCTCCTTTCCTTGTCCTTCCACAGTGTTGAGAGGTCACAAAATCAGTGAATGTCAGATAGATGTACTGAAGTTTGAATCATTTGTGGGTCTTCGTATGCTGTAAACATGTATAGCTGTGTGTGCACATCCCATTACGTCCTAATATGTATCTAACAATACACGACTACAAACTGTGTGTGTGTGTGTGTGTGTGTGTGTGTGTGTGTGTGTGTGTGTGCACGAGTGTGTGTTCTGTGGCCAGCAGGACCAGATTTTGACCTGTGACCCTCCCTGCAGGTCTGGACCTGGATTAAAGGCCTAATCTCTTACCTGTCACTTTACACACCACTGCACATGTCTATAAAGGCTCTGGCAGCCAGGACACAAACCCCCACGCATGCATGCACACATATAAACGTGCACAAAAACCCACATTTTTAAATCCATGCACACACAAATGCTATATACACAGACACTATTTCAAAAGTACATTTTTAAAAATCGCTGCAAAAAAACAGCCTGCGAGTGCAGGGCGATGCACACGGACACGTCTTACCCAGTGTGTACAGCGGCATCCCGCTGAGCTGAACATGCTGAAGGTGCAGCACTGTGAGCCGGCTGCTCCGTAGCGCTTTAGACAGAGCCTGGACAGGATAGTCGACCAAGGCCACATTGCAGACATCCAGTCTGTAGAGACACACACTCTGAAACACACACACAGTGCAGACAGAGTGAATACAGACAACTGCAGAAAAAAGACTCGTCAGAATGTCTGATCTGACCAAGAGTAGAAAAGAAGAGAAGGGGAGGATGAATATTGAAAGAAAGAGCTTCACCAGCGGCTGTCAAACACTCAGACCTGTGGAAAGACAAGTGGAGAAGGTGCTTCTAAGGACTCGCACTCGAACACTGGACTGACCTGTCTGTCCTCCCTGACATCAAACACTGGGAAAAAACCCGGAGAAAGAACAACCCTGAGTGACAGGGAGGTTAGGTCCATGCTGCTGGAGGATATGGAGAGCTGTTGGGGCAGATGTGGGTGTCTCGGCCAAGGTTATCAAAGTAGATCTCAAAAATGAGAAAAGGTTAAATTTTCATAAGTTATTCAAAAAGCTAAACATTTTCATTACATAGAAAATGATTTTTTACTTTTTACATTTTGGTGATTATGATTTATAGTTCATGAAAATCTCAACTTATCAGGAAATTTCATTTCTAGTTTGAGTCTAGTTCAGTACACACAACCACAATCATGGGGAAGCCTGCTGACCTGTCACTAGACGATAATTGACACCCTCTGTAAGGTAAACCACCAAAGGTCATTGCTGAAAAGGCCGGCTGCTCACTGAGTGCTGTTTGGAAAACTGCTAACGGAAAGTTGATTGGAAGGAAAACTGAACAAGCAACAATAAATGTTCATTGAAACCACTGGAGGGCTTCACAAAGAGTGGACCAAGGCTGGTCCCCACACAGACCCCGAGATGAAAGCCCTGATATTAAAACTAAAAGTGAAACTATAAATAATTATTAAGTCATAATTGTAGCAAAATGAACCAAACACTTACAACAAAGCTAATGCAGAGATATGTTAACCCTTCCACAGCATGTCTTTATCCTGTCTTCCTTCTCTCGCCCCAGCCAATCACAGCAGATGGCCCCGCCCCTCCCTGAGCCTGGTTCTGCCGGAGGCTTCTTCCTGTTAAAAGGGAGTTTTTCCTTCCCACTGTCACCAAAGTGCTTGCTCATAGGGCGTCATGTGATTGTTGGGTTTTTCTCTGTATGTGTTATTGTAGGGTCGACCTTACAATATAAATAAAACTGTGTAAATAAAACTGAATTGAACTGTTCCTTCCCGTGCTCGTCATATTTTCATTTTTTTGCCTTCATTTCATTTGAATTCTAACACTTCACAAAACCATAAATATTTATACTGTTGTGACATTTACCATAGTCAGTGAGATCCACTGTTATTGCCACAACATGTGCCACAGCTCTTACCAAGCCGTGGGTTAAAATGCAGCAGCACCAAAGAAGCTTCGACAGTCCTTTGGTCTTTACGTGGACTCAAAGTCAAATTTCTCCTTCTGTCCCTCCCTGATGATATTAATCTAACAGTCACTTAACCCTCAGAGCTAACGAGCTATGCCTGCTAATGCTAGTTGTGATAATCCAGCGTTTGTGTTGATGTTCATAGCAGAACTTCTCACCCGGTTTGCTCTGCCCTGCATCTTCAGTCCCGGTAATGTGCCACAAACTCACTTTGCAGGATGTACATTATCCCTGGGAGATAGCCTACATGAAAAGATTGCTATTCCACTGCGTCAGCCAACCTGCTTTATCAAATGAGCGAGGGCCCTCCAACTCGATGTTCCCATACTGCTGTTGTCAGAAATGTCAAGATGTGTTGTAGATTCATAGTACAAAATCATATCCAACAAGGACGATGCTCCCTGGAATAGAAAAAAAAAGCAGAGGGAAAAAAATAAAGAAAGCAAGGCCCCAAATTTGACAGGAATGTTATGAAGTTTCTTTGGAAGGAAAAAAATAGCCTCTAATCTGATACAAGGGAAGGCCTGAATATGAAACTGTATTGCAACTGGAAGATGAAGATGAGCAAAATAAGTTTTGCTCATAAAACTCACATTTTCTTCCAGTTGGGCTGCCTGCAGATTGATGAAATCAAAGTGCAGCGATTTCAGGACGACTTCCAGAGCTTCACAGGAGCGGTGGTCTAATCGCTCACCTTGATGGAGGCAAGCAATCAAAGGGAAGATAATTGGGAGGCTGTTTGCTAACAGGCAAAATTGCACTACTCTAAATGTGCTTTATCCTTTTTTTCTGAAATGAACATTTCAGCAAAAATCACGACAAAACAACTTCCCTTATAAGCAAAGTTTATCTGTGTGTGTGTGTTTTCTTTTAATAAAGTTCTGAGAGTTAATCAGAAACACAGAAAGAGAAATAATGACAGCTCCAGTTTTTCATGATTGGACTTCCAAGATGTGAATGTTGGAGGGTCCATTGATTACTGTCTGCCTGCAAACCATCGTAATCAA
This sequence comes from Aulonocara stuartgranti, assembly GCF_965226115.1. NCBI lineage: Eukaryota > Metazoa > Chordata > Actinopteri > Cichliformes > Cichlidae > Aulonocara > Aulonocara stuartgranti. The sequence continues at coordinate 33,159,892 of NC_138955.1, read as the reverse complement.
TAACACAGCACCTCAACTTCTGAAGCTGCTAAATGTAGTCTGATTACTTTACCTGCACACTGAATGTGAAATAACAGTTTAATGGTATATAATAGCAATATACATATAACAATGTCTAAACTGGCAACTTATCCTCTGTGCCAGAACCCAGTGGTGAATTACAACTAATACATTTAATTATGTTTTTATAATTTACTTGAGGAAGTCACGTTGATGCCACTTTATACTCATAACATCACACAGAGAAGTATGTTTTGTTCAAACGTCAATCATACTGACATATCGTAATAATGACATTCAAATTATTCCTATTTTGTTCATATACCACAACTACAAACCAGTAGTCATCTCCAGAAGCTTCGTGTAATAGAAACCACGACAATCAAATGATACCATAAAACTGGTGCAACATAAAAACTGCCCAATGTGTAACAGACTCAGTGATGGGCACACCTCTGCAGGAAATGGTGCTATAAACATGCAACAGCAGAATGTGGTTTGTTTTGTGTAAATTAAATCCAAATTCACATTTTAGCTGCAGTGTTAATATGTAGTTGTTATTCATTGCTCCTGTCCGTGTAAAACTTCAGAACTCATTTATTTTATTTTGGTAAAATACTCAACATGACTTAATTAATACCATGTTCCATCTGTCGTGTTTTGTTTGTGGGCAGAGGAGATGCAATACAAAACATGTTTAATGCTATTTTAAAATGCTGAGGCATGTAAAACGACTGATAAAACTGATCAAATGCTACTATTCCAGTTAGAGACACAACACATGTTAGAACCAAGGTGAGTAGGCACACGAGTCAGTACATGAGCACAGCTCATAAACGGTACTGGAGATAACACCAGAGAGCCAAAACACCAGTAACTGGTTGATACAGCTGCACACGAGACGGTAACACTAGGGACAGCAACTGGACAGCCTACGAGTCAGTTTCCTGCACGCTGATCATGTTCACCAGGAACCCAAAGGGAACGTAGAAGAAAACACTGCAGGCCAACTCCCAAAGTTACCATCAGGTGTTCTTCACAGGCCTCAACCTCTTAATCCAGCTTATCATTAGGAGCAGATACAGGACAGATTCCACAGTGGAGCGAACGCAAGCCACCTCCTGTGCATGCATAAAGCTGCATGCATGACACTGACTCACTAATCTACCTCACTCAGATCTACAGAGAAGAGTGGATGTGAAGTCAAATGGTTACAAAGGTGATGCAGAGACATGGAGCTGCAACGAGGCATAATAATAGATTTATAAAACAACTACATGGACAAAAGGTCAGCAGGACTTTAATAGAAGGCAGCCACAGCCAAAAACCTGCAGAAGGTAAGCAGGACTAATGAGCTGGTCTTAGTGGCTAGAAAAGGCCTAGTTGCAGACTATGCAAAGGTGCCTGGAGACTATCCAACACATAGTAGAAGGTTTAAGTTGGGACTGCGTACACTGAGAGGTACAACCATGTGGTAGGGATAGTGTACAGGAAAATCTGTGCATGGCATGGACTACAAGTCCCCAAGTCCCGATGGGAGACACCAAACTTCTACATATATTTTTTATTGGAACCTTTGAGGAACCAAAGAAATATAAAAAAACGTGTAAAGTTAAAAAGTGGGGACATGAGTCAGAAAGTGTCTAGTACAGTTAGAGCTTGGTATAAGAATGAACCCACCTTGTACCAGTATAAGCTCATGCTGCTGGTGTAATGCTATGGGGGATATTTTCTTGGCACATTCTTGGACCCCTGGTACTTCAGCTGAAACATTGCTTATAATCACAGCCTTACTGAGTTTGCTGCTGACATGTCAATATGGACAACATATTATTGTTTACGTTACGTGAATTTCTACAATGGCAGATAAAATACTGTTGCTGTTGATCTGACCATCTGCAGTTTCTACATAGACACACACAGAAGCTGTGTCCCAAAGCGTCGGCTGCATCCTCCCAGGGTGCATCTGTAGACCGATTACGTCACAGCAACGCGATGAAGGCTGTCCCAATTCGTAGACTCCTCCGAATCTGGCGAACAAACGCGTCCTCCTTTTCACCAGATTTGGAGGATGGAGGTCCTTCGTGTCCCACCATTTCCCAGAATTCATAGCGCGGCTCAGCCCATTCCAGTTTCCAACAATGGCGGCAGCTACTAAGTTTTAATATTATTCTTATTCCTCTTTCTGGGTCACAAAATAAAGTTTTAACATATTTCCAGGCGAGAATGTAGCTGTAAACCTCAAATATCTGCTCGGTTTATCAAGATATCGCATATTTGCAAAAGCGCTCCGACGTTTTCGGAGACGTCTGTCCACCCGCTCGTCCACCCGGGTCAATAACAGCGGACTCCCGGCTTCATTGTCTTCAAACCCCCTGCGCTCTTTCACTACTCGGGTTAAACATGATATATAAGTCACTCTGATAACTTTTATTATTGTTACTGTTTGGCTTTTTTCAGTGTTTTATTTGTTCCTGAGTAAATTGGTTTGGCTGAGATTAAAGTTATTAGATTAGATTAGATAAAACTTTATTAATCCTCCGGGGTTTTCACACAGCTGAATAAACGTCAAACAGAAAACTGATTAAACAGAAGTGTGAGACGGTCGAGAGTTTACTCCACTGTCCTGTAATATTTTAGTTAGCAAGGAGCAGACGGCCGAGTTTGTTAAACTCCACCGAGACAGCGGTGACGCAGATCTGAAGGCAAGACCGTCCCATTTCACAGCCTCGCACTTCTGGTCTTCTCGGTCTTCGGAGGACCCGGCCCACGTAGACCACGAAGGCCGGGTCCTCTGAAGGATGCAGCCGACGTTTTGGGACACAGCTAGTTACTGCGATAGATGACATCAGCTAAGTAGCCAACTATCACAGATGTTTTAAGGCTGTCAAAGCCCTCACTACACACTTTATAGAGTTCTCTCACACAGGCATGAACATTTTCCCTTTTCTCTCATTTAAACTCTCAAAGTTCAAACTTTCATAGAAAAATAAGTCCACTGTTACAGAATGAAACCAAAGGCAGGTGACAACGTTTCGTCGACATTGTTGAGTTTGTTGGGGAGAAACTTACAAACACACAGTGCAGCACTTCAGAGTCACACTGCTAGGATCGAAGATTAGTTTAAATTTGACAAGCTGAACGCACTCTGCACTGTACAGGAGACACGGCTTGACAATGATCTACAGCCAATCAGGACGCAGAACACAATGCGCAGTAAAAACCACGTTATAGCGAGGGACCGCTGTACACGTGACTGGGATTTTAGTTTTAAATGAAAACATAACATCTCTGCTTTGCATTCATAGCCTAAGCATGTGTGATTTAGCTGATCTCAGGTCAGTCATTAATTCCACTTACAATATCAATGAATTAATACAGATACCACATTTTACACTGAAATATGAAATATGAGGGTTCGCATTTAGAAAAGTGCTTTTCTGATTTTTGTCACTAATCCCTGTTTCTTAGTGTTTGTTGGGATTATCGAGGCCCAAATTCAATACAGTTCAAGAAAGCAGGCAAATACAGAGGACAGCTCACTAAGAACACGTCTCCATCAGTTCAAACCTGATGAACTGCTCCACTGTTACTGTGTCGCTGCAGGTTTCAGCACGGTGTCATGTGTAACTGCAGCACGTGTTGTCAAATTAATAAAGGTATTTTCTTACTTTTCAGAGCGTTGAGCTCTTTAGGCCATTGTAGGGTTTGATGTTACCACTTTGCAATCTGATTACTGTAGGAAGTCACTCCAGCCTGCTCAGAAGTCACACTCCACATTAAGCTGTGACTGATCAGGCAAATTCATGTGACTTTTAAGACTCTTAGTCTCTCCCCCTTTGCTCTATCTCCTGGGTTCATTCTTATCTCCCTGGCCAAGAAGGGGAAACGATAATTACTATCATAATTATTTCTAAAATGATTTTTCCCCTCTGTTTTAACAATAATCACCTAACTGAGCGATGGCAGAGGGCGTGTGGGGTTGAAGGGAGAGCCATCTGAAATCCCATTTTTTCTAATCCGCCCTGCGTCGGAAAGATAATAAGGCAGCAGCACCCGCAGTCAGATGTCATCAGTGCGTGACGACAGTGACGCCCATCATGGCATCACGCACAAGTTTACACTGCTGCTGTATGCAGATGTGGCTCCCGCTCTCCATATTAGCACGTTTAAAGACCTCTAACAGGAGAAGAGCGTCCAGCTTGGATTTAAAACTTCAGCCAGTTATATGCAGTCAAATCACCGGCCGACAGACTGAGGGGAGACTGGATTAGTTTCATTCAGAGCTAAACTGTACTTTAATCAGCAGGACTAGATTGTGTTTAAATTCAGTTGATGATAACGATTTGATATTTGTGTCAGGTTAAGTCAAGCTTAGCCTCTCCACCAGGAAACAGACAACCCAGCCACGGTTAGGGTTTGGTCAACATCCATTTATTTCATCCTTGTCTGTTTGTTCCCACAGTGTCAGCATATAAACTGCACTGCAAAGCGGTTTGGGTTCAAGGCTAAGATGTGAACCAGGATTTACGTCTGTTATTATAAATCAAATGCTATATTTAGCATTATTTCAGGATAACAGCATTAAGATCACGACCAGGGTTTGGAGGACTGTCAGCTCTACCTTGGTGCTACAAGCAAAGCTTGGAGACCAGATCAGGTGAACATTTTAACCAGCGCACCAGGATTTAGGCTCAGTTGCATTTTGTCGCTGTGCTGAAAAGTATTTGAGAAACAGGAAGCTGCTGTCTTTAACATGCACTCTCTGTATGTTGGCCATCATTTGGAGCAGTCTGAATCACAGGCTGATACTGGCTCTTTGGTATCTGTGTGTCTCTGCATTTCTGATGGAAAGGTAAAAAGTGAAGAAGAGAGGAGAGAAACATGCTTCAACCTGCAGAGTGCTCTGCAGCTCGCCTGTTAGCGTCACGTGTGTGGGAAGATCAGAAATATAGAAACCAGCCAATCGGAGCTAAGTCGCACAGCATGTAAATAACTGCACATATCAGACCTTAGGCTAACCTGTTTATAGTTTGTGTGTCTGGAAAAACTGTTGGCTGGTTTCTAGCTAACAGATTTGGTGTACACAGGACCAGATGTGTGACTAACCATAGTGCTTCTAACATGGGCAAACCACCCTAACCCTACCCCTGACCCTAAACATGCACACCAGCGGGCTCTGAGTTACACATCAGCTCTGTTTAGTGTTTCAATCTGATGTTGGTTTGAAAACCATATAAAACTAATCTCAGCTTCTGGTAAACTGGATTGTTTGGTCAGCAGATTGCAGAAATGCATTTGTGTGTGTAAACATTACAAAATGACTGGGTGCAGCATGCAGTCACAGTCATGCTTAATAATGACAGAGTGAGGACTCATCTTACCTTTGAGATCCAGACACTCCAAGCTGCCACCTACATGCACGCCCTGCTGACAGACACAGAGGAAGAAGCTGGAGACGTGACAAAGAATGCGCGCACGCACGCACACACACACACACACACACACACACACACACACACACACACACACACACACACACACACACACACACCACCCTCCCCGGCCTTTTTCCGTACGGCCTCGCCATCCACGCCACGCTATGCTGGCGTGATCGGGGAGCTTATTGGATGCCACAGTATGAATTATGAATTTCACACAGTTTACCGCCACCGTTGATGGTGACACAGCGTCCTAATTAACCAGTGTATAATAATTAGAAACAGCTGGTCATCAGTTGATGTGTTCATTTTCAGAGCCAGTGTTCCACATACATCTAATTTGACTGCATCAATCACTGGAGGTGGCAGATTTGTGCAGCGAGTGGAAAACACACTTTTTTATTTTTGCCCTGACAAGCAAAACAAGGAACAGGAACAGCGACTGTGGATTGATGAACATCGCTTACAGGAGGTCGTTCAGGGTAATGTGTACCTCAGGTCTCTGTTGTTTCAAAGACCAGAGATGGTTTGTATCAGTCACGTGTCGGTCTGATTGTTTCCTGGCAGATATCTCACCTTCTTTTGTTTATTTTTGCTTTAAAAATGTCTCATTTCGGCAAAATGAATATCTGCAAAAAATATTACATAGTGGAGGCTTTAATGATGGCCCCACATCCACCAGGGGGCCCCAAACGTGAGCAAATTAAAAATGTGCATCGTCTTTGGTCCCCTCAGCTCATTTGTGCTGTTAACTGGAAGGAGGCTGCACAGAGCCCAGTGTTTAGCTGATTTTCATCAACAAAAAGCAAATTGCAGTGCGGGGTGCCCAGTTGTGCTCAAGGCCCCGTAAAGCCTTGCCCAGCCCCTGTCACCTCTCTCTACCCACGTGTCAGTCAAAGGCTTCCTGACTAACCCCCCCTCTCTGCGTCGACTCCTCTCTGCTGGCTCGCTGAATTGCCACCTTCTTCTCTTTTCCAAGCGGCGCCTCGTTTCCTTTCTCGTTGCTAAATACGATTCATTGTTCAAAGAGACACGTGGAGCACAAAAGGACTTGGAAGGCTTTCCTCGCCTCTACTGCCGCACAGAAGAGAGCAAGGCGGGAGACAAAGGACGCCAGCCATAATGTGCTCCCGTTGAAGGAATTAGGCAGATCAATGGGACATGAACGGCGCTGTTTGTGTGTGCGAGAGGCTGGTGTGTAATTGTAGAGGTGGCTGAATTTATCCCTGGAATTATCTTAACTGAGACGCTCACACTCGAGAACAAACGTGTTTACAGACACATACATACTAATGTTACACACACATGTATGTGCTGCACGTGCTGTTCAGGTAGAAGAGCATCTTACTGAGCCAGACGTGCCTGAGTTGTAGCATCATAT
>NC_138955.1:32913070-33143070 GCF_965226115.1 Aulonocara stuartgranti | reverse complement strand
ATTTACAAAAAATGAATCAATATTTACACGAAGAACTAAGAAAATCATCAAGGACTCCAGTCACCCCAGCCATAAACTGCTGCTCCATGCACCCACTCAAAGCTCTGTCCCTGAGTGTTTTCAGACCTCCTCCTGCACGCAAACAACCCAAATGTGCAGGAGCACACTTTAACTGTCACGTCTTATATTACTACATTACTGGAAAATGTAATGTGATTACGTTACTTTGGAATGCATTACAACCAGCACTGGTCTAGGGTTCATACAACCAGTAGATGACCTGCTCTACTGCCTGAGCTACAGCACCACCACTGTCTGTAGCTACCCAATGAATTCATGCACCGACTGCATCGGTTCCTGAGTCGGTTCCTGAGGTCTTGTTCTACTTTAAATCACTGCAGTGGATTCACAGTCAGGACTGTGCCTTCCTAATTACACTGAGTGAACGACACATCCGACACTTGGGTTTGTACAGTGAAATCTGACAGTTTGTTCTTGTTTACCACTCCGACAGCAGTACTGCTTTATCCACTTAGAGCATTTCAAAGGAGCACGCAGGCCCCGAGGGTGCAATAAAAAAGGCTTTAAATAGTCTTCAGCGCTGGTCCTCGGGGAATCGCCTCTCGCCTTAAAAGACCTAATTTAATAAATTTGCTCTTTAGGCATTTGTCTTTTCCATTTGCATCGTCTGATTATGGATTCGTTCGCACGCAGCCTTTTGGTCTAAATATTGCCCCTCTTAGCTAATGCTTAGCCATACATATTTTATTATTTGAGGAGGACCACCTACATTCGTTTCTATTGCAGCCCGCTTCATTAGCACCTCAGAGATAATACGGCGGCTGTATGCTTAACGTAAGCGCTACTAAGTCTCTAATTTTCCACAAATAATTCCCCTTGATCTCGAGTGAAATTTGTGCCGGGGGGCTGGGTGGGTGGAGAGCAGCGTGCTTTAACATGGCTTGGTCCAAGTAAAGTGAGTATGTACATAAAATGAATTATAAATGGCACACTGTGTTTCAAGTGTGGCTGCGACAGAAAGTCAGACTTTATCTCACTGAAGGCAGAGAGGAGCGTCGCTAAGAAAGGAAATACTTTTACTGCCTGCGTGAGCGACTGTGATGTGTGTGTGCACGATGATGTGCATGCAGATGTTTTTGCATTTTTAATATTTAGTCACGGACGATCTGATATCCTCGTGTTGGCGTTGTTCCCACATCATCATAATTAATGTTTTTCCAGGGTCCACATTACAAGTGACCAATCACCTTCTTGTGACGTCATACTTCTGCGACTTCGAAAAATACCCGCCTTCAAAAACAAATGTTCTTCGAGAAACCGCCTTTTGTCCGCCGATCCAGCAATTTGAATTCCACTCAAGATACTTTTCTTTAATAAACAGTAAGCATTATACATATATTTTCCTTGAAATGGCTGAAATGGATAGCTGTTTGTTTGCTAGTGATAGGCTACTTGCGAACCAGTGTTCTCCAGAGAATTGCGTGTCAATGTATTATAATATATAATAAATGTACAGGTGAATATAGCTGTCATAAAAATGCTGTCAGGCAACATTGCAGTAGCTTCCCTGATCATTTTACAAACATAAGTGAAGAGAATTTGAACTAAAAGGCCTAGACCAATGGTTCTGTGAATCAAAATATCACCTGGAAACATAATTAACTGGTCCATAGCTGTGAAACTGGACATGGGTTCTTGATTCTATGGAGATTAACAGTAATCCAGAAATTTACAAATTTGTCCTGGGCCACTGTGTAATTGATGTCCCAGGGACAACATTAACACGGTGTCCCTGCAATTTTGCCTGACCCAACCACCGGGCCACGAAACACCAAAAAAGTTGGGGAACGCTGGTCTAGAGAACACTGGTTAGCTAATGCTGTCGTCAAGTAGCCTATCACTAGCAAACAGACACCAAGCCAAGTGAGGAACATATGTATAATGCTTACCGTTTAAAAAGTATCCTAAAAGGACTTCAAATTCGGCGGACAGGCGGCGGTTTCTCGCAAGTGAAGCGGAGCGCTGGATTGACAGACAGAGGCGGGCACAAGTGAAGAAAATTTGTTTTAAGGTGGGTATTTCGAAGTCGCAGGAGTATGACATCACAAGAAGGTGATTGGTCACTTGCGATGTTGAACTGGGAACAACATTTATTATGATGATGTGGGAACAACGCCAACACGAGGATATCAGATCGTCCTTTAGTCAGAATGAGACGTATTCAAAAATCATAATGGCAACAAGATAAACCGAGTCAGTGTGAACGTCTTGACTGCAGACGGCTCTCACACACAGCGCCGAGCTTCTGACCAAACGCTTCCTAACAAGTGTTATAAGAGTGAGCAGCGCACAGCTGTGTCACATGACCTGGTCATGTACTTATTAAAAACTGAAAACACAAATAAAAGCTCTGAACACGGAGCGTTACTGTACAGTGGGTCCAGAAGCTGCATTAGCTCTGCTGCTAGCAGTCGCTGCTGCCCGATGCCGACTCCACACAGAGGTAAATGTAATAGGCCGCTTACATGATTGGCCCAGTGTCGTCATCACCTGACCCGTGTCTGATCCAGGATTGGATATGTGAGTCACACAATACTAGCAGCAGCCAGTGCCAGTGCGTTTCACAAATGTGACCTCTGACCTTGAGTTCAGACTCAAACTCTCTTTCAGTAGCTGCATCTGTGAATTTTGAACGTAGCCTAATTCTCGAGTTCTGGGATTTTGAAAAACCTTGACCCCTGACCTTGAAGACGAGGTGACTGACATTTAAACTTCTCCCAGACTTTTGCACCTGTGGTGTTCATCTGAAAATCCCAGGTGAGCGACCTCTGACCTTTAAGTCACTGAGATTCGAACTCAACTGAAAATTCTGATGGACGTACCTACGATGTCAGTTTTTAAATCTATGTTAACGCAAACTTGGGTTAGCATGCCGCGCACCTGCCAAAGCCAGCAGATTAGCAAACACTGCTTTCTGGATTCATTTAGAGCCTCTTTAATGATCTGAACAGCTGCTCCACACTAATGTTAGTGGGAGCTAATTTGATTATATCAGATTTGGACTTGGTGGAGTGCTTAACATCTTCATGTTGTAGAAAGATGCACTCTCACACCTTTAATGAATGACAGACATTATTCCAACAGGAGTCATCTTCGCTGAGAAAGAATATTTATTTCCTTATTGGAGATCATTTCGTCTTAAGTACGGCCCACTCCTCAAGCCGTCCCCTTCTTGCTGTGAGTCTGTCCAATCCTAACCTGAGTTTGTTTCCCAGCTTGTCGGTCATCTCGGTGCAAACTCCTCAGACTTCTCCCAAATGAACTCTTTTCTTTTGCTCCCTTTTCACCTGGAAACCGAGCTGCTGCTTCCATTGTCACTAAACATATGTGGGCTTGTGTTGCCATCCCTGCCGAGCAGGTCAGATCTGTGATGACGGTGACAGTTGAAAAAAACTTTTAGAGACTTTTTTTATTATTTGCATCAAATATCTGCTCTTAGAACAGCCTCTCCTGGACAAATCGACATTCTTTTGAAATCTATGCCATGTGTAGATCATCTCCCCTGTAGGATGATTTATTTTTAATAATTTAGAGCTCTGTTCAAAACGTCTGCCAGACACAGCAGGAGGCTGAAGCTCTGGAAGCTCCTGAATCAGGAGTGTTTACTTTTTCCCTCTGACTGATGTTTTTTATTTCAATTATAGGAATTATTGTAAAAGAGGCCAATTTTATGTATTATATCTTTGAATACATAACCTTTATCAGTAGCAGTGTTTCAAAGAGGATTACACTGGTGGGATGTGCTGATGTTTTCCACGCTACTGTATTCCTGATAAGAGAGCGACGACAGGCTGATGTCAGGTTAGAAGTTAGTACTACAGGTACACTGCTGCTAAATGTGCATGAGGAGTGTGTTGTTGTCATTGTGTACTCGCACAGCACGCACAGTAACACAGGAGGCTGTCAGGGCCTGTCCTGTCGCACAGTTTAGTGTTACAGTAACTACATCATCAACACAAAACTGCTCTGTTTGAACTTCACAACACGATGAAACAAACACTCCCTGCTGCCATGACACGGTGCATGCAACCAGTGTGCAAGCGCACAGTCTCCACTGTCCAACCAAATCTCACAGTTCACTGGGGTTTCAAACGACCTCATTTCACAAAGGCATTTATGGGTCAAGCAGCTTTTCTCACAACAACAGGATCGAGTCTATTTCTTTCTAAATGTCAGCACTGAGTCACTGTCCAGTAAGAGTTTAAAGTTGGGTCAATGCTTATTACATCCCTGCTGAATTTATCTGCTAGCACACAACAAATAAACCGTCTCTACATTTTGGATTTTTGTTGGATTTTAATGGATCGATATCAACAAAAATCCAAAATAAAAACACGTAAAAGCGACCTCAGTAATTGTGAGTCCCACGGACTGGCTGTGTCCATGTGGGCACACATGTGGGACTCCTTGGTCTCAGTGTTTTATGATACACACTTGTTCACAGGATCCATTTCTTCTGTTCCAACCTCTCCACCACCATGGACAAGAACCAACGAGCTGTTCGAACATCCAGACTGTAGACAAGGCTGTGATGGTCCACAGCAACAAGCTTACTGAGAATTATTTGGAAATGGAAATGGCATGCGGCCGCAGGATCTTCCTCATCAGGTGGAGATGATCATGAGAAAGGTGGCGGATGAGCCTAAAATGACTTGGTGGTCTGAAGGCAGTTGGACCACAGTCTTAAGCCAGTAAACATCTCAGTGTAATAAAACCATCTGGAGCCCTGGGCATGAACACAGCCGGCTGAGTTTGGAGGAACAGAAATGCCAAGCATGACCCAAACAGCACCGCTGCCCCCAGGAAAGCACAAAGGTCCAAACATTATTTCTGTTTCTCTGCAAAGGTTACAGGACAACCTCACACTGACGGGCCAGTGGACTTCCACTGAGATGGGTTGAGGATGATAACCGCCCACGACATATGACCAAGCCAACAAGACTATGGCTACGTCACAGAGTAGCCTCGCCAGGATCCAGACCGACAGAAAATCTGTGGAGGGAGCTGAAGCTCCAAGTGGCAGCCAAGAAACCTGAAGGATTGTTTCTGTAAAATCCCTCCTGAGAGGTTCGTGTGCATATCTGTTGCCAACTACAAGAAAAGTCTTACAGCTGTGCATGTAAGGGTTTCTCCACCAAGTACTCACTCATACTTTGCTAGGGGACTAAATATTTACTTCATGTAATGACATGCAAATCCCATTTCTATAATTCTAACTGTTATGTAAAGTGTTTTTGGTTGATATTCTCTCTCCCTCCACTAAAATGAAACTAGAAATGACAGCCTGTTCCCCCCACTGTGTGCTTCTAAGATGCCAGAGGTGCACCGTGGACCCGTCTATAACAGGCAAACTGCTTTTTCAAGAATTTCTAAAAATAGAAGAGAGGTTAGAGAGCGGTCTGTGATTTATGGAACTCCAAAGTGTTCAAAATTAAATAAATAAATAGGTCAAGATGAAATAAATAACTATGTGAATAAATAAGACACAGATATGTAATGTGAGAATGATATTGTGAAATAATGGAACACATTTTGAAAACAATGCTCATTATTGTGAAACATATTACATTCTGCTATATAAATTTTCTTATTATTGTGAAATATTATTTCATGGTCATTATTTTTCACAATAACAGAGATTATTCCTGAAGCATTTTATTTATTTCCAGCCGTTTATATTCCAAAATGACCTTTTTTCAAAGTCAGTCTTTATTTCAAAATCCCGTTTTTCCCGATGGTCTATTTATTTCATAATGCGACTTTTCAGCAGAATGACTTTGTCTGTCAATCAAGAAAGACAGGGCGGAGCCGGTTGTGTGATTGGTTGCTCCTTTACTCAGACATAAGTAATAGCACATGAATTGTCGATTTAGGTTTAATGGTGCAATGCGTCTCCTATGCAGCTGGCGGCAGTATGCAGCTCAAAATAAACTTAAGGCACCGACAAATGCAAAACACTGGGCGCGAAACAAGTCCGTTTCTGAGTTACTCAGAGAACTTGCTAACCGCTTAGATTGAACGTATTGCAGCAGTGTACTGGAGATGAAGTGGTCCCTGGTCCAAGTTCTCATCACAACCGCACAGTGTTAACGTTAGCAAATGCTAACGCTATCACAGCTAGCTCCACTCCACGAAACGCTGTTCAGGGTAAGTAACGATATGTTATTATTGCTTGGTTAGTCTGTCTGTCTGGCAAAAATGAGCTTTTTAATCAGTTTAGTCACAGATTTTTTTTAATACTGTTTTTTTATCATAGCAAAGAATTCTATAAATTAGGTAAGAGAAAATAATTGTCTTCTGGGTTAATGTCTGTATTACTATTTACATTGTTGTAGGTAATAGTTATTCATGACTGTTTTAAAGTGGCTTATCTTCTGTGCTAATATGGAAGACAAGTAATCTATGTGAAAGAAAAGAAAGCAATTTTAGTTCAACGTAGTGATTTTGTAAGTGGGTATAATTTGAAAATGCTTTTACTAGTACAGTGGATGTTCTTTAAATATTTAACATTTAAAGTGTGTGTCACTTTACAGACTCCAACTTCAGTTTTGGTTTGGTCTCACCGTTGTAGGTCATAACACAAACAAGTCGTCAAGTCAAGCAGCTGAGGAAAGGGCTTAAGGAAACCATGGTATGGCCGCTTCTGACAGAAAGATCAGACATCATTCCTCCTTTCTTACCAAGGGAATCAGAGACTGCTCCCTGTTGTGAGGTAAGGTCAGGTCACATCTTTTAACATCTGAATAGTAAAGCTATTTGGTTAATTTATGAAGGATGAACATTAATTGTTGACACAAAACACCAATATACTGTTTTGTATGCGTGGGTTAGTTGAACAGCTGGGTTACATTTAATAAAAATACACCTAATGTTGCTGATGCTCTTAAGACTACAAGATAAGTAAAGCTATAAAATGACTGTGGCCTGCCACAGAAGATGAAGATGAGGAAGAAGAGGAATGCTCTCGAGGATAAATGCAGAGTGGCAGGTTACCTTCGGTCCTTCATTGAAAATGGTAAGTCTGCTACGATAGGTATTTTGCCATTGGTTTTCTCTGATTATACTTTGGTAAATTACATACAGTCCAGTGATCTTGGGTCATTAACAAAGTACACTATAGTAGAGCTGGGCGATATGAGATTTTTTCATATCACGATATTTATTTTTATTTTTATTTTTATAAAAAGGACAAGAGCGGTGAGGTCTATTGCAATAGTTTAATTTTTCTATTGAGAAAAAGTTATTTCGCAATACATATCGTTATCGTTCTATCGCCCAGTTCTACACTATAGTATAATTTTGTTTTGTTATTTGCTCCATGCAATACATAAGAGTGGTGGCATTATCAGTTGCACTAGAATTGTATGTAGACTACTTTTAGCTTTGTTAACATAAAAATATCTATAAAAGCTACAACAGCAATTTGAGTGGGGCAAAAATGTCTGGTGCCCTGTATGTAAGTGGTCATCTTTATGGTATTTCTCCATAAAAGATTCAAAATAATGAATATAGGATGTCATTATAGTTTAAAACAATCTTCTGTTGCAGCATCTTGTGCACAACAAAAAGCCCTCATCAAGTTTTGGACAGGATGGGAAGTCTTGCCGAGAAATGACTGTGGAAGTGGTCAACAGCAATCTTCCAAAGTCTTCCACCGGTTTTGAAGTACTACGTCTTCCTGCACACTACTGTACCTATGAGTCATTTCTAATGGACATTCAGGTGTGTCTCAACTCTACTGACTCAGGTTTTGGTCTGGTTTACGATTGATTCCATAACCACATGGTAAGATTAGACCATTTCTTCTTTCTTGCATCACATTACTGTACTCGGTGTTCAAAGAAACGGACAATCTAGTGAGTTCTAGTTCTTTTTAATACACTTGACAGTGAAAAATACAGAGTACAGGTGTGCATTTATGGCTTTTTTAATATAAACTGATGAAGAGTTCAGATATCAAAATCAGTTGTTCACTGTACATTATAAATTACACAATATGTTTTGTTTATACTCGCTACTGATACAAAAAAAATTTCTAGAAAAAATTATTTGAATTAAGATGTTACACTACTCTGTGTTCATTGTATTAAATCTGCTCAGAGTTGACATGTACTGTATATCCAACCAAGAAATGAATATCATTAAAGTGACAGCTGTATAAAACAAATCCTGTTTTATAGCCACTCACTGTTTTGTTGAAAATGAAATTGGTTATGCTGTTTTGAGTCAGTATTAGCTACAAAGCTGTAGAAATTTAAAAAAAAAAAATCCTCCTGACATAGAAACTGATTAAATGTAATAATGTCTTTCTACAAGTGATTTTGAAGTATTGGTAGCACAGCAGGGTCTTGTTCATTCAGTGCATCTGGGAGCTGAATCTCAGGAATGGTGATCTCATTTGATGGGCGGCGATTATGTTGTCCTGTCCAGTCCACACCATAATCCTCATCAACCTGAAAGAGCATGCACATGTTTTAAATCTAAACTGAAGAGGTGTTTCCTGCAGCTGTTCCTAGATGGACTTATTGAGTCTGCCAGGGCCTATGTGAGTTGCTTAGGCATTGGCTACCAACTAATTATTCATTCACCCATTCTAGGTCAGGATTGGTTCTCTTCAGGTATAACAAATTTAACTTTGTTTAAAGTATTGCCATCTATACCTGACAGGTGGGATAAAAGAGAATGGCTTGGGAGGCGCACAGCAAATCTCAAAGTTTTCCAATTAATGCTGAAAGAACCAAGGATGTAAATGTATTCTTGTTTTAGCTTTACCGAAGACACCAGAGAAAGTATATCTATAATGCTGCTGAAATAGACAAAACCATTTCAATAAACTCGCTATTTAACATCAACCTTGTTATGCATTATCAGAGAACAATCGACTGCAAACAGCAATGAAACATTCAACTATGTACTATTTAAAGCACTAATGACCCTGCTGTCTAACAAGATGTGATAAGTAAGTAGACTGTGGAAAGCTGGTGGGTCTACTCTCTGTGTAAAAGGTTCCTACAGGCTCCACTGACCCCAGTCTCCGAGTTAACACACTAACAGCTAACACTGCTAAACGTGTCTCAACGCCGAGATGGCGCCGATAGCTTTAGCCGTAGCTGCCCCACTTTAGACAGTAACAAAAAAAAGTAAGCGATAATAATTCATTGTCAAACGTCATAATTAAGGTCAACACCTAAACAATGCTGTGTACAGAATCACACAGGTGCTCAATTACAGCATAAACTTACCTTAGATCTTCCTCCGTCATTTTCCTCCTAATTGTGCTCGGAGACACAGAAAATGTATCGGCAATTACCCCGACGGTTATCCCGGACAGCACTAAAGTCCTGAGTGCTGCACCGGGATTTCTAGACGTGGACGGCCAACATTTGAAGACTGTTCTTCCTCGGCGTATTCCAAACGAACACGGTGCTGAATTGATCTTAAACCTTTGACAATGTTGTCATCGATGCGAACATCTTGAAGAGCAATTATCATCCGGGCATTTCAGAAACATCTAAACGACTCAAAACAGTATCTACAGGTAAATGATCCCTCTCTATCTGATTTGCTTAAATGAGCAGAACTGGCTGAAGTTCACACCAGTCCGCCATCCTCCGTGACTTTTGACCTAGCACGCTGTTGCTAGCTGCAGTAGCCGTCCGCGGAGCCGGTATCCAGGAAAACTAGTTGATGGTAAACGATAAGCCAATAGGTGCAAAGGTCCAGCCCACTTACATTGATTGACAGACAAAGTCATTCTGCTGAAAAGTCGCATTATGAAATAAATAGACCATCGGGAAAAACGGGATTTTGAAATAAAGACTGACTTTGAAAAAAGGTCATTTTGGACTAAAAACGGCTGGAAATAAATAAAATGCCTCAGGAATAATCTCTGTTATTGTGAAAAATAATGACCATGAAATAATATTTCACAATAATAAGAAAATTTATATAGCAGAATGCAATATATTTCACAATAATGAGCATTTTTTTCAAAATGTGTTCCATTATTTCACAATATCATTCTCACATTACATATCTGTGTCTTATTTATTCACATAGTTATTTATTTCATCTTGACCTATTTATTTATTTAATTTTGAACGCTTTGGAGTTCCATAGTGATTAGCCACCACAGCAGGATCAAGTCATGGTTTAATTATTGCCACCTTAAAAACCTCTGGGATGGGATTTCTATCAGAATCATCACTGTTAGAATGACTGTTGGTACTGCACGTACTACTGTCAGTGTCTTTTCCTTCAGTATTAACTTAGACACGGGGCCGTACACTCTTTCTACCTGTGCACGTTTTATTTACAGGTGTTAATTACTTGCATTCATACTAGCTTGAGCTTCTAACCTGCTCTTAGCCTCTTGTTTAGAGTGGAGATGCTGTCAGTGCTGTGTCGCAATAAGCCTGATTGAGGTTGATGGAACCGAATCATTTCAATTACGCGCAGGACTTCAGTATGTGTGTGCACAGACTGAGCGTGATACGATGCTCTGACATCATACCTGAGAGTGCCTTTGTTTGGATAAAATGGCTGTGACAGCGTCTGAGGCTTGAACTGTACCAGGTCACAGTTGATATTGATCCTTTCTGCAGAGCCGACATATCATTGCATGCTACGCTTATTTTATCAGCAGAACTGCTGATGTTGCATAGAAGAACAAGGTTACACACACTGCTTTTAAAGCAATATTTCACTTTGTTGGTTTAAGATACGCGGCTCTGTGGCCGAGCTTTGAATTCAGATGTTTTCTAATGTTGTTCAGGTACAAATATGTTCATACTGCAGGAACTGCCCTTGTTTCTGAAAACTACTCATTTTGTTTAATGCAGCCCACAGTTTTAACACACATTACAACATGTCCCTCACAGAGTTCGCTGTGAGGCTCATAAAGGAAAGAAGGGCACGCTGGCTTCACTGACACTTTAGACCAGAGGTCTCCAACCTTTTTTGCGCCACGGACCGGTTTATGCCCGACAATATTTTCACGGACCGGCCTTTAAGGTGTCGCGGATAAATACAACAAAATAAAAGTAGTACCGGTACCGAAAAAAAGAGAATTTATTCATAACACACTGAAAAGACCCAGGAAAATCGAGTAAACGATCAAAACGATAACAAAATAACGCTGAAAACCAATAAAACCCTGAAAACCAGACATTTCACACCTGAGCCTCAACTCTCACGGCCCGGTACCAAACGACTCACAGACCGGTACTGGTCCGAGGCCCGGGGGTTGGGCACCGCTGCTTTAGAGAGTCTGCAGGGCTTGACCAGCGGCTGGGGTGTCAAAGATAAGATAAGATAAGATGACTGAATCCATCAGGAGCTGACGTGAGGCTGCATACCTGGAGCTGCTGCAGGATGCGCTCCCTGGGCGTCACCTGATGTCTGCTGCAGCTGTCCTGATAGGCCAGCGACACCTCTGTGAAGGTGAGTCTGCTGTCAGCTGAAACAGGAGAATCTGCTCATTCACTGCTTTAATGCCTCTGCAATTAGTGAGCAAAAGCAACCATGCAAAAGTACTTAAGGTAAGTGTGTGTGTGTGTGTGTGTGTGTGTGTGTGTGTGTGTGCGTGTGTGCGTGTGTGTGCGTGTGTGTGCGTGTGTGTGTGTGTGTGTGTGTGTGTGTGTGTGTGTGCGTGTGTGTGCACTGCAGGGAACTGTCAGTGAGAAGGACATGAATGTCAGTCTCTGAATGATCAATCAACCAATCACGTATCTTAATGCATCAAGCACAGCTTTATATCCAGCTGACGTGAGAGACAACATTTGATTCTTCACTGAGGTCTGAGTGTGCACAGGTGATCCCCGTGGATAGTGTGCACAGGTGATCCCCGTGGATAGTGTGCACAGGTGATCCCCTAATGTGGATGCACCAAGTATAGGTCAGTCAAAACTACTGTGTGCAGTCCAGAGGAAATATGGAGGAACATGAACACAGAAAGTCTCCATTAAAATGGGTTCAAAATAATGATAAATAAAGAAAAAAGCAGGAGTTACTAATGCTTGTCTTCACAGGAGCAAACAAAGGCAAAATATTCAAATATTATTTTCCTGCAAAATCCCTCAAATTATTTTTGTTATAATCCCTAAAAATGCCTGTTATAAATAATACATGAGTTGACTGGATTTTAGTTCAGCTTTTCTGCTACATGTCTGATGCTTTTTCAAGGACAGAATAAGAGTAACATGCTAACATGATGTAAGGTGCATCTTTTTGACAAATACATTCAAATCGTTGATTCAAAATCTCAAATATAAATATAAAATATGTAAAATTCTTTAATTTACTTATTTTAGTGAAATCATGGATTGATCACGTCCTTTAGATATTAAGATGCTAAAATAACATGTAGTGGTCATTTTTAATGAGATGTTAAGAGCTTAAATCAGGTATAGAAGTGAGAGCTACACTTCCACCATCACTGAACGTCATCACTTAAACAGCAGCTCACCCAGTTTCTCAGCGTTCCCATGCTCAGCAAAGCTGGACACTAGCTGTTCGTCCGGAGGGAAGCACACATGCTTTCCTCCTTTACTTCTCTTTGATTTCCTTCTGGGCTGTCCTGAGCTGTCATCGTTCTGCTCATCATCACTGCAGTTGGTCATCGCCTCTCTTTACTTTAGGACTGCAGCACGGAGCGCTCTATTGTAATAGAAGGCCAATGGTTAGTCAGGATGGGAACTCCAGCGTCGGTCACGTTACATGCTATCCATGGAGCTGTGACAGCAGCTACTGAAGTACTTCTGGTAACATAAAAGAGTGAAGTAGTGACGACGTGCCCTCGTGAATGTGAAACGTCTTCAGTCTGTGGCGACACTGAAGAACCAATATCTTATTCATGAGCTGTGCACTGTTACCCAATATGTTTGGATCGAATGACACACTGAAAACAGGTAAGGCTCTGCACATTTACATACTTATTCAGATTCATTTACAAAATTCAGGGCTGTTCTGGATAAGACAAACACAGGTAAGTTACCGAGGTAACCACGTTCGATCAAATATTCTTAGTTATCCAAATACTTTGGTTGAGTTTCCCACTGAAGTGTCTGTCTCTGCAAGCTGCCTGACAATGTCAAAAAAGACAGAATGAAACAGACAAAATACAGAAGCAGCAGTTTGTGGAGACAGTTCAGAGACAACAGATCACAGCCAACCTGACACAACACACTGCAACAGCCACTGAAGCACGGCCGACCTTCGTCTCTGCAGCAGCCCCCACCAAGCTTCTCTAATGATGGTTTTTCAAGGGTTACAGTTACAAGAAGGAACTTTTCATTGGAGTAATTTGTTTCTTACAGAGAACATTTCTTAGAAACACACAAACACGCAAATGAACAGCTAAAGTGCAGCAGCCACTCTAATTATTGTGCTAAGTACAGTAAAGTGTGACAGAGCACAACTGTAGAACAGGCCAACTACAATGACCTCACCCTAAACACCAACAAAACAAGAAAGGATGCCCCCCCCTCTCCATAAAAGTGACTTTGTGGAGAGGGTATCCTCTATTAAGTTCCTCGGCACCCACATATCTGAGGACCTATCTTGGACCACAAACACATCAGCCCTGGTGAAGAAACCCCAGCAGCGCCTCCACTTCTTGGGGGTTCTGAGATGGAACAGGCTGCAGTCTGACCTCCTAGTGTCCTACTGTGCCACCTGTGTGGTACACTGGTTGCACAACAGCTGACAAGAAGAGACTACAGAGGGTCATAAGAACTGTAGAGAAGGTGATTGGCTGTACACTCTCCTACCTGCACTTAATTTCCAGCTCAAGATGTCTCTCCAGAGCCAGAGCAATTATAAAGGACCGCCTTCATCCTAACGACCACCTCTTCAACATCCTGCCCTCTGGAAAAAGGTTCAGACCCATCAGGTGCAAAACCAACAGACTAAAGAACAGCTTCTTCCCAGGAAGGGACCGGTCCCCTCCAACTACCAACCAGTAACCTGCCTCAGCATCACATGGAAGCTCCTGTCAGGCATCATAGAGGCTAAGATGAACAGACACATGAGTGGGGCACAGAAAGGGATGGGCAAGAATACCAGAGGAGGAAAACACCAGCTACTGGTAGACCGAGCAGTCAGACAAGGCTGCAAGACCAGGCTGACCAACCTGTGCACTGCCTGGATTGACTACAAGAAGGCCTATGACTCAATGGCCCACAGCTGGATCCTGGAAGGCCTAGAACTGTACAAGATCAACAGGACCCTGAGAGCCTTCATCAGGAACTCAATGGGGATGTGACAACACTAGAGGCCGACTTCAAGCCCATAGCAGTTAGGACTGCTGCACTTCTCCACACAGGGCACTAGCAGCAGTAGGTTCTTCAGCCTGTGAGCACTTGTTACTAGTTGTTGCTGTTACCACTGCTGACGATGCAGCAGCCTCGACAGATAACAAGTCACTAAATTAGACACATTTTGCTGCATCTTTTTGTAATTTTGTCTTCTCTCTCAGCTTTTTAGTGCCACCTTTTCATTTTTGTTTGTTCATCATTATCACCCACTTCTTCCACAGTAAACTCTGCTATACAGGCACACAATGAAAGTAGGGGAGAGGCAAGGGCGTAGATTTGGCATGGACGGAAGGGACACGTCCCCACCAATATCCAGCGGTTATTGAATTGTCCCCACCAACATTTCGATCTCTTCGAGTAAAAACAAACAAACCTTATAGAAAGAAAAAACGATCTGTCAGCGTCTCATTCACCCAGCGGTGCAGAAAGAGTTAAATTACGTGCTCTACTGGAGTCCTATGTCATGTGACAAATATGGCCAATGTGATTGGCTGAGCCTTTCAGGGAGCTCTGTTTAGTTTCAGCAGCGGTAAGCCTGCGCTGTGAGGAGGAGAGGAGGACGGCAGCAAAGAGGAAGAAGCTGGATATAAGAAAGTGTTTTTCATATAAACCTGTGAGTCACTTAACGCATAAAATGTGTCCGTCATAATAACGTTACAGGCTGTGCTAGGCTTTGGCCCACATCAGTCTAAGTATGTACCCATTAATACCGTGTTTTGGAAACTACCTGCACAGCAGGCAGCACTGTTAGTTCTCTCAGTCTCAGAGCAGCGTTTCTAATTTTGATTGAAGCTGTCAGAGAAACTGTTAGTTTACAGAGGCTGTTAGAATTATATGTCTAACATTAAAATGTTGGTGACACAATAATTTCATCCTAATGGCTCTGACATATTCATAGGGTTAATTTTTGAGACAAAATATCATGAGGTCGTCATGATTTTGCAGATATTCCACCTTGTAGTGCAGTTTGCACAGTTTTAAAATGCACGCATCCTACAAACATTACTGACGAGTCAAGATCTGCACAAAGTGACAGAAACACTGAAGCAGCTGCACGTTTTATTCTTATTGTCATGTTTGTCAGGTGACAGAAGAACCAACACAGAGCTCAGAGAGTGATGGTGACACAAGATCACAGGTGAAACTGGATGATGACCTGGTGGTTCATGACTGTATTTGAAGCACATGTGTGACTGCATGTATGTGGAGTGTCTCACTGTTATTCATCAGGTGACAGAGGCAGCTCTGCCATGTAGCTCGGACAGAGGTGAAGAGGAGAGCTCACAGGTGACTGATGATGATTTGGTGCTGTAGATTAACGAGAGGAGAAGGCATGTGTTTGGCTCCTTCACATAGTGGACATTGAGTTGTTGTGTGGGGCATGTAGTCCATGTCTGTTGCTGTAACAGTAGTTTATGTTTAGAATAAAAGATCTCAGCTCACTGATTTGATCGGGGCAATAGTGCCTAAAATGTTGCATCATTTTGCTGAGAGATCTTTTACTCTGTGGTCATCTTAGACGAGTAGTTTTATGGACAAAAACCAGCAGGTCACTGAGTGTTCCCTTAGTGCTAATGTGTCAGAGATGTTGGTGCACTATAACTGAACTAATGTTGTTAAGTCCTTAAAGTCATATTCTTTTATTGTCACGACTGTATTTGAAGCTATTTTTATTTTTGTATGATACCTGATTTATATGGAATATGGTTGAAGTAAACTAAAGTCAGTCATTTGTTTAATAGTAACTTAACATTATATAATTCACACATAAAACTATGAATTGTAATTTTAAATGGTTTAAAAGCATGTAGAATAGCATATGTAGGCAAGTGTATTTACTACTTTTTTTTTTTTTATCAAGAAGCAAAGACAAAAAGGAAAAAAAAGAAACAGGACAGGGTTCAATGGCTGAATCATCCGTCCCCACCGATGCCAAAACCAAATCTACGCCCTTGGGGAGAGGTATTAAGACTTTTGATTGGGCAATACAGTGACAGTAGTGAAATTAATGAATGCTCTTCTTAACCTAGAAAATAAGACTTTCCCCTTCTGTTTCTCTCAGGTGCCTTATAAGATGAAGCAGTACTGGTGTGGCTGGATGGGTGGAAAACACATCATTATGGTGCATGGAGACAAAAGCATATATATTTAATCACTTAGGTGCAAATATACACAATCTGAACTATGAGCAGCGCGGACTGTGTTTTACTCTGATATATTTGCACTGCCTACAAACTGGGTGAGATGTTTTCATTATTATAAAGACAAAAAGTGACTTTGGATGACCTTTTACTGACTTAAGGAATCACAAAACTCATGGT
The DNA here is from genome assembly GCF_965226115.1 of Aulonocara stuartgranti. Lineage (NCBI taxonomy): Eukaryota > Metazoa > Chordata > Actinopteri > Cichliformes > Cichlidae > Aulonocara > Aulonocara stuartgranti. Next base: position 33,126,353 of record NC_138955.1, on the reverse strand, counting down.
TCTACACCTCAGGGAGTTATTGACTGCAAAGTATTACGCACAAGCCCTAACATTAAATGTTGTTTTTTCCCAAATTAAATAAATTTACAGAATCAAACACAGATTTGGACTTAACTAAATAGCACAATAGGACATATTAGTCCATGGTTTGATAATAAAACAATAAGAAATTAATAACACAGCTCTGATAGTTGATCACGTACTGAAGACCTGCCCCATGGAGGATAAGCAGCAGATAATGGATGGATGATGGTTCCACATTAAAAAAGGCATTTTCTGTAAACTTTCTGCTTTATATTTACAGGACAGTCTGAGCTCATATTTCTTTATTAGAACTGAGCCCACAGGAGTCATGTTGGCAGGTTTCAGCAGCAGAAATGCAGAAAATAGAGTTGCTGTTGAAACTGCACTTCTTCTTATATTAAGACATGTTTAAAATATATTTACATCTTTCATATATTAAGAGATCCCGGGGATTAAATGCGTATTTAAACTTCTTCACGCTAACAGAAAGGACAGCTCGTCGCTGTTCACGCAGTAGTGAAGCACCGACTTCCCCCAATAAAATAGCGCGGTACGAGGACGTCACTTCCTGACCGGTAGTTTTGCGGGAAGTTTGGTCCGTGTACAGTTTCTCCTACAGGGAAGCATAAACAACGAAGCGACGGTATGTTTCTGTCATACACGCATATATGTGTACGCTAACGGAACCAACCACAGCGACTCGGGAGCGTGTGCTGTCGGACGGCGTCATGTAGCGGGTCATGTAGGCGCTAATGTGACACACGGTTACTCACAAGACCGCGCAGTTAGCATGAGAGCTAACGAGCCTCGAAAGAACAACGCAAGGTGCGGGATTCGCACGACGTCATCGCTTTACTGTTTCTCTTTCTGTTGGTTTGAATGCTAACAGGCGGTTCGTGTCTCGTATAGGCTGCACACATTAGCAGGTGATGGGGAACTCAGGATGTGGTTAGCTAACTTCGGTACAGATAAAAACATGGTTCTGATGTGACCCGAAAAGTACAAGTTTCCATTTCTTGTTGTGTTTACAACGATGTTTAGCTTAGTTTTATTTTGGAGCTCTGCTTCCATCACGATGGAGCAGCACTAACGACCACCGTGGCTGTGTGTGTTAGATGCCCCCTAAAGCCAAGGCGGCAGGCAGAGGCAGAGCCCCTGCCAAGAGGAAACTGGCAGAGGAGTTTCCTCCTGGAGAAGTGCTGAAGGACACCATGAAGAAGGAATGGAAGCTGGGGGCTCCGATCGGTCAGGGGGGCTTTGGGGTCATATACTTGGGTAAGAAAGACAATGTTATTTGTATGTTAGTTCTAGTTAACATCCGAGTTTGAGCTGCAAACTTTATATTGAATAAAAGTGAATAAAGATTTTAAGCATGTGTCAACCAAATACTGTAAATAATGAACATATTCCCTCTCATGTTTTCCCCAGCCGAGGAAAATTCTGCAAACCCCGTGGGTGCTGACGCTCGCTATGTCATCAAAGTGGTAGGACTAAGTTTGTTCCAGTCCCGGCATTATTACTCGTCACATACTTTTGTCTTTACTCACAGAAAAGTAGCTACCAAAGCCAACTCAACCTTTGTATTTTATGACATATCAATTTCTATTCTATAACACTTCCACTTTAGTTAAGCCCATCAAGAGTTAAGACTTAATTGGCAACATAAGTTCATTGGATTAAGTCCAGAAATAATTCACATACTGACAGGACTTGTTTGACTTGTTTGACTTACTTTTCTGCTCTAATGTGCAGACTCATCAGTCTCTCCCATTTGACTCTGAGAATCGTCCGATTTATTTGTTCACTAACTGCAGCGATGCAGCCAGCACAGGCCTTGACCCTGGACCTTTCAGATGGCTCTGTCCAGTTGCTGGTCACTGAAGTGTCACGAGAAGTGATCACAGTGCAAACGTTGCAGCCAATAAGGCGCTTTCTGCACTGTGACCATTTCCCTGTTTCTATTCTTAAGGAGGAGAAACGGGGAGAAAAAGCCCGGGGATGCCCCATCACCCAAGATCTGAACTGAATCAGTGGCAACGTTTGAATCCAAATTTTACGTTTTTGGTTCAAATCATTGTCGAGATGTGAGGAGAGACGTACAGCAGCGAGCGTGGCCTGAATAAAAGCGCCGTCAGCTCCACTGTGCTGTAGCCCACTGCAGGCTCACATCTGCACGCTGCAGGCTCACATCTGCACGCTGCAGGCTCACATCTGCACGCTGCAGGCGTTGCTGTTAAAAAGTGACGTGATGGCTGTTGTGGGCCAAATGTAAAGCTCTACCTGTACTGTGTTTATTCCAACTTTAACTCTAATTATTTGTGCTGTCGCTGTCTGAAACAAACTGTGGAAGCTATTCAACATTTATTTAACATTTTAAATCTTTTTATTGAAACTGCAGCACGACCGCTTGCTGGGGCTCATTCCCAGCACGGACCTGCTCCTAACTGTCAGAGATGTAACAGTCTGTGAACCTGGATTTAAACACACAACCAGTTTTTGCACTTTTGTTTGTTTTTTAAATGTTTAAACGGAAGAGAAGGAACCGGCCTGCCGTGCTGTGAGCTGTACTCTGGATTGTTTCTTTTTTCTGCCTGTGAAGGGTGGAAACACAAAAGCCCGGTGTGCTGTTGTGGGTCTGCAGACCTAATGTACCTGTTGATCTGTCCACAGGAGCCTATTGACAATGGACCGCTTTTCTGCGAGCTCGCGTTTTACATGAGAGCTGCCAAGCCAGATCTCAGTGAGTCACATGATCAGACACTATAAACACACACTGTCAGCGAGCCAAAGTTAGCCCTGCGATCATAACACAAGAGTCTCACCAGCAGGGCAAACAAATAAAAAGAGAGGCAAGTTTCTTAATTAAAAGATGGTGTTGCAGCCGAGGCTCAGAGGAGCCCTACAAAGGAAAGGAAGCGTTTGGTGGCAGCGCCGCCAGCCCTCGGGCCACCGCTTTGCATTTTATATAATAACAATCCAAATGTCAGTCTCCCCTGACGATTAACTGTTATATGACTAAGGAACCGAAGCCTCATATTTTATTCATGCTGGAGTCTCACGTTGTTGGTAAATATTTGTCCCAGCAGCAGATTAGCTCGCGGCCATATTGGCCACTTTCCCCCACTGATTTATACTCTTATTACTTGGAGTCTCACATCCATCACCCACTTAAACCAGCACCTTCACAGAGTTACTTCCTGTGTTGTTGATTTCATGTATGCACACATTAAAAGCTCATGTACGTGTCTGATACGTTTACTCTTGCCCTGCAGTTCAGAGCTGGATGAAGTCCAAGAAGCTGAAGAACCTGGGCGTGCCCCGGTACTGGGGCTCGGGTCGACATGAGAGAGGGGGTCAAAGGTAAGGGTGGGAGTGCTGGGGACGAGTCTCAGGTTGTAATGATGCAGCCCGTCTCTCCTCCCTCTGTGTGACGTGCAGTCGTTCAGGTTCAGCAGTTATATTTGGTGCACGCAGCTCGAGCTGTGCATCAACTGTGTTTGACTTTTCCTCCATGGTGTTTGCATGTTGCACACTGGATGGAGTCACACACAGATTTAAAGGAGAGGTGGGCATGATTACGCTGATTAGAGCCTGTGTTTTCCCAGCTCAGGTCTCTGCCTTCTATAGCAGACCTCACTCTGATTCATTCAGTGGATTACTTTGGCACCGCCTGATACCATGTAGTGGATCTCAGTAGTAGCACTTGTTACTGGTTTCATAAGGGCCCAGTGGCCTGATAAGGCATCAGCTTTGGTCCCGCCTGGGTCACATAGTTAGCACTATCCTCAGCCCTTGCATCACCTCTCCTGACCTCCTCTGTGCACTTATAGTAACTCCGATATTTAAGCTAATCTCCCTGTTTACGCCTTTTACAACTCAGTTTTTAATATTTTATTATTTTTTTACTGTGTTAATGTCCTGAAAGCTCGATGAAAGAAAACGCCAAATAAGAAGTAAAGTGAAACAGCTGCGTTCTCCTCACAGTAACAGGTAAAGCTGCAGCCTTTCTGACGCTCTGCTAACAAAGCTCTCTGTCCCAACCAGATACAGGTTCATGGTCATCGACAGACTTGGCACAGACCTGCAGAAGAAGTTTGAGGAATGCGGAAGGAGATTTCCCAGAAAGCTGGTCCTGCAGCTCGGCCTTCGACTGGTTGGTTTTGTCACGATGAAGTTGTTTCAGTCTGAATCACTTAGGTTGTAAACAGCAGGTCATGACCAACATCCTGAGGATGAACGTTGTTCGCAAACTGAAAATAACTGATGATGAGGGTCGAATAACAAGCGGTTTCATCCTCAGAGTTAGTGATGCACAGGGGAGGAAATGGGTTTTCCCAAAGAGACACACAAGTGTATTTTCAGTTGTGTTAATGATTGTGGGTCAGAAGCATTCTCCTGCTCATCCTGGAATGATTGTTTCTGCTTTTAAAGTGAGCTGAAACTGTAATCTGACACCGCTTTACGGAAACGCGAACGTCAGCAGATTTCCTGCACCTGTGCTTCCGATCGAAAATCCTTTGTTTGCATGAAAATACCAACAATGAAGTAATTTGTTTACACAGTCCAGTAAGATTTGTCACAGTGACACTGGATAGACTGTGAAATAGTCATTTACTGTGACTCTCTTTCTTGTTGGAAATCCCACGCTTCTCTTATAGCAGCGCGTCTCCCGTTCGCTCTAGTTTATTAAGATCTATGTGGAGGAGGTGAAACTTTTTCTGGTCAGACTCTCCTCTGTGCTCTGTGGTGCTCAGCCCGGCTACATCCCCTCTAAAAAAGACAAATGTTTATGTTCTGAAACTGAACGTAATGAATCGAGTTGCTAATAAAATCCTCGTAATGTGATCACAGGTTTGGCTTTACGTGGCTGCTGCTCAGTGAGGTGATGACGGGCTGAGCAGCAAACTGCACATTATATTTAAACCATGTAGTGTGATTACTTTGTACTAGGGTCTTGCTACATCACAGATGTGTCTGTACTCTGTATTTGATGGAGTATTTGTTCCTGTGCAGCTGGATACTCTGGAGTACATCCACGAGCACGAGTACGTGCACGCTGATGTGAAGGCGTCTAACCTCATGTTGAGTCACAGCGATCCCAACCAGGTCAGTTGGAGTTCCAGCGTGCTGACTGAAACTGTGACAGTTTACAAAGTGCCGCTGTGACCTGTGCATCGGCAGGAGGCGGAGCCTGGTTTTGGTTGGAACACACTCGCACTGCTTCATTAGATTCAATTAGGCTTTTGTGACGGGGGGAGGTGAAGCCAGAGTGTTCAGACGGGGGAGATTAGATGGCAGGAGCACAGAGCTGCAAATAAGGTGGGGGCAGGGGCAAATATTTAATTTGGAGATTAATAATGTATCATCGGTGGTGTTATTAAGGAGCTTTTTATAAATGACAATTTGGAAATCAGCCCCTCAGGATTTTAATATTGGCTCTGGTTGTTTTTCCTGCTCTTCCTCGGAGGTGGTGAATGTAGGTTTGCTTTTATTGCTCTACATTTCTTTATTAAAGCCACAGAGAATATAAGCACAATGCAAACTGAGGAATAATAAAGTGCTATGGAGCTGGAATTAGAATTGAAATCGTGTGTCTCCTGTCTGTGTACAGTCAGTGAACGCTGCTAAAACATGGATTAGTACTGTGTGTATGTGTGTGCATGCCTGAATCTTTGTGTTTGTCAACTGTAGGTTTACTTGGTAGATTATGGACTGGCCTATAGGTACGCACCTGAAGGTCTGCCCAAGGAGTACAAGGAAGACCCCAAGAAATGTCACGATGGTACCATCGAGTTCACAAGCATCGACTGCCACAAAGGAGCATGTAGGTGCAAACGTACGCGAGTAGTCATGACGCCCAACATGGTGTACAAAACCAGAGTGGTAATCTGAAAGAGTCGGCAGGCTCTGATGTTTTTAACCATAAACAGGAAAATCAGTGTGAACGGATTTCAAACCATTTTAGTGAGGACGGTTTGGAACAGCTGGGCTGTTTCCTCCCCATTTAAACTGGGATTCAGTACGCACCATAGAGTGTAGAGTGTGACACGGCCCCACGTTCGCCCAGAGACCGAAACAGTACCCATGTTTGTTTTGCTGTGCAGTCAGAGCACTTTAACACGGCAGTGTGCTGGACTGACTTACCTTTGGGGCCGCCGTCGTAGTACTGAGTGTGTTCAGCCACAGCGTTGTTGCTCCAGCTGAAGTTTGCCAAAGAACAACACTGATACTGATTGGTGTTCCTCATCTCGTACAACGTGGAAATAACCTGGATGCTATTATGTACATAAGTGTCTGATATTGCTAATGTTGCTACGTGCGCCATGTTTGCTAACAGCCGCGTCCAGGCGCAGCGACCTGGAGATCCTGTCCTACTGCATGGTTCAGTGGCTGTGTGGCCGGCTGCCCTGGGAGGACAAGTTGCAGGACCCGCTGTACGTCAGAGACGCCAAGATCCGGTATGTGAAACTGAGCACAGAGCCTGGGTGCTCCAGTCAGCAACACGTTGCCGTTTATACAATTCTACAGTACGTTTTATTATTTACATCTTTGTTTTGTGTTGTACAGTTCACACAGATTGATGTGTATTAAAGAAAGTTGTGTAACGTTTTCACCTCCAGGAGTCAAGAAAACATAAGCGAGTTCATGGCCAAGTGTTTCTCCTCTCAAGACAAACCAGGTGAGACAGACTGACAGCGGCGGCTCTGTGGCTGCGATGGACCAGCGCTGAGCTGGTCACACTGACGTGCCTCAACGTATTATTCATATACTGTAGACTTTTGTACACTTGTCACATCATGAATGCTCATGTCTTGATCTGGTTGTGAAAACCACAATGCCCTGCATAATCCCACAGTCTGAAACCGTGTGACTTCAAATCATATCAAGTTCATGATTAGTCGAACATTTTACCTTTCCATTATTTTAAGTGTTTAAGGAGTTTAAGTTGCCTTGGAGTTGTTGTCAGCTATGATCAGTACTGTTAGTGTTCTTTGATAAGGTTTGTGTGTTACAGCAGCATCATCAGTAAAGTGTGAGTTGATTCATTTCGTCCGTTCCTGGCTGCTCTCATGTGTTTCTAACATGATTCAATTCAATTTTATTTATATAGCGCCAAATCACAACAAAAGTGGCCTCGAGGTGCTTCATAGATACAGAGAAAAACCCAACAATCATATGACCCCTATGAGCAGCACTTTGGCGACAGTGGGAAGGAAAAACTCCCTTTTAACAGGAAGAAACCTCCAACAGAACCAGGCTCAGGGAGGGGCGGGGCCATCTGTCTCCCCTTTGGGGAGAGGGGAGGAAGACAGGATAAAGACATGCTGTGGAAGAGAGACAGAGGCTAATAACAGATATGATTCAATGCAGAGAGGTCTGTTAATACATAGTGAGTAAGAAAGGTGACTGGAAAGGAAAAACTCAATGCATCATGGGAATCCCCCGGCAGCCTACGTCTATTGCAGCATAACTAAGGGAGGATTCAGGGTCACCTGGTCCAGCCCTAACTATATGCTTTAGCAAAAAGGAAAGTTTGAAGCCTAATCTTAAAAGTAGAGATAGTGTCTGTCTCCTGAATCCAAACTGGAAGCTGGTTCCACAGAAGAGGGGCCTGAAAACTGAAGGCTCTGCCTCCCATTCTACTTTTAAATACTCTAGGAACAACAAGTAGGCCTGCAGAGCGAGAGCGAAGTGCTCTAATAGGGTGATATGGTACTACAAGGTCATTGAGATAAGATGGGGCCTGATTATTTAAGACCTTGTATGTGAGGAGCAGGATTTTGAATTCTGGATTTAACAGGAAGCCAAAACAGGAGAAATCTGCTCTCTTTCTAGTCCCTGTCAGGACTCTTGCTGCAGCATTTTGGATTAACTGAAGGCTTTTCAGGGAGTTTTTTGGACTTCCTGATAATAATGAATTACAGTAGTCCAGCCTGGAAGTAATAAATGCATGAACTCCAGCTGTTGCGCACATGTCTGAGAACAGAATCACCAATTACCAGAGTTTGACCCCCGGCGGGTGTGTCGCCGAGTGGGGAAAAACGGTTAGACACATGAACGGGTTGGTGGTGTACCTGGGGCTGCTGTTTAGGACTATGCTTCCTCCTCACCGTCACCCAGCCGCCCTCTTTCCCCAGCTGCTTGGGGTCTGCCGGGAAACAGCTAGCGGGGCCTACGCTATCTTCGGCTGCACCAGCTACAGAGGCCTGGCTAGCTACGGGTGAATGAAGGGTGCGAAGCCGAGTCTCCAATTCAGTAATCCTGGCCTCCAGAGCTGCAAATATGCTACATTTGTTACAGATATCATTACTGCTAAAGGAGGCCGAGGAGTAACTAAACATCTGACACAATGAGCAAGAAAGTGCAGGAGGGACAGGAGAAGTAGCCATGGTGCTAACGAGTCGGCTACGAGCTAAGCTAAGCTAGCGAAACAGTACAGAGACAGTGAGTGAATACTTTGGCTATAAGTTAGGTAGTGAGTACACAGACAGTGTGCTTCGGATGAAGCACGTGAAGATTATACTATGAAAAAAGAATGTATTTAAAAGTTTTTAATTAAATTGCTAAGCAGATAAGCTACTCAGAAACACCACTGTGTTTGAGCAGGAACAGGAAGTGATACTCTACCACAGAGCGAGCGAACACCAAGTGACAGCGCCACTTGGTGTTCTGCCTTTGAGCAGTGACCACCTGACCTCTCACTGGGATAGAAGTACAGGCCACAAGCTGCGGCAGTAAATGGCAACATTGTTGCCCGACTGTGCTAAAAGTTGCCTTTTAATGTTGGTGCTTTGACCGGAAGGCAGCGTGTCGGTTCAGAGGAGACGTCGCACCTCCGTCCTTCTGCTGTGCTGAGCACGAGCAAACTGTTGTTTTCTGCTCCGTGTGTGTGTGTCTGTGTGTCTGTGTGCACCAAGTCTGAAGAAAGTCCCACCACACAACATTTAGCCTGACGTTGACATCTGAATGCAACACACTATGGTGACAACAGTGGGGGGGGGGGAGCTTGTGTTTAAGTTATGACTTTGTTTATGAAGTGTTTGATGAAAATAACATGGATGACCTGATGGTCTCGAACGAGCAAGAAGGTGTGAGGGTTCTGATGAGCGGGCTTCTCCTTGTGTTGCAGATGAGATACAGCGGTTCATGGAGGAGGTGAAGTCTCTGGGCTACACAGCCAAACCACCCTACGACAAGCTGCGCTCTATCCTGCAGGCTGGACTGAAGACCATCGGTCCTAAAGAGGACGGCAAGCTGGAGTTCACCTCTGCCAGTGGAGCAGCGGCGCCTCCCACCAAGGTCAGCGCTCCTACTTGTTTCTAGAGGGAAGCGAGAAAATGCAGTATTTGAGCTCGAGCCTGTGGGGGTGTACACCTCTGACTTACCGTCGAATTATTTTCCTCATTTAGTCGACTAAGAAATGAACAACTGTCGCTTCATCATAATTACTTCTAACTTTGTTTGGTGATGACAGGAGTAACTGTCTCATGGTTTCAGGCATCATTGTGTCCAGTTCACATCTATGAACTGTATAATATGTAGTTGTTGTGCATCCTCTGCATTAACTCATCCACCAGTTCACTTTGTTCTCGGTTAGTGTCCATCCTCCAGCTGTCTTTATGGTCGAAGGGTTAGTGTGTAGGCTCCTATAGATGACACATTTGATGTCCATTCCAGGGACTGCTCACAGTCCCCTCCCCCAACACCTCGGGGTCGCCTGTCTCTTCAGATTGTTGTGGTCATAGGGGCGTGTCCAGAATGAAGCGATGCCACATGGTTTGATGAAATGCTAAGTCTGGTATTATGGCCGATGCCACTCGGGCTCCGTGGTGCTGGGTAGTGATCACAAGGCCTGGATGTCGAGTCTTGATTGTTTTGTCAGAGACATTCACACCAGTAACCTTGTGGACGGCTCTTATAGTGCTCGTCGTGTTCCTCCTCGCACAAAGAAACAGATACTGTTCCTGCTGATGGGTTAGGGACCCCCCAGGGGGGTTATGGCTGTGCTGGGCGACACGGCAGACCTGGCCGTGGCTGGACTGGCTGTGAAGCCTGGTATCTCCTCATGCTAGTGCTTTGGGAGTTGTCTCGTTGTTGCCCCTCTAGTGCACCTGTTGTTAATTTCATTAAGACCAAAGCAGCTGAACTGGAGTCATTAGCATTGCTGTCTTTGCCTCAGCTGATAAGAAGTTTCCCTTCATGTGTCTGCATGCAGCAGCCCGTCTCTGACTGTTCTCAGTGCTGGTGCTCATCAGGACAAACATCATCGCCTCTGTACGTGATGCTGGAGCTCTCAGCTACAACCTAACATTTATGTGTTACTCCCCCTGACTCTCTCTGTCCCCCTCCACCCCCTCACTCTCTCTGTCCTCCTGTCTCTCCCTCCACCCCTCCCCTGTCTCTCTCTCACTCTCCCCCCCCTCTCTCTCTCCCCCCCCCCACACTGTCTCTCACTCTCCCCCCCCTCTCTCTCTCCCCTGTCTCTCACCCCCCCCACTGTCTCTCTCTCACCCCCCCCACTGTCTCTCTCTCACTCTCCCCCCCCTCTCTCTCTCACCCCCCCCCCACTGTCTCTCTCTCACTCTCTCCCCCCTCTCTCTCTCACCCCCCCCACTGTCTCTCTCTCACCCCCCCTCCCCTGTCTCTCACTCTCTCCCTCTCTCTCCCCATTTTTCTCTCCCCCCGTCTCTCAACCCCCCTCCCCCTGTCTCTCTCTCACCCCCCTCCCCCTGTCTCTCTCTCACCCCCCTCCCCCTGTCTCTCACTCTCCCCATCTCTCTCTCTCTCTCCCCATTTTTCTCTCCCCCCCGTCTCTCAACCCCCCTCCCCCTGTCTCCCTCTCATCCCCCCCGTGCCTCTCTCTCTCCCCATTTTTCTCCCCCCCGTCTCTCAACCCCCCTCCCCCTGTCTCCCTCTCATCCCCCCCCTGTGTCTACCCTGTCTTTCTCTCTCACCCCCCTACCCTGTCTTTCTCTCTCACCCCCCTCCCCTGTCTCTCTCTCACTCTCCCCCCCCTCTCTCTCTCCCCTGTCTCTCACCCCCCCCCCACTGTCTCTCTCTGTCCCCCTCCACCCCCTGACTCTCTCTGTCCTCCTGTCTCTCTCTCTCACCCCCCTCCCCTGTCTCTCTCTCTCACCCCCCTCCCCTGTCTTTCTCTCTCACCCCCCTCCCCTGTCTCTCTCTCACTCTCCCCCCCCCCCTCTCTCCCCTGTCTCTCACCCCCCCCACTGTCTGTCTCTCACCCCCCCCACTGTCTCTCTCTCACCCCCCCTCCCCTGTCTCTCACTCTCTCCCCCTCTCTCCCCATTTTTCTCTCCCCCCGTCTCTCAACCCCCCTCCCCCTGTCTCCCTCTCATCCCCCCCTGTCTCTCTCTCACCCCCCCCGTCTCTCTCTCTCTCTCCCCATTTTTCTCCCCCCCTGTCTCTCTCTCACCCCCCTCCCCCTGTCTCTCTCTCACCCCCCTCCCCCTGTCTCTCACTCTCCCCATCTCCCTCTCTCTCTCTCCCCATTTTTCTCTCCCCCCGTCTCTCAACCCCCCTCCCCCTGTCTCCCTCTCATCCCCCCCCTGTGTCTCTCTCACCCCCCCCTCCCCTGTCTCTCACTCTCTCCCCATCTCCCTCTCTCTCTCCCTCTCTCCCCCCCGTCACTCCCCCACATGCTCTCTGTGCATATGGAAGCTGCCACTGGGGACGTGGTGTTGCCAGCCGAAGGGTTACTGGGCCCTGGTGCTTGTTATTGTATGTAATTATCCCGCCAATCTGTTCACCTCAGTGGGTGCCGCATGGTGATCATGAGGTAGCAATTGTCAAAATGGAGGCAAAAATGGAAAGGGGGGCAGTGGGCGGAGTCTCGTTACACAGGCCCAGAAAGGACGGCGGCGGATGGAGGAGCTGATTGCCTGTGATAAGCGCATCGCTCTCTCTGGGGGCACCTGTACTTCCTGAGGACATACCGTGTTTGCTTTGACAGACATAATAAGTTTATGAAGAACTCTTCAGCAGCCGTTGTGTTTGTGGAAGCTCTACAAAGTACATTTCACCTTGAATGAACCCAGGTCGGTCCATGTTGTAGTCGATGCAGAGTGTCACAGCCCTACATCAGGAGAGTAATGGCGACAGTCAGATTCTAGTGCATGACATGTTTCCTGTGGGGAGTCTCTGGGATTTCCTCATACCTGTGATAGAACTTCACGTAGCAGTTTTCCAGCACAGAGTTTGAGTGCTGAGGAGAGTCTATAATGAGGAGCTCGGGGTCAGTGAGACGCACATAATCATCAGTGCACGCCTGGATCGACTGTTTGCATCCATCATAAAGCTGCAAGGATGTTGTGGCTGCTGTTGGCTGAGACTGCGAGCTGCTGGCTTCTTCGGTTTGTGTCATTTACATGTGTGTGTTTCCTGTTAACAAAGGCTAGATGGGCATGCACATTGTAGGCTTGTTAAACACCTCAGATTATGCTAAATGATGATTCTGGATGAACTACAGTGTTTCTTCTTGCCTGTGCCCCCTCCTCACAGCAGATGCCCCTCCCTGAGCCGGGGGCCAGGTTTCTTCCTGTTCAGTTTTCCTTCCCACTGTCACTGTGTGGTTGTAGCATCTTTACCGTACAGAATAACTTAGTGTGAGTCGATGGTGGTGATTTGGCACTATATTAATACAGTTCAGTAAAAATAGAATTAAATCTCAATTTATGGCATGAGGCAGTTTGACAGTAATTATCTATGTGGGAAATATTCATGTTTATTCACATTTGTTCTTGATTTAACATATTCTGTAGAAACAAACTGTACAGGACCCACAGTGGACTCCCAGGTTTAAAGTAATGTCTTTTAGTCAACATCAACACACCGACTGGTGCTTCTCTTCATATTTATCGTGTTTCTCTCTCTGTAGAAGACGACCAAAAGAAAGATGGCAGCGGATAGAGCGGAGGAGAGCGAGGTGGATTCGAGTCCCGTCAAGAAAAAGAGAGTCACAAAGAAGAACGGTTGGTTTCCTCTTCAGCGTGCACCAGTTTTTGTCAGTGTATCTCTAAATAGAGTAACTGAAGCAGAGGCTATGAATGAAAACTACATGACAACATTTGGGTTAAACGATTGACAGCATGCTGAATTTAACTTTGCAGACAGACCAAAGAAAAGTCCCCAAAAGACTCTGAAATCCAGGAAGGTGCCCAGCAGTGACCCCAAATCCAGACTTGTGGAAATGGGAACCCAGACATCACCTGGACTTGCCCAAAAATCCAGAGGCAGACCCAAGAAAACGAGCACCTGAACATCCACCTCACTCCTCCTCTCAGGCTTTTATGTTGGATTTACTTTGGGCTGTTACACTGTTACACTGTGCTAATAGATGCTGATGTTTGATTGCATTGTAACAATAAAGAGATAACGACATTGATCGGTTGTTCTTATTAAAACTTCTGGGACAAAGTGTGAAGAAGCTCAAACTTCAGTTGTCCTGTTGCTTTTTTATGGCAAGTTTGAGGAACTCAGTGGCACATGAATTAAGAACGAGTCCATAGATGGCGCTGTCTTTAAACTGGGGGTAAAGAAATGGTTTCCCACTTGTCTGCAGATGCTGAACAATAATCGGATTGCTGTATCAGAGAGCAACTTGGGGTTGGTATCTGTCCCAAGGATACTTGGAGACTGGATCGAACCTCCCACCTTCTGATTAGAGGATGACCTGCTCTACCTCCTGAGCAGTGATGGGAACAACGGGGTTAGAAGTAACGGCGTTACTTTTTTCAGTAACGAGTAATCGAATTACTATTTCTATCGTTACAACGCCGTTACCGTTACTAACAAGAAAATGCGGTCGCGTTACTATGTTTCAACAAACAGACGGCTGACGCTCTGTTCAGCTTACAGCTCCTTATATCAGCTGCAGGAAGTAGCTGTAAGTAAACTGAGCGCTACAGCTTTAAGCAGCTGCGCGCTCCCGCGGGCGGCGATCACTTTCTGGCACAACACCTGGAGCTAAGGGGGCAAAATAATCGCATGAGTGCTGCTGTTTGACTGAGGAAGAACAAAGTAGTCGTGGTCAGCCAATCACATGACCACTTAAAGACAAAGCAACAAGGTGACATGTACCAGTTTTCAATCACGTTTACTGTCTAAGGACAGCACAGCGAGCTCTCTCTGCTTATGAGCCAAAAAAAATAAAAAACAAACCAAAAACAGCCTGTTGGTGGAAAAATGCACCATGTCGACCAATCAAAAAATGATATGGCAACATGACATTTGGTTGTTTAGGAAGAGGAGTGATGAAGAGAGAGAGGGAGTTTTGAGATGTGAGAGATTTGTGACGTTTAGCATGTTTGGAGTGTGTAGTTAATGTGTTGTGTAGTTAGTGTGTAGTGTTGTGGATAGTTTGTGTTGTGTGTCAGAACAATGAGGCGACTGCTGTCTCCAGGTAGAAACAGGAGTGATGCACCTGCTGCTGTCAGACCTGCAGGTATCAGGCTGTGATGTTTCCTTTATAGCGGACAGAAATATTTGGCACAAATAATTTGTGGCATCTTATTGAAGAACAGCTGATTGTTCTGTAAACAGTTTGACATGGTTATTAGAAAACGGGTAAATTACTGCAAATCACTTTGTTGTTTGCAAAACCTGTGCATAGGATTTTAAAGTGACAGTTTAGTTTTTGCATTTAAAGTTATGAAATATGATTCAATAAACATGTTTGTGGCTGTTACAGTAAAAAATATCCCTTTCTACTCGGATTTTATGTTTTTTATCTGATTTTAGATCAGTTGTGTTAGTACAGTAGTCAAAATGAAAAGATAACTGTAAATTCAGACACGTGAGGTTGTGCTGAAAACAATGAGACCAAACAAGGCAAAGTAAATAGTTTGTAAAGGTGAAATGTAGAGGAAACACCAAAAGTAGTTAAAAATGGCCAATTATACCCTGGAGGGTTAAACTTTTTTTTTTAAAGTAATGCAATAGTTACTTTTCAAGTAATTAATTGCTTTTAGAATCTTGTAACTCAGTTACTTTTTTGAAGAAGTAACTATAATTAATTACTTTTTCAAAGTAACTTGCCCAACACTGCCCCTGAGCTACTACTACCCAACTGCTGCTGTTCTTAACACTGTTTAACATTTCACAATAAACAGCAGTTTGGGTCTATAATGCTGTAAGGTCCTGATCTCGTTATAGCACCTAAAGAAGACACAGGTGCAGGAAGGTAGGGCCACTGGGATCTCTGAGTCGGTTAGTCATTTTATTCATTTATTTATTTATAAAGCACATTTAAAAACAGCAAAGAGTCGACCAAAGTGCTGTACAACGTAATAATGAAACAATAACATCATCGAACAGGTAAGAAAATTCAAATACAACTTGGTAACTCTCATACAGTATAGAAAGCCAAAGAGAAAAAATGTGTTTTAAGATGGGATTTAAAGAGTGACAGGTGGGGCCTTTCTAATGTGCAGAGGTAGATTGTTAAAGCTGCAAAAGGTCAGACAAATAGTCTGGTGCTGGGCCATTTAGCGCTTTATAAGTCAAAAGTAAGATTTTACATTTAATTCTAAAATGCACTGAAAGCTAATGAAGAGAAGCAAGCACCGGGGTAACATGTTGGTGTCTCTTCACATGAGTCAAAAGGCAGGCTGCAGCATTTTGTACAAGTTGGAGCCGTGCCAGACTGGACTGACACCGACGTATAGCAAATTACAGTAGTCCACTCGAGAAAGGGCGAACGCATGGACTGCTTGCTCCAGGTTTTTACAGGATAAAAATGATCCCACCTTGGATAGGAGCCTTAATTTAAAAAAGGACCGCTGAACAACTGAATTAATTTGTTTCTCAAATGCAAGTTTGTATCCAAGAAAACCCCCAGGTTTTTTTTATTTTAACAACAAATGCTAAGTTACATAAATCTAAATCTGGGGCATTAAAGTTACAGCTTGGTCTAAAACGAATTACTTCAGTTTTGTCTCAATAAAGGTAAGAAAATTTGAGACCATCCAGGTTTTAACTTCGTCAAGGCATTTGAATAAAGATTCCATGGAAGTGGAGGTGTTTCTATTAAGCCGCAGATAAATCTGGGTGTCGTCGGCGTAAGCGTGAAAGCAGATGTTATGCTTCCTAAAGATTAGGTCTAGGGGTAGCATATAGATTGAAAAGAGAATTGGGCCTAATACGGAACCCTGCGGGACACCACAAGTAAATGGAGCTGTGGAGGAAGTGAAATCAGCAAGGCTCACGGGAAAAGTCCTCTCGGAGAGGTACGACCGAAACCATTCCACAGGGATACCTTTGATACAGTCGCGAGATCAGAATACTGTGGTCAACAGGATCAAAGGCTGCAGTTAAGTCTAGAAGCAGGAGCACAGCTGAGTCACCTGAATCGGTGATTAACAAAATGTCATTAAGAATTTTTAGGAGGGCAGTTTCTGTGTAGTGGTGGGTTTTGAAACCTGACCAGAATATCTGAAAGATATTATGATTATTTAGAAAGGATTGTAGCTGCTCAAACACAATCCTCTCCAAAACCTTTGACAGAAACGGAAACTTGGAAATATGTCTGAAATTAGCAAAAGCAGAGGAGTCAAGGTTCGATTTTTGAAGTACTGGCTGCACTACAGCGTGCTTAAATCCAGTTGGTACCACTCCACAGCTGAGACTACTATTAAAAATAGTTAAAATGTCGGAGCCGACTACCTTAATAATCTTTTTTAAAAATGTGTTGGGACTCCGTCTGTGGGGCAGGATGATGTCTTTATACTGTTACAAAGATCTCCCACTTGGTTAAAACACACAGGCTCAAACTGGTTAAAAGCAGTAGAACAGGTATATGTTAGTGAGGCATCGTACAGAGATAGGGTCGACACAGATCGAAGCATTTCTATCTTATTAATAGAAAACTGCAAGACTCTATGGCAAGTTTCAGCAGAGCTATACATATGAGAGGCAGGGGAGGTATTCGACCCGAATCAATAACTGAGAAGAGAGTTTGGGGATTATTAGAGTTGTTTGCGAGAAACTTAGATTTTTCAGCTTTTACAATGTCCTGATATCTCTATAGACTCTCTCAGCAGCAGAAAGGAAACTTGTAGCTTGTCTTTTTTCCATTTTCGTTCAGCCTTCCTGCACTGTCGTCTAGCTGATCGGGTCGTCTCGTTTGTCCTCCGGTCTGATTGAGTTGTCAGCCTTGCATTTACTAGAAAATTTTGATTCGATCTGCTCGGTGCCATCAACAAGGGAAGAACCCGACCATTTTTTAAAGGCAGTGGAGAACTGTTCTATAGTCAGTGGTTTAAAAACACGATAACGGCGTGTTGGGATTGTTGGTTTAAAATGACAGTGAGATAAAAGTATGTTAAACACTACTGGACAATTATCAGGGAAAATCGCATTCAATATTTCCAAATTAGAAATTGGAAATCCAGAAGACAACACGAGGTCCAACGTGTGGCCCTGTACATGTGTTGGATCCAATGCATGCTGGGTGAAGCTAAAAGAGTCTATGACATTTAAAAAGTCTTTAGCCAGCAGGTTGGAGGAGCTCTGAATTTTGACAGCCCTATTGATACCAGTTTGTACATGCTCCAGATAAAACTGGCTGCTTTTCCTCCACATTTTGCCGTGAAGAGCCAGAAAGTAAATAAATGGCAGACGGAAAAAACGCAGCTTGCTTACATCTTACTTTTCATGCGTGCGCAGTACAGGAATGTAGCGTTCAGTGTGGATGAAAAGGTCTGAAAACTACAGTGTGGATGCGGAGCGTTTTAAGATGAAAACGCCGTTTTCAAATTTATCCGGATTAGTGTAGACGTAGCCTCAGTATCCTGTCCCGTGCTCTACCTGCTGAGGCCCCGCCTGCATGCAGGAGTTTACAGGTTGTCTCACGTTTGTTGTGACCATGCAGACTCATCACACTCTTCAATCACACTTTGAGTATTTGTCTGGTGCCCAGGTTACCCCAGGCTTGGAGTGTAACGCTACCCAGTAGTATATAAGTAAACGATTTCTAGCTGTGTAATTAACGTGTTCTACACATTGATTATCAATAATATGAATATTTTTCTGTGTAATGAGTACTTGAGTATATTTGAATAATAAAAGTACTACACAGGATTGTGTGCTAGCACGCTAAGCCCAGCGACACGTTTCTCTTTTAAAAACATGTTCATACTTTGCTTCTATAGTTTCAAGCAGCAGAAAGGTAAATGTCATATTTGACTTTCTGAATCCACTTGATGGCGTACGTACAGACGCTCCACTGCTGGGCTCAGCGGCGCTAACGTACACGTTCACAGGTCCGTGGGAACGCCGTCCTTTCATGATTCCACATGGTCACATACCCGTCTGTCTCTGTGCTGCTGCTCAGAAATGTTTCACAATTATCAAACTTCCGTCAAGCAATCCAAATTTCATTTCCTTCAAAGTGAGTGTGCAGGAGAACATTTTACACATGAGAAGCTGCTGACAAGCTGTCCGTTTCCCCTACATCCATCCGTATCCTCAAGCTTATGGGCCATCCCAATAGGATCCACCCCCCACACAGCTCTCATTAACTCCCAGCAGGCTCCCCTCCCGTCCTTTCCCTTGGAGGAAGTCATCTCCTCTAATGTTAGTGTTGCGAGGGCCCTCAGGGGCCCCTGTGGAGGCCGGTGGCTTGCCATCGATCGTTACAGCCACTTCAGAAGTAAAAAGGCCCCCTACACGGCTCCTCTGCTCCAGCACAACCCCGCCCCCTCTCAGACATTGACCTTGTGGGTGCCACAGCCGTGGGCCCACATTAGGGGGCAGTAGTACATAATGATGGCAAATGGATGTAGGTAGGTGGGGGCAGAGTGACAAACGGTGGAGGGGGTAGCAGGGACAGCACTTAAACACAAGGCAGCAGAGAGGTGCACAATTTGATCCCGAGCGGTCGTGTTCTAGCATGGCTGTGTTATCCAGCGGCCAGCCCGGCAGGCAGCTGCTGCCCGCGTTTGCTGTGGTTGGCCTCCGATCAGCGAGCCGGCAGAGCGTGAAAGCCTCGCAGCAGTAGCCTAACCACTGCTCTCACGATATGGATGCTAACCCTCCCCAGGCTCACATGCCAATAACTCAATAACAGTTTCCCCAGTCTGTGGGTTTCCTGTGTTTGTGACAATTGTCAGTGTTTTGTGGGGTAGGGGGGTGGGGGGTAGAGGATGGAGCGCATTCAAAGCAAGGTGGAAGGTACAGCCACAGATCACACGGTCTAAAGTTTGGATGCACAGCAAAAGTGGAAAGTTTCCATCCATCATGATACGTAGAGACACGAGAAACCAGACAAAGTGTGCAGATTTCAGGCTGCTGTTAAAAAAGTGTGTATTTTCATTTATTTACACAACATTAGACAGAAACTGGACACACACAGTGATTACTACATCACAGTAGCAATCAGTACTAATTACAGTAGTACAGTACTCTGAAAACCTATTTGCCCTCTACCTGATTCACTTTTTGCATATTTGTCACACTTCAGTGTTTCAGATCATTAAATGTAATATTATACATTGATAACCTGAGTAATTACGTCATGCTATTCTTAAATGGTGCTTTTTTTATTAAGGAGAAAAGCTAGCTTATATTATTATTGTTATTATTATTATGCACAATTGGAGATAACAGTGGTGAACCTTCCCAGGAGTGGTCAGCGTAAGCCCATCAATGACTCATCACAGAGGTCACCAAACAACCAAGAACAATGGCTAATCAGAATCAGCATCGCGTATATGCGCAAACACATACAAGGAATTTGGTTCTGGTAGATCAAGCACAGCAATGTAAATGTAATATGTATTATCACTGCACTCAGTCAAGGTCAGTGCTGATGAAAGAGGCTGGGAAAAATGGCATCCATGGGAGAGTTCAGAGGTGAAAGCAGTGGCAAAAACATCCCGCTGAACCCTAAGACCTTTCTTAATGTGGACTGATGAGACAACAATGACATCTTTGTTTGTTTCCCTTCACATGTGGTGTGAAAGAACACTACATGGTGGTGTAGTGTGATGGTCTGGGGCTGCTCTACTCGTTCCCCTCACCCCCAACAGGTTGTGGCAGATGGAGAGCCTGGTTCTGCTGCAGCTTTCTTCCTGTTAAAGTAGAGTTTTTCCTCCCCACTGTCTCCTGGTGCTGTCTGATTTGTTGATTGTCTCAGTGTCGGGGTTTCTTGATAATATTACAGGATCTTTATCCTATAATATAAAGGTCCTCAAGGTGACTGTTGTTGTGACCTTCAGCTATATAAGTAAAACTGAATTGATTTGTTTCCTTAAGAAGACTCAACAAGTTGACACATATGACAGTTAAGAAAGCACAGCAGTATGTTTAAGCCTGTTTAAGTGCTTACTGCATTTAAACACCAGAATACAAGTGCTATTCTTTCATTAGTCCTTCAGCACTCCTGACAACACCAGATAATTTGGTCATAATGTGTTATTTACACTCAGATAGTTCCAGGTGTTCATGGTTTCAAAAACGGTCTGTCAGATTTGGTCTTCCCAAAAGTGATTTGTGGGAAAAACTGAATGCAAATTGCCCGAGAGTCAGAATTACTAAAGCTTCAAGTTCTAGGAGGACTGTGTGCATCGGAGAGAGCGGAGGCGTCTGGAGGAAACGCTCCTGTGGAAACTTTGAGAGCTGCAGTGTGGATTTTCTCTGTCGTTCGATGAGGCTCATGAACATCTGCTGGGGTGTTTTGTGCAGCTCAGCAGTCATCAAACTAGTATTCCCCTTTTTCATTTGCTTGTTTGTTTGTGTGTGTGTGTGTGTGTGTGCGTGTGCGTGTGCGTGTGTGTGTGTGCGTGTGTGTGGGCGTGTGTGTGTGTGTGTGTGTGTGTGTGTGTGTGCGCGTGTGCGTGTGCGTGTGCGTGTGTGTGCGTGTGTGTGTGTGTGCGTGTGCGTGTGTGTGTGTGCACCTCTAGAAATCAACTCATGCCAGTGGCTTGTTTGTTCTTTGGTCAGTAATACAGAACTCCTCTCACTGCTTGAAAGCAGTATTTCATCACTGTGTCTTACTTTTCCCACTTTTTCCAAATGAAACTAGTAACAGTAGACACGTACGATGTTTAAAGGTGCCTGCGATTGTCCCACACACAATCATCATCATCATCATAGAGACCAGACCCTTTATTGTGCTGGTTAAGAATTTTACATGTGTCACCTGATCAAAAATATAATGATTAGACCGTATAATTAGGATAATTAGATACTGGTGTAATTACAGGTTTAGAAACAGGTTTATTAAAATCATTACATACACTGTGTATGAAAGACGCATATGAGCCTCAAGTGGCCATCTGGGGAACTGCACTTTTGCTCTGCTATGCTAGCAGAGTTGTTCGGGCCAGTGGACACAAACGGCAGTGATATGGTCAACGCGATGACACACATCAGCCTATTACGATGACTGTGCTGTAAGCGAGTGAGTTTGAGGGAGAAAGAAAGCGTCACACTGTTAAAAAGTAAATTTCACTGTGAACTAGTCACTAAATCACTCCATGTTCCAGGATATTAAAGAAAGAATTGATGCATTTTTAACATTCTGGTGCCTGTTAGGACACAGAATTAGATCTAAAAAGTAAAGAAGAAAGTCATTTTCTTTTCATTGTCTTTTAAAGCAGACCGTGTGGACTTTTTTGTCTTGCTGTTGTGAATAATCTGCTGTGTTAGTGGCCTCCTGTATCTCCTCTCAGCACTCCCCGGCTCTTCAATTGTCACAGCTTTGACAGCAAATCTGCATTTCACCCTCCACTCTCACCTGGGAAAGGGAAAAAAAAGGAGCACACCGATTCTATTTCACCTGCCTCTCCTCCCAAAGTGTACGATAAAAACTTTCCAACAGTTGCAATCATCCACACCTACCTCCCCCTTAAACTCCTGTATGAAAAGATGCGATAAAATTTCACTCTGTTTGTGCTGCAATTTAGCCCTCCCTCTCCCCCGTTTGTGTCAAAACAACAGAATCACCTCTCCCAAAAGACAAAAACACTGAAAAAAATATGCACGCAGGTTCCAGGTGTGGGGAGAGTGTGTGGGTGAAGTTACGGTACATTTGCCATTCTAGTTGTGTGTAAATATTAGAAAGCAGCGGGTTCCTGGCGTGAGGAGAAGCCAGGCAAAGCGGCGGCACTAAGACAGGCATCCTTATCGGTATTGTGTTCAGACTCCGGCGTGCTCCTGCTGTTTGTAATCTGCAGCTGCCGCTGTGAGCAAAACTGGACAGGCATTTATTGTCCCAGCAGGAGGACGCTTGACAAGAGAATGTTAAACACTCCGCTACCTGCAATTTTCAAAAAGCGATAGCAGACATGATAAAATGTACACACACATTTAATTTCATCTTTTCTTTTTCGGGGGAGGGAGGAGAAGCAGCAGCACAGAGGAACCGAGACTCGGGGAAAGGAGAGAGGAGTTTCTGTGAGCTCTCACTGTTGCAGCAGTATACGCGAACTGTGGACCAAATGTGGGCTTTCATTTGATTTCTGGCTGATGGTGGCGTCCTCCACCGCACACATGCACACAGTCACATGTGTAGGTGACACACAGGACTGTGGAAAGTCTTGTTTGGGTAAAAAGCAAGCTTAGCAGTAGGCTTTGGTAGTAAAACAAGCTGATGGTTGAACCTTCTTCACAGCTGGCTTACCAAGAAGCATATGCAAGATGCTTGGCAACCCACCTCCACCACAGCTTCTTATTTTGTGTTCACCTGTTCTCTTTGATACCTGTTCTGTGGTCCCTGCTGTGTACTTTCATATCTATGCATGAAGGGAATGGGAGGTCTGGTTTCAGGGACTTCTAAAAGGGACCTCTTAAGACTTGCTATAGATGTCTATCTATGTGTACATATACATATATACACACATTTATTTATTTATAAGGAACCCACAATAGTGGTTGCTAATCTCACTGGCGCCCAAGCCATCAAGTATAACCTAATAAAACATTACACAATAAAGGTGATTGTAATAAAGACGCAAAATATCCACATAATTGTCTCTTACATCCACAATAAGGTTTTACACTTGTAAAAACATACACATGCAAATGTCACTAGGTATACATATACACTCAAAAGTCATCACCTAGCATGCATGTCTTTAGACTGAAGGACTTGCCAATCCATGGATGTACTTTTGTGGATGAGGCCTCCTTTGACTTGTTCCAGTGCATCCTGCATTTGCTTTATTAGATTCAAATTTAATTAGGAACATGTTCTCTAGAAGAACCAACTCCTCCGTGCTGACTTGATCTCACCCTGTTACTGTGTGACAGACCTCAACAGCACGGTCCTGTCCCATCCTCTGATCATTTTTGACAGCATGGTAAAATCATACTGGCAGCAGAGATGTTTCCTTTCCTGATTTGGCTGTGTGAGCAATGGCTCTTAAATTGGGTCACAGCGGCTAATGGATCCCATGCCGGGAGTGCCATTAAGAAGAAATAAACCTATGTGGACATATTTATTAAGCAATTTGCACCTCGTGCCATCTATTAGAGGGCTAATAAGGGAAGCTGTCTGACTGCCCTGCCTCAGCTTTAAGTGAATATCAAAATGTACGATTACAGTGCAATCAAATCAGAGGTAGAATTATGATGTTTAGATTCACACAAGGGTTGGGGATCTTTAACGGCATTTTCATAACTCTAAAAGGGAGAGTTATTAAATTACATTGTAGTAGTTAATGCAACTATTTCTTGTGTTAAACATGTTTCTGCTTGTTATTACTGCCACTACAGCTGGAGGAAGGTGGTGGTGCACCATCAAACAAACAAGCAACAAAGAGAGAAAAACAATGTGCAGGTCACAGTAACGACACTAACTGACACTAAGCTATGATATTTGTACACTAGCCTGTGATATTTGTACACTAGCCTGTGATATTTGTACACTAACCTGTGATATTTGTACACTAGCCTGTGATATTTGTAAACTAGCCTGTGATGTCTGCACAGCAACCTGTGATGTCTGTACACTAGCCTGTGATATTTGTACACTAGCCTGTGATGTCTGTACACTAGCCTGTGATATTTGTACACTAGCCTGTGATGTCTGTACACTAGCCTGTGATATTTGTACACTAGCCTGTGATGTCTGTACACTAGCCTGTGATATTTGTACACTAGCCTGTGATGTCTGTACAGCAACCTGTGATGTTTGTACACTAGCCTGTGATATTTGTACACTAACCTGTGATGTCTGTACAGCAACCTGTGATGTTTGTACACTAGCCTGTGATATTTGTACACTAGCCTGTGATGTCTGTACAGCAACCTGTGATGTCTGTACACTAGCCTGTGATATTTGTACACTAGCCTGTGATGTTTGTACACTAGCCTGTGATGTTTGTACACTAGCCTGTGATGTTTGTACACTAACCTGTGATATTTGTACACTAACCTGTGATGTCTGTACAGCAACCTGTGATGTTTGTACACTAGCCTGTGATGTCTGTACACTAGCCTGTGATATTTGTACACTAAACTGTGATATTTGTACACTAACCTGTGATATTTGTACACTAGACTGTGATGTCTGTACAGCAACCTGTGATGTCTGTACACTAGCCTGTGATATTTGTACACTAGCCTGTGATGTCTGTACACTAGCCTGTGATATTTGTACACTAACCTGTGATATTTGTACACTAGACTGTGATGTTTGTACACTAACCTGTGATGTCTGTACACTAGCCTGTGATGTCTGTACACTAGCCTGTGATATTTGTACACTAGACTGTGATGTCTGTACAGCAACCTGTGATGTCTGTACACTAGCCTGTGATGTCTGTACACTAGACTGTGATGTCTGTACAGCAACCTGTGATGTCTGTACACTAGCCTGTGATATTTGTACACTAAACTGTGATATTTGTACACTAACCTGTGATATTTGTACACTAGACTGTGATGTCTGTACAGCAACCTGTGATGTCTGTACACTAGCCTGTGATATTTGTACACTAGCCTGTGATGTCTGTACACTAGCCTGTGATATTTGTACACTAACCTGTGATATTTGTACACTAGACTGTGATGTTTGTACACTAACCTGTGATGTCTGTACACTAGCCTGTGATGTCTGTACACTAGCCTGTGATATTTGTACACTAGACTGTGATGTCTGTACAGCAACCTGTGATGTCTGTACACTAGCCTGTGATGTCTGTACACTAGCCTGTGATATTTGTACACTAGCCTGTGATGTTTGTACACTAGCCTGTGATATTTGTACACTAACCTGTGATGTCTGTACAGCAGCCTGTGATATTTGTACACTAACCTGTGATGTCTGTACACTAGCCTGTGATGTCTGTACACTAGCCTGTGATATTTGTACACTAGACTGTGATGTCTGTACAGCAACCTGTGATATTTGTACACTAGCCTGTGATATTTGTACACTAACCTGTGATGTCTGTACAGCAACCTGTGATATTTGTACACTAGCCTGTGATATTTGTACACTAGCCTGTGATATTTGTACACTAAGCTGTGATATTTGTACACTAGCCTGTTATGTTTGTACACTAAGCTGTGATATTTGTACACTAGCCTGTGATGTTTGTACACTAGCCTGTGATATTTGTACACTAACCCGTGATGTTTGTACACTAGCCTGTGATATTGGTACACTAGCCTGTGATGTCTGTACACTAACCCGTGATGTTTGTACACTAGCCTGTGATATTTGTACACTAGCCTGTGATGTTTGTACACTAACCTGTGATATTTGTACACTAGCCTGTGATGTTTGTACACTAGCCTGTGATATTTGTACACTAACCCGTGATGTTTGTACACTAGCCTGTGATATTGGTACACTAGCCTGTGATGTCTGTACACTAACCCGTGATGTTTGTACACTAGCCTGTGATATTTGTACACTAGCCTGTGATGTTTGTACACTAACCTGTGATATTTGTACACTAGACTGTGATGTCTGTACAGCAACCTGTGATATTTGTACACTAGCCTGTGATGTTTGTACACTAGCCTGTGATATTTGTACACTAGCCTGTGATATTTGTACACTAGCCTGTGATGTCTGTACAGCAACCTGTGATATTTGTACACTAGCCTGTGATATTTGTACACTAACCTGTGATGTTTGTACACTAACCTGTGATATTTGTACACTAGCCTGTGATATTTGTACACTAACCTGTGATGTCTGTACACTAGCCTGTGATATTTGTACACTAGCCTGTGATGTTTGTACACTAGCCTGTGATGTTTGTACACTAACCTGTGATGTCTGTACAGCAACCTGTGATGTTTGTACACTAGCCTGTGATATTTGTACACTAACCTGTGATATTTGTACACTAACCTGTGATGTCTGTACACTAACCTGTGATGTTTGTACACTAGCCTGTGATATTTGTACACTAACCTGTGATATTTGTACACTAACCTGTGATGTCTGTACACTAACCTGTGATGTTTGTACACTAACCTGTGATGTCTGTACAGCAACCTGTGATATTTGTACACTAGCCTGTGATGTTTGTACACTAGCCTGTGATATTTGTACACTAACCTGTGATGTCTGTACACTAACCTGTGATGTCTGTACACTAACCTGTGATATTTGTACACTAGCCTGTGATATTTGTACACTAGCCTGTGATGTCTGTACACTAGCCTGTGATATTTGTACACTAGCCTGTGATGTCTGTACACTAGCCTGTGATATTTGTACACTAACCTGTGATGTCTGTACAGCAACCTGTGATGTTTGTACACTAGCCTGTGATATTTGTACACTAGCCTGTGATGTCTGTACACTAACCCGTGATGTTTGTACACTAGCCTGTGATGTCTGTACAGCAACCTGTGATGTTTGTACACTAGCCTGTGATATTTGTACACTAGCCTGTGATGTCTGTACAGCAACCTGTGATATTTGGACACTAGCCTGTGATATTTGTACACTAACCTGTGATGTTTGTACACTAGCCTGTGATATTTGTACACTAACCTGTGATGTCTGTACAGCAACCTGTGATATTTGGACACTAGCCTGTGATATTTGTACACTAGCCTGTGATGTCTGTACACTAACCTGTGATATTTGTACACTAGACTGTGATGTTTGTACACTAGCCTGTGATGTCTGTACACTAGCCTGTGATATTTGTACACTAACCTGTGATATTTGTACACTAACCTGTGATGTCTGTACACTAACCTGTGATATTTGTACACTAACCTGTGATGTCTGTACACTAACCTGTGATGTTTGTACACTAACCTGTGATGTCTGTACAGCAACCTGTGATATTTGTACACTAGCCTGTGATGTCTGTACAGCAACCTGTGATATTTGTACACTAGCCTGTGATGTTTGTACACTAACCTGTGATATTTGTACACTAACCTGTGATGTCTGTACAGCAACCTGTGATGTTTGTACACTAGCCTGTGATATTTGTACACTAGCCTGTGATGTCTGTACAGCAACCTGTGATATTTGGACACTAGCCTGTGATATTTGTACACTAACCTGTGATGTTTGTACACTAGCCCGTGATATTTGTACACTAACCTGTGATGTCTGTACAGCAACCTGTGATGTTTGTACACTAGCCTGTGATATTTGTACACTAGCCTGTGATGTCTGTACAGCAACCTGTGATATTTGGACACTAGCCTGTGATATTTGTACACTAGCCTGTGATGTCTGTACACTAACCTGTGATATTTGTACACTAGACTGTGATGTCTGTACAGCAACCTGTGATATTTGTACACTAGCCTGTGATGTCTGTACAGCAACCTGTGATATTTGTACACTAGCCTGTGATGTTTGTACACTAACCTGTGATATTTGTACACTAGCCTGTGATGTTTGTACACTAGCCTGTGATATTTGTACACTAACCTGTGATGTCTGTACAGCAACCTGTGATATTTGTACACTAGCCTGTGATGTCTGTACAGCAACCTGTGATATTTGTACACTAGCCTGTGATGTTTGTACACTAACCTGTGATATTTGTACACTAACCTGTGATGTCTGTACAGCAACCTGTGATGTTTGTACACTAGCCTGTGATATTTGTACACTAGCCTGTGATGTCTGTACAGCAACCTGTGATATTTGGACACTAGCCTGTGATATTTGTACACTAACCTGTGATGTTTGTACACTAGCCCGTGATATTTGTACACTAACCTGTGATGTCTGTACAGCAACCTGTGATGTTTGTACACTAGCCTGTGATATTTGTACACTAGCCTGTGATGTCTGTACAGCAACCTGTGATATCTGTACACTAGCCTGTGATATTTGTACACTAGACTGTGATGTTTGTACACTAGCCTGTGATGTCTGTACACTAGCCTGTGATGTTTGTACACTAACCTGTGATGTCTGTACAGCAACCTGTGATATTTGTACACTAGCCTGTGATGTCTGTACACCAACCTGTGATATTTGTACACTAGCCTGTGATGTTTGTACACTAACCTGTGATATTTGTACACTAGCCTGTGATGTCTGTACAGCAACCTGTGATGTTTGTACACTAGCCTGTGATATTTGTACACTAGCCTGTGATGTCTGTACAGCAACCTGTGATATTTGGACACTAGCCTGTGATATTTGTACACTAACCTGTGATGTTTGTACACTAGCCCGTGATATTTGTACACTAACCTGTGATGTCTGTACAGCAACCTGTGATGTTTGTACACTAGCCTGTGATATTTGTACACTAGCCTGTGATGTCTGTACAGCAACCTGTGATATTTGGACACTAGCCTGTGATATTTGTACACTAGCCTGTGATGTCTGTACACTAACCTGTGATATTTGTACACTAGACTGTGATGTTTGTACACTAGCCTGTGATGTCTGTACACTAGCCTGTGATATTTGTACACTAACCTGTGATATTTGTACACTAACCTGTGATGTCTGTACACTAACCTGTGATATTTGTACACTAGACTGTGATGTCTGTACAGCAACCTGTGATATTTGTACACTAGCCTGTGATGTCTGTACAGCAACCTGTGATATTTGTACACTAGCCTGTGATGTTTGTACACTAACCTGTGATATTTGTACACTAGCCTGTGATGTTTGTACACTAACCTGTGATATTTGTACACTAACCTGTGATGTCTGTACAGCAACCTGTGATATTTGTACACTAGCCTGTGATGTCTGTACAGCAACCTGTGATATTTGTACACTAGCCTGTGATGTTTGTACACTGACCTGTGATATTTGTACACTAACCTGTGATGTCTGTACAGCAACCTGTGATGTTTGTACACTAGCCTGTGATATTTGTACACTAGCCTGTGATGTCTGTACAGCAACCTGTGATATTTGGACACTAGCCTGTGATATTTGTACACTAACCTGTGATGTTTGTACACTAGCCCGTGATATTTGTACACTAACCTGTGATGTCTGTACAGCAACCTGTGATGTTTGTACACTAGCCTGTGATATTTGTACACTAGCCTGTGATGTCTGTACAGCAACCTGTGATATCTGTACACTAGCCTGTGATATTTGTACACTAGACTGTGATGTTTGTACACTAGCCTGTGATGTCTGTACACTAGCCTGTGATGTTTGTACACTAACCTGTGATGTCTGTACAGCAACCTGTGATATTTGTACACTAGCCTGTGATGTCTGTACACCAACCTGTGATATTTGTACACTAGCCTGTGATGTTTGTACACTAACCTGTGATATTTGTACACTAGCCTGTGATGTCTGTACAGCAACCTGTGATGTTTGTACACTAGCCTGTGATATTTGTACACTAGCCTGTGATGTCTGTACAGCAACCTGTGATATTTGGACACTAGCCTGTGATATTTGTACACTAACCTGTGATGTTTGTACACTAGCCCGTGATATTTGTACACTAACCTGTGATGTCTGTACAGCAACCTGTGATGTTTGTACACTAGCCTGTGATATTTGTACACTAGCCTGTGATGTCTGTACAGCAACCTGTGATATTTGGACACTAGCCTGTGATATTTGTACACTAGCCTGTGATGTTTGTACACTAACCTGTGATATTTGGACACTAGCCTGTGATATTTGTACACTAACCTGTGATGTTTGTACACTAGCCCGTGATATTTGTACACTAACCTGTGATGTCTGTACAGCAACCTGTGATGTTTGTACACTAGCCTGTGATATTTGTACACTAGCCTGTGATGTCTGTACAGCAACCTGTGATATCTGTACACTAGCCTGTGATATTTGTACACTAGACTGTGATGTTTGTACACTAGCCTGTGATGTCTGTACACTAGCCTGTGATGTTTGTACACTAACTTGTGATGTCTGTACAGCAACCTGTGATATTTGTACACTAGCCTGTGATGTCTGTACACCAACCTGTGATATTTGTACACTAGCCTGTGATGTTTGTACACTAACCTGTGATATTTGTACACTAGCCTGTGATGTCTGTACAGCAACCTGTGATGTTTGTACACTAGCCTGTGATATTTGTACACTAGCCTGTGATGTCTGTACAGCAACCTGTGATATTTGGACACTAGCCTGTGATATTTGTACACTAACCTGTGATGTTTGTACACTAGCCCGTGATATTTGTACACTAACCTGTGATGTCTGTACAGCAACCTGTGATGTTTGTACACTAGCCTGTGATATTTGTACACTAGCCTGTGATGTCTGTACAGCAACCTGTGATATTTGGACACTAGCCTGTGATATTTGTACACTAGCCTGTGATGTCTGTACACTAACCTGTGATATTTGTACACTAGACTGTGATGTTTGTACACTAGCCTGTGATGTCTGTACACTAGCCTGTGATATTTGTACACTAACCTGTGATATTTGTACACTAACCTGTGATGTCTGTACACTAACCTGTGATATTTGTACACTAACCTGTGATGTCTGTACACTAACCTGTGATGTCTGTACAGCAACCTGTGATATTTGTACACTAACCTGTGATGTCTGTACAGCAACCTGTGATATTTGTACACTAACCTGTGATGTCTGTACACTAACCTGTGATATTTGTACACTAACCTGTGATGTTTGTACACTAACCTGTGATGTCTGTACAGCAACCTGTGATATTTGTACACTAGCCTGTGATGTCTGTACAGCAACCTGTGATATTTGTACACTAGCCTGTGATGTTTGTACACTAACCTGTGATATTTGTACACTAACCTGTGATATTTGTACACTAACCTGTGATGTCTGTACACTATCCTGTGATGTTTGTACACTAACCTGTGATGTTTGTACACTATCCTGTGATGTTTGTACACTAACCTGTGATGTCTGTACACTATCCTGTGATGTTTGTACACTAACCTGTGATGTTTGTACACTATCCTGTGATGTTTGTACACTAACCTGTGATGTCTGTACAGCAACCTGTGATATTTGTACACTAACCTGTGATATTTGTACACTAACCTGTGATGTCTGTACACTAACCTGTGATGTCTGTACACTAACCTGTGATATTTGTACACTAGCCTGTGATGTCTGTACACTAACCTGTGATGTTTGTACACTAGCCTGTGATGTCTGTACACTAGCCTGTGATATTTGTACACTAACCTGTGATGTCTGTACAGCAACCTGTGATGTTTGTACACTAGCCTGTGATATTTGTACACTAGCCCGTGATATTTGTACACTAACCTGTGATGTCTGTACAGCAACCTGTGATGTTTGTACACTAGCCTGTGATATTTGTACACTAGCCTGTGATGTCTGTACAGCAACCTGTGATATTTGGACACTAGCCTGTGATATTTGTACACTAACCTGTGATGTTTGTACACTAGCCTGTGATGTTTGTACACTAGCCTGTGATGTCTGTACACTAGCCTGTGATATTTGTACACTAGCCTGTGATGTCTGTACAGCAACCTGTGATATTTGTACACTAACCTGTGATGTTTGTACACTAACCTGTGATGTCTGTACACTAGACTGTGATGTTTGTACACTAGCCTGTGATATTTGTACACTAACCTGTGATGTTTGTACACTAACCTGTGATGTTTGTACACTAGCCTGTGATGTTTGTACACTAGCCTGTGATGTTTGTACACTAACCTGTGATATTTGTACACTAGCCTGTGATATTTGTACACTAACCTGTGATATTTGTACACTAACCTGTGATGTTTGTACACTAACCTGTGATATTTGTACACTAGCCTGTGATATTTGTACACTAAGCTGTGATATTTGTACACTAACCTGTGATGTCTGTACACTAAGCTGTGATGGGGTAGCTGTACCTCAGGTGGTAGTGCGGGTCATCTACTGATTGGAAGGTTGGTAGTTCGATCCCTGGCTTCCCCAGTCTGCATGCCAAATATCCTTGGGCAAATTGCTCTCCAATGCATCCATCGGAGTATGAATGTGTACGTGAAAGCACTTGTGTTTGTGCTTGTGTGAATGGGTGTGAATGAACAAGTTGTGTTGTGTTGTCTACTCAGAAAGAGTAGAAAAGCACTATATAAGAACCAGTCCATTTACCATGGTGTTTGTACAGTAACCTCTAATGTCTGTACAGTATTCTGTGACTGTATACCATACTGTAGAAATTTTAAAAAAAGAGTCCTGTTTGGAACTCATTCAGAGTCATGTATGTCAACATGATTCTGTGAAGTGTACAGTTAGCACTCAACAGCTGTTTTGAGTGGAGCTCTTTATTGGATTGCTGATGAATTATTTCTAGTCAATTCTGGATAATATTGACTGTTTTTTAACAAGCCATTGCAACTTCCTCAGATCATGTGTATAATCATTCTCAAGTGTTCTAAAACTGGCTGCAGCTTTCAGTCAAATTCAGCTCTCGTTCTTTTCTCAAATGGCCACTATCATAGGAAACCAATGAAACCATTAGGGTTGAAATATTCCTTCTTGCTCTCTGACATCACTTTCCTCTGACACATTACACTCACAGACATACTGTGTGTCACAGTGTCTGTGGTCAGTCCAGCGGGAGCGTGTTTTGTTACCCTGGATGTCTGGAAGTGGGGATGGGGGTGGCTGGTAAACAGGCCCCAGGCACTGCTCTCTCTGACCAGGGCTAGGCTCTGGTAGCTGGGAGGAGGACTGCATTAGATGAGATAAAGGAGCTTGTCAGTGGTCTGTGGGGAGGCCATGCTCATTCAATGAACACTGAGGGCCGGTGGGGAGCCTCAGGCAATGTCCCACGCTGAGGCCAGAGAACAACGTTGTGGTGTAACTCTCTGGGTTCAGCAACATCAGAGTTGCGGTCAGTTGTGGAACAGATCCAGACTTTTAGTACTGAGGTTGGGCCTGGCACGGTTTTGATATGGTTTTAAACAGGAAGGTAATCCAAGTAAAATTTATTTTTCTACTTAGTTCTTGTTAGTCGCAGTGAACAAAATGAACATTGTGACAATTTTCATTTGTTGTCCTCTACTGAAGAGAATAGGGACTGTGATCAGCTTGGATTCAGTGGGTTTGCTGATGCCCACGTTTTCAAACTGGAACAAAGGTCTCACAGCCAAGAACAAAATCAGGAGCAGCTGGGCGGGATCCATATTTTGGATTGAAAAATCAATGAAATTAACAGTTAGGCTTGTTTGGTGGCACACTGTAGAGCTGTATGCAGCTTCACACATGGTGCTCTCGCCCTGACTTTTATTTTGCTAAAATTGAGCGCCGATGCTTCTTTATCATTAAACATGTTCCACGTGTGGTGTGAATCTGAACTAATACAATATTAGAATTTCACCACTGAAAACTGAAGCACAACTTGTTGGATGGATTCTATCAGAGCTATTTGCCAGATAAATCCATTATGGTCTGGGCTAAACTATGGGCAGGGCTTATGAAATAATTACTGGACATTAGTGTGAACCGTAGAACTCCTCCTGTAACAAAATCAGCAGTGCGTGGGTAAGAGGTGGTGGTGAACTGTGAGCATGCAGGGAAAATAAAATAGACGGCAATCATAAAGATCGAACACACCACTGAAACTCTGGAGAAAAGGCAGCAGTGTTAACTGTGCACTGAACCACTATTGGTGTGTTGACCTGGAGAGGCTGACAGACCCAGATGTTTCATCAGGACAGAGCAGAGTCACCACCAGCTACTTGTTTCTGTGCTTGTTCCTCAATTATGAAAATGATAGTTTTTATTTACATTTGGAATAGAGTGAGAGGAAAGCTCGAAGCCAGACGTCACTCCCAGGGGAACATATTAAACATCGCATTATGATCTTTCTTTTCAGAAACAGATCTAA
The DNA here is from genome assembly GCF_965226115.1 of Aulonocara stuartgranti. NCBI lineage: Eukaryota > Metazoa > Chordata > Actinopteri > Cichliformes > Cichlidae > Aulonocara > Aulonocara stuartgranti. The sequence continues at coordinate 33,092,058 of NC_138955.1, read as the reverse complement.
TAACTGGTCTCAATTATATTTGATTCATATTGTGTCATATTCTACTCGTGAGAGCAACCCAGCATTAAAATGTGTTATCTTAAGAAGACATCAGTGAATCTCGCCTTATTTCTTAAATCACTGCATATTTCACATTTGCATGGTGGGCTGTGAGATAAACAACAGCTAACAGAGAGGAAAGTTTGAAATCTCTGCATGAAACTGTTACAGCAGCTCTCTGTGCTTGCTCTGTGCCCTTGATGCCTGCGCCTGCTTCATCCCACTTTCCATTTAAACTGGTAGCTACACACTCTGATGCCACTGATAGGCAGTAATTAAATGAGCGAGGCTGGTTCTTTGCCCTGTAAACCAGCTCTCCTGGGCCCGATACTACATGGAAATTCAGCTCTGAGGATCCACTTTCAGATGTCTGCCTGGAAAACACGCCTGCTCACTGTGTGCGTGTGTGTGTGTGTGTGTGTGTGTGTGTGTGTCTGAGTGTGCTCATACATGGAAGCAGTGGATTTGGGGAATACACTTAATGAATCTTTTAACCTCAATCTTTTCTCCTGCAAATGCATGCATATCATGATCTGTGTTTGAGATGCAGGCCTGATATTCATGATTTATTTATCTTAAGCACACACACACACACACACACACACACACACACACACACACACACACACGCACACACACACACACACACACACACACACACGCACACACACACACACACACGCACGCACGCACACACACACACACGCACACACACACACACACACACACACACACACACACACACACACACACACATCTGGGCATTTATGGCAGTTTGTTTGACATTCAGAAATACTCAAACTAAATCATTTCACATTATTTCAGTTGACATATTAAAGGTAGGAATTTGGAAATGGATGTTTCCAGTGTTCAATTTTCTAGCACTCCAAAAAACTCCTATAATCCTCTAAATTATTCAGGGGTTCTCTTAGTCAGGATATGGTTGACCTAGTTTTGCAAAGTTCAATATCTTCCAAAGTTTGAAACCTGCCATCAACCTTCACCATCTTTCTTCCATAGTGTAGCGAGGGATGACAAACCCAAGGAAACACCTCACAGTTCAGATCCTACCTCGTGTGGTGTTATATGTGTGTGTGTACATGTGTTTTTAGGGTGGTTAGTACAAAGGTGAATCATTTCTATCCTGATCCAGAAGTTTCCCACTCGTGACACAAAAGGACTCACTGAGTGGTTTCAGGACCATCGTTTGAGCAGCAGAATTGCTCGTTTCCTGTTTTTCTGCAGGGACCTGTGCAAAACAGCAGCTGATCAGGTGATGTCATGGTGTCCACGCCTTTTCATATCCACGTTCCTGTAATGTTTCTATTTCCATTCTGTTCTCATTCCTGTGGTGTTAATTAAAGTGGTTTTATTAAAGCTGCCTTTGTAGCCAAGTGTGCACCACTGTTTAATAGTTGTTTAAATATTTACATATAAGTATTGAATCACAAGACCCTTTGTTGTCTTAAAGACCTCACAGTGTCATACCACCCCACTTCACATCATACCACTCTAACAGAGCACTTTGCTTGTTGTTCCTTTAAAAGTAGAATGGGAGGCAGAGCCTTCAGCTTTCAAGCTCTTTTCTGTGGATCCAGCTCCCAGTTTGGATTCAGGAGAATACATGCTTAAAATTTTTAAAACCTTTCTTTTTGATAAAGCTCAGAGTTAGGATGGATCAGGTGATCCTGAGGCTGCTGGGGGATTCCCATGATGCCGGTCGCAGCAGATGGCTGCCGTTCGTCCAGCCCAAATCTGCTGGAGGTTGCTTCCTGTTAAAAGGGAATTCTTTGTTCACACTGTCACCAAGTACTTGTTCATAGGAGGCCGTCTGATTGTTGGAGTTTTCTCTGGATTATTGTAATGTTTTTATCTTACGATATTAACTGTTGTTGTGATTTAATGCTATATAAATAAAACTGACTTGACTTGAACTGAGCTGATATATGATGGACTTGATGCACTGTATCATGGCATCAAACAGTCCTTATCCTAACCTTTGCTAAAGTTAATCAGGTAGTTTTTCCTGCCTAAACGTGATAAAGTGTCATTACACCCCAGGAAGAACTTGTTGGAGCTCGTGTAACAGCATGCGACCTTTCCAAAGTGCCAGCTTGGAGAAAGCCAGGCTCTTGGTTTTAGCTTTTATGTCCTTATGGTAAAGTAGACTAACCATGTCCAGACCCAGACCATGACTCTGTGTACTGACAGCAGTCTGGGTCATATTCATACAAGGTTTTTGCTTCTGTATGAGTCCAGTGACCTCGTAGAAACAAGCAAACATAACGCAGGGTAAATCATAATTATCAGTGTCAGAAAGTTCACAGAATGATGAATTAGTCCTTTTCCTTTACCACCAGCAGAGGTTCCATACCTCAGATGAGATCACAAGAAACCGAATCTGGTTCACTCCACCAGCTGTCCCACACTCCTGTTTCCTCCTCCTCTCCATTCAAACTACAGCTTTTTATCTATCGCCCTTAAATGCACTCTCTGCCCATTGTGATGGACAGACAGATGAAGGAGGAGGTGGAGGAAAGTGGTCCCTGGCTCAGGTTTCCTTCTTCCATCTCCTTTTCTCTGTCACAACCCTGCAACCTTGCCTCACCCCTGCACTCTCTCTCATCCTCCTCTTGCCCTTTTCTTGCCCTCTCTCACCATTATGTCCTCAGCCTCTCTTGCTCTGCCCTCCAGATTGGCTTTGCACAGGAATGGGGAAACAGAGAGAGAGAGAACGTGAGATAGAGGATGTGACTGGGCCCCCTCCATCTGTCGCGACTGCAGGATCAAATAATAGGATTCTGTCTGAGAATAGAAGATAATTGCAGTCTGCATTCTGCTCCCTAAGTGTATGATATTAACCCCACGCTCCCCACTAGCCCTGCAGTAAGAGGCAGATGGCTCTGTGTTTTGATATCTGAGCCAGGGAGAGTGAGGTCAGAAGTCAAGTTGGAGTTCAAATCCAAAGGAGTGATTTTTCGCTTCCCCCTTTGACCCCCTCTCAATACCCTCCCCTTTTCCTTCATCTCCCACAGTGGAGAAAATATGGATGTCATTCAACAAAAGGACATTCCCTAAGACCTATGCCCCAGCAGACCAGTTGTAGCCTGATGTAAGGAGAGCAGGTAGCTCTCGCTCCGCACTAACCCACTTACATACATGGTGAGTGGCATGCAAAGGTTTCAGGGTGTGAGACAAAGGTGGGAATGGAGTCCAGATTAGATTTAATCATCAGGCTACACAGTGTGGCAGAGGTCACAAGCTGCTGGAAAGGGTTAGGAAAAGGGACATTCAAATAGATATATCCATTTTTAGAATTCCTGTTTGACTCTGGGAGAAGCTGAAGGCGCAGCCATGTATTTAAACTACACAGGACAAAGTGAAAGTCACACGTATGTACAAGAGATTTGATTAGAGATGGGTATGGAAACCCGGTTCTTGTTGAGAACCGGTTCCCACTGTTTCAATTCCTTGGAATTGTTTGCCATTTTTGCAAACGATTCCCTTATCGATTCCAGTCGCCCCGAATGACGTCACCACGTCGCGGAGCGTCATTTACCTGGCAGGAAACACGGCGGCTCAAACGCTCAAAAGTTTGGTTATACTTTACGAGAACGGATGACAACAGGGAAACTTGCAATACTTGCAAAGCAGATATTTCATTTAAGGGAGGAAACACTACGAATATCAAAAGCATTTGCTCACAAAACACACGATGACCTTAAATGGATGTCGTGTTTTTAATTTGCTCCGGACTCGTGAATCTCAACCCAGCAGCAGCGGTAACGTTTGCACGTCCTCTCCCGTTAATGCGGCAGGTAAATAATCAACTAACAGTGCATATTATGTTAGCGCGATCTGCCTTATTACAAACCTGCCATCACTGTGTGTTTAGTGACCATGATGAGAGAGACAGAGTCTGGCTCAGATGCTGGCAGTTCTCGCTGCAGTCTACCGGTAGCGTCTCCTTTCAGGCCAGGATAGACAAACGTCACCGAGCAGTGACTCAGTTTGTGGTCAAAGGCTTGAACCCATTTCCCACAGCAGATGATTTTCAGTAAGTGAATGTGTTTAATTGTAGGCAGGGACATTACTGGATATTCTTGTGTAATTGCTACAGAATAATTTATGTTATACTTTGTTATTGCTACAGTAGAATATTTATTTTATTATTTTACATTTACAATGTTTTTTCCTGGGGACCCTGTGACACCCCATTGAAGAGCCGTAGGCTGTGGATCTCTTAAGATCTCACTGTTGGGTTTGTAAGGCCATGTTACTCCTAAATTTCTATCTTGTTCAAAGAGAAGATATAAAACAAAGTTCTAAGCTAATCGACCTTAGTGTTCTCCTTTTTAAAAAGAATCGATAAAGAATCGAATCGTTAAACAGAATCGAAAATGGAATCGTGACAATCTTATCAGTACCCATCCCTAGATTTGATAAAAACACATCATATCATTCAGCTCAGCTTTATTTATACAGCACCAAATCACAGTGCTTTATATTGTAAGGCAGACACTACAATAATACATACAGAGAAAAACCCAACAATCATATGAGCCCCTGTAAACAAGCACTTTGGCAACAGTGGGAAGGAAAAACTCCCTTGTAACAGGAAGAAACCTCCGGCAGAACCAGGCTCAGGGAGGGGCGGGGCCATCTGCTGTGATTGGTTGGGGTGAGAGAAGGAAGACAGGATAAAGACATGCTGTGGAAGAGAGACAGAGGTTAATAACAGATATGATTCAATGCAGAGAGGTCTGTTAATACATAGTGAGTGAGAAAGGTGACTGGAAAGGAAAAACTCAATGCATCATGGGAATCCCCGGGAGCCTACGTCTATTGCAGCATAACTAAGGGAGGATTCAGGGTCACCTGGTCCAGCCCTAACTATATGCTTTAGCAAAAAGGAAACATAGCATTTAATGCTGGACAATCTAAGTATGAAACACAAGTAGAAGGACTGAAAGTCAGTCTGGATTTCATGATGAAAACATAAACTAAGAAAACTGACTTAGCTAAGCAGTCAGGCAAACACATGGACACCTCGTGTCTCGAGCCTGAAAGTGGACCTGATTTCTGAATGAAAATCACTTCGCAGATGCAAGCGAGGAGGGTTATGGCACAGTCACTTATCTGCTGTTGCGCAGCACCCAGAATCAAGTGCATTGTGCGTTTATAATGGGTAAAGCAAGAGTGGCTCCATTGAAACAAACTTCCATTCCTCGCATGGAATTGACAGCTGCCTTAGTTGCGAGTAGAATGGATAAGATGTGGAAAAAAGAGCTGCAAATGCATTTGCAGGAGTCAGCATTCTGGACTGATAGTACCTCTGTGTTAAGGTATATCAGCAATGAAACCTCAAGGTTTAAAGTGTTTGTAGCAAACCGGGTGACCGAGATACTTAAAGTGTCCAAACCTTCTCAGTGGAAATATGTTAATACATCATGTAATCCTGCTGATCTAGCCTCTAGGGGAGTTAAGGTGCAAACCTTTTTGAAGGATGATTCTTGGTTGTCAGGGCCAAAGTTTCTTGCTGAACCAGAAATTAATTGGCCAGTGAATCTTGATCTTGGAAAGATCTCCATAAATGATCCAGAGATTAAAACGACCATTTTAGTCAATGCTGTTGATGCAAATGAATGTCAGGATGGTGCGATGAAGTTCATTACTTATTTTTCTTCGTGGACTCGTCTAAAAAGGATGGTTGCATGGGTTCTTAGATTCAAAGATTTGTTGCAGGAACTTAGTAAAAAGAGGAAACAGCTGGAAGAGAGCTTTGCGTCTAGCGTGACTCAAGAAAATCTTGAGGAAAAGCTTAAAAGAGAGTTGCAAACTGTCAAGGACCATGCTGCTAAAGGATGTCTTTCGGTAGAAGAGCTTAACAAGGCTGAGAATGCAGTTCTTTGCTTTTGTCAACGGAGGAGATATGCCGATGAGATCAGTAGATTACAGAGGGGTGAAATGGTGAAGAAGAGTAGTGAGCTCTATGGGCTTAATCCTAAGCTTGAGAATGGTGTGTTGAGAGTGGGAGGTAGGCTTAGTAGAGCAGCTATGCCTGAAGATGCAAGGCATCCCGCAATTATAGCCAGGGATTTGCATATTTCTGACCTAATACTTCAACATGTACATCAGAAAATAGGGCATGGTGGACGTAACCACATGCTGTCCGAACTGCGGCAAAGGTATTGGGTTCCAGGTGCAAGCATTGCCATAAGGAGGATTTTGGCTAAATGCATAGTGTGTCGCAGACTTCATGCAGCATCAGGATATCAGATGATGGCAGACCTTCCACAAGATCGCATCTCACCCGATGAACCTCCATTTTCTCGGGTTGGAGTGGATTGTTTCGGACCTTTTCAAGTTAAGCGTGGAAGGTGTGAAGTAAAGAGATATGGAATTATCTTTACATGCCTGGCTGTGAGAGCTGTGCATTTGGAGGTATTGTCATCTTTGAGCACAGACTCTTTTATCAATGCGCTTCGTCGATTTATATCAAGGCGAGGTCAGGTATTGGAGATACGATCGGATAATGGTACCAACTTTGTGGGTGGTGAACGCGAGTTGAGAGAGGCAGTGGAAGGATGGAATCAGGCACAGATTCAGGAGATGCTGCTGCAAAAGGGCATAAAGTGGATTTTTAATCCCCCTGCTGGTTCCCATCATGGCGGTGTTTGGGAACGTCTCATAAGGTCTGTCAGGAAGGTGTTAAATTCCATTTTGAAAGTGCAGAATTTGGACGAAGAAGGCCTTTGTACAGTTCTTTGTGAGGCAGAGGCTATTATGAACAGTAGACCAATAACTAAAGCCTCTACTGATCCTAATGATTTGGAGGCTTTGACTCCTAACCATCTGTTGTTGCTTAAGACCAAGCCATTGATACCACCAGGAGTGTTTCAGAAGGGGGACGTGTATGGACGACGTCGATGGAGGCAAGTTCAGTACATGTCTGACCTGTTCTGGAAGCGCTGGGTCAAGGAGTACCTGCCCCAGCTTCAAGAGCGTCAGAAGTGGCAGAGAATCGGACGGAACTTCATTCCTGGGGATGTGGTTATTGTTGTCGATGATTCTGCGCCTCGTAACTCTTGGGTGACTGGAAGGATTGTGGAAGCAATTTCTGACAGTAAAGGACTTGTACGTCGGGTTCGTGTTAAGACAAGGACTGGTTGTTTGGACAGGCCGATCACTAAAGTGTGTCTTCTACAGGAAACAGAAGAGTCATGAAAATTGACTTTTTTCAAATATTTATTTGCATTAATGTATATTTATTTATTTGGAATTGAAATTGTATCTGTGAATGTTTTGATAAAGGATTGATCATGTTTATCAGTATGTCTCCTACATGGTAAGTGTGAGGTAATTATTGCTCTAAAATAATTAGGGGCCGGTATGTAGGAGCCATATGAGTTGTTTCTGTCTGACTAAGTGGGTTGGTTTAAATGGACTCACTGTATTGGTGCATGGGTGTGGGGCGTGTCTCATGGGTGTGGCATAAGGTAAATGTGGTTGCACTCACTTGTTCACAGCACCTGATGTGATGAGCAGAAGGTAGGGTGAGCACGAGGCAAAACTTTCTGTTGACCGCAACATATCACAATATGAATGCAATTGATAGTAACTTGAGCGCAGTTTTGGGCGCAGCTTGAATGATTGTGAGATATTTGGACTGTAACTTGACGATGTTGGTATATTTGGGCACTAATTAATGCCATAGACTAGTTTGTAATGTGACACAGTAGCTAGTGCATTTATTCGTAAGTTGCAGTTATTTGCTTGTGCAGTCTGTGCGTTTGTTTGATAGTTGTTCCCATGTGCTGATTTGTGGTTTGGACAGTTGCATGTGGAAATAAAGAAGCAAATGATACAGAAGTGTTTTGTGCATTAATTGTTGCGCGTCATCAGGGTCCTCATGTTTAGCCTGCCGCGGCCGTTGGTTGGAAGAGCCGCAACACTGATGATACAATAGTGCCAGAGAGGATCATATTGGTGACAGGAAGAGACCTTCAGCAGAACCAGGGCCAGGAAGCATCTATCCTGCTGCCTGTTGGTGTGGAGAGAAGAGGTGAGACAAAAATCAGTGCATGAAGATACAAAGAGAAAACACAAACAACGGGACAGAGGACATTTAGTAATATGCAACAGTGAGAGGGAGAGGTGCCCGACAGCTGGAAGCTCTGCCTCCCATCCTGCGTTTGGAGAGCCTAGGAAACACCGAGCGATGTGCTCTGTGGGGATTATACTGTAAGACATGATAAAACCTCTTCCTTCAGTACTTTGTATGATGCAGTGAAAAAGATAACCAAATGAATTGAAAATTGTGTTTTTAGATGATGATTTATCCAAACCTTCTTGGCCCTATGTGAAAAAGTTATTGTCCCCTAAACCTAATAACTGATGGTGCCACCCTCGGCAGTCTTTGTGAGTGGGGTCCAATCTGCAGAATTACATTAACACAGCCACACTGGAGGGTTTCTGAGGATGAACGAGCTGTTTGAGGTCACAGCACTGGACTTTAACTAGGCCACTCCAAAACCTTCCTTGTGTGTTTCTAAAGCTCCGGAGGTGGACGTCGTCCTGCCAGCTGTGCTTCAGCTGATGGCTGTGGAGCAGCGTTCATCGTCCTGAACTGAATGGAAACCTTCCAGAAAGATCCTCTCTTGTCTCATCATCCCTGAAAGTCTTACCTTTGTGCTGTTTTGGGGTTTTTCTAACATAAAAAAGTGATTAAAAAATGATTTGATGTGGAGACACAACAAAGATTAAGACTGCAGACAATTTTCTATACAACTGGCATTTTACAGGATAAATATTCATGTGTTTAATAAAAAGTTGGCATCATGGAAAATGTAATGCTATGGCTGTAGGTCCTGTATGTGAGGAGTTTACAGACTGTGATATATATGACACAGTACGATCAGCTCCAAGTACTTGTCTTCGCCCTGCACTGATCTCAGAGGATGGGAGGCAGCAGGCCTCCCTCCAGCTAACCTGTGCTGCTCCAGACAGCCGATAAGGAGGAAGATGGATTGGAATAATAGCTCGTGTAAAAATCCAGGCGCCTCCTCGGCCAAAACCTCAGCAGGGGGCTGCAACGAAGGAAAGCGAGCCATCCTCACTAATTAGACCCAAATGTCCAAATTTAGAATTGGCCGTGGTCAATAGCGAGCGCTGTGTCCTGTCATGGTTGTTACCTAGAGATCAGTCCAACCTATCAGTTACCATAAAGCTGAAGAACACTGATAGGTTGACCTGAGCTCATGTCTCAAGCTCCGCCCAGAATCAACGACCCATCAGCTCTCGTTTTCACTGCTACACTTTTGTTTCCTTATTTTATTTCTGGTTTGATGTATTTGTTTTTTTACAGCTCAGCCAGAAAAATAACAATGAAATCTGTTATTTGTCTTCATAAGTGACGCGTCAGAGTGTTTTTGTCTGCCTCCTCACTTTTACAAATTATTAAAGACAATTTAAGATGTTGTGAGAAATCTGTTAATTTCATAATTATTTGATTGCAACAGCAGATTTAATACCTGTGGTCACAGCGCTGACGAAGAAGCAAAACAATTGATTTGTTAAACAAGTCAAGCAATGATTGTGTTTTTTCATAATCCTGTGAGCTGAAATATTTCAGTTTGAATCCCTGTGAAGAACGGAGCCGAGGACTGTTCCCCTAAACTGATTGTGCTTTGATTTATTCGAGGACACGTTAAAATAAAGCTGAGCTGACACAAAGTTCAATATGTTCAGATGCTGCTTGTGCTGTTTCTCAGTAAGGCCACTGAGCTGAAACTGTCATGTGTTTGGATTCTGAAGCTCACGTGTGATGGTAGCGTGACTGAAACTCAGCTGAAGACACCTTTACTTTGATTTGTTCTAACCATGTTTTATACAGTGAGCTCTTTTTACATAAAGCACTTATATTCTTAATCTCCGGTGACCTCCATCTTTGAAAAAGTACAAATAGATATGTTTATCTTGTTTATCCAAATTTAACACAGCAAACAAGTTTCTTTTTCTTCCTCTTACACTGTAATGGTTTGACTCACAGGACTGTGTGTGTGACATTCTGCAGAATAATACATTCAAATTTATTTCTATTTACATCAAGTTGAAACAGCAGGCCCCTCCAGGTGCTTTATGTTGGAGCTAAAGACAACAATAACAATAAAGGAAAAAATAAATAAATAGTGCGACGCCTCTCTGACACCACTGCTTCATTTTCATGTAGTCACAGTCAGAACAGAACAGCTGGGACACAAATTCATCCAATCACACTTCAGATACTGGTGATTATGAATCTATTATAAACTAACTAATAAACAGGCTGCATGTGTCAGTGTGAAACTGCAGTTCCTCTAATAGCCACTTGAGGCAGAGTCCTGACTTCCAGTTTGAAATGTTGAACTTTAAGCATGTTGATGAATCTGGTTGGTTAGATCCAACACGAGCACAGGTCAGCTGATCACAAACGTGTGCTGTGGTTTCTCCTGCTTTCATCCCACACCTGATAAATCCAGCTTTAACCCCTGACTGCTCACGTTTCTCTTCAGGTTTAATGTGATCTACAATAGAGGAGACAGCAGGCGGAGCTATTTAACACTTTTTTCCCAGCTATTCTACGTGACTGCGGTGCAAGCTGAGTGCAATTCATTAGAATAGAAGCTGAAAAAGTAACAAATACTAAGAGTTTTTATTTCTGCAATATCATTTATTATTCCATCTGTTCCATTCTGCATTTCAGTATGTGTGCTTGCATCACAACATGAATCAGTACTGCGAGTATCTGTACTTCTGCTTAAGTGATAAATGTGTGTACCTTAGTGTACTGTATGTATTTACTAATGTAAAGCAGAGTAAAGGTACTGATCCCCTCTGAAGTAACCAGTAGCTGTTTTGCATGTCTGCATTAGTGCCAACACGCTGCCGACGCAGCGCCGTGCTAGGACACTCACTCCAAATATTCTCGGGTGGCTCGTGTTTGCAGTGGAGTTTAGGGACTTTATTAGCACAAATGCCATAAAAAAAGAATCTTTGTTTCCTTCCTGTGAGCTTGTTCTCCTCTTCACTTCCTCTCCCTCCTCCTGTGCCTGAACCAAGAGGTAATATCTCCAATCTAATGATGATTTTTCACTGTCACTGGTTCTTGGTACGGCCGGAGCTTCAGAGAGGAGGCTGAGGGGGGGTGAGAATGGGGGTGCTTGCCCCATGAACACAGTCATTCATTAATAAGGGTTATCTGGGTAATTATGATCTAATTAGAAGGAAAACATTATTGTTTTATAAGGATAGAGCACAGATCACTGAGCTACAAAGGAAAGCCAAGATGGATGTGCCAAAGTTCCTCTGATGACTGTTTCAGGCTCCCGTGTTAAAAAATCAGATTAAATGTCCAAACATATTTGAAGTCTGGTGAAATAAAGCTGCATACTGTTTGACGGTTAGGCTGTTTGTAGTCACTGAAATGGACAATGACTGAAATTGTAGCACTGGATCAATGATGAGCTGGTTTATTAGACTGACTTATGGCTTATTCATTTTCTTAAATGAAGAAACAAACTTATACTTTGATGCTGTTTTTAGCTTGAAGTAGTAAAGTCAGTGTATCGTCCACTGTAAGGCTGTGAGTTTTAAATAAGATGACAGTTTTCTATTATTGTCATTATTATTTTATATTATTGTTCTGTTTATTTTTCATCCTGCTGCTAAACTAACTTCGATCTTGTGGGACAATAAAGAATTGAATTGAACTGAGTTTTTGAAGAAAGTATTAACTGAAAAATTGCATCAGTTATGTCCTTATTTTGACTTATTTTAAGTTCCTCTACAAAAGACCAGGAGTAAACAGAAATACTGAAGTGTAAATGACCAACAGCAAACAACCATAACCAGGTTCAGGACGCTGCTGGGCAGCAATGATCACACGGCTGACTCTGTTTGTATCACCACTGACCGCCAACCTCAGCTGAACGTGGGTCTGCCTTGCAGTCATGGTCTTTTTTGCAGCAGATAGCTGATATCTGACCCAGCGCACACTGATCTACAACATTACAGGAACGTATCGGTGGACAGCTGACGCCTGAGTACATCCCATCATACCTGAACGCAGAATGAAAAGCAGCAACGCTCATTATTCAGATGGGGAGCAGTGATTTAATGTTGTCCCTGACTACGAAGTAAGAAATAAGAAAAGAAGGTACAGGTTAATCTCACACACACACACACACACACACACACACACACACACACACACACACACCAGCTTGGCATCCCTCCAGTCATATCAGGAATCTAAAATTTCACTTACATTCCAATTGAATACGAGCTATCATCACAGGCGCCTTTATCTGCTGTGATATATACCCACAGGCTGGGAGAGGGAGGACTGCAGGATCATGGCGCACCTATTTGTGTTTATGGCTTTGCAGGGAAAGAGATAAATGACCCCCCGTTTTTATTTGGTTTTAATGAAGTAGGGACCGAGGGACTCCCCAGCATGCCGCTCTCTATCCCCTGCCTGTCCTCGTTCTTCACTAGCATCCCCTTTTGCTCACCCCCCTACCTTGTTTGGTGGTTGTTTGTGACCTAGATGCAGGAAGGCTGACAAAGGACACTGGTTGGAAGAGAAACTCACCTCTGTGGAGTGGACGAGGCACCAGGTAGAAACGTGTTAACCCTGCAGTCTCATAAGCTAACAGGAGCTCCCCTGGGTGTGGGCCGGGAACATTATATTTGGCTGCCACATGTTCACCACACGGCCACGCTGGCCCGCCGCTAATTGGATGCTCAGGTCCCCAATTAAGGCCACAGCTCAAAAGGCGACTGGGGAGAAAAACAAGGCCAGCGCGCACACACACACACACACACACACACACACACACACACACACACACACACGCACGCACGCACACGCACACGCGCACGTGCACGCACGCACACACACACACACACACACACACACACACACACGCACACACACGCACACGCGCACGTGCACGCACGCACACACACACACACACACACACACACACGCACGCACACGCACACGTGCACGCACGCACACACACACACACACACACACACGCACGCACACATGCACACACACACACGCACACACACGCACACGCGCACGTGCACGCACGCACACACACACACACACACACACACACACACACGCACGCACACACACACACACACGTCCTTCTACTCTGTACTTTCTATGGGACTTCATTAGAAGGGTGGAGAAGAGACTCCAGTGGGAGAGAGAACATGGACACATACATGCAGTACAGACAAACACGCATGCATATGCATTGGTGTCAGCAGCACATGCACTAAACCATGTTTCCATGTACCAAACGCTGGTGGCAGCAGCTGCTGGTCTGCATCTCTGACACACACAGACACACACAGACACACATGCACACGCACACGCACACACACACATGCTGTGTAAAATGTAAATAAAGTTTTTTGTAGATATATTTTCTGGAAGTCGTGTAGAAGAAGGAGGTTGTCTTGCTCCATCGTTCACACAGGGTCACTCTGTGCCAGATGTGCTTTCTGACACAACGCCATCGAACCATCTACAGTCACCCCTCACTTCTGTGTAGGTTCTTAGGTCATAGGTCATGGCAGTCTAACGAGCTTGGAACTAAGTGAATGGGCTCCCTTAAGTTGCATGAAGATGTTTAACCTCTCATCCATGAGGCTTCTTCAGTTTGGAAGAACTGAGGAAATGAAGTTACAGACAAACTCCTTCTCCAGTTCTAAGCTGAAGACGCCTCTTGGCGAGACGTGAAATGTCTTCATGAAACCTAAAGAAGTCCATTTCCTTTTTTTCAAGCTCCTAAGAATGAAAAATGGTTTTTCTCTTTTTGACCTGATGGCAGTCACAGAATTGTCAGAGCCAACAGAAGACTAGAAACCATCAGGTCTACCTGAAGCCACAATCTTCTTGTTGTGTCGAGACAGTGCTAACCACTTTCCCACAGCCTCGGCTAACTCCCTCTCTTCCACAGCAGGTCTTTGTCTCTCTCACCCACAACCAATCACTGCAGATGGCCCCGCCCCTCCCTGAGCCTGGTTGTGTCGGAGGTTTCTTCCTGTTAAAAGGGAGTTTTTCCTTCCCACTGTCACCAAAGTGCTGCTCACAGGGGGTCATATGATTGTTCAAAGTAAAGCATTGTTGCAGTAATGCACAAAGGTAAAGTAAGATGCTTTATCTTTAGGTTGTTGACTTCCAGTCAGTCTTGCGGATGTCTGTGCACGTATATGTAGCTGGTTTTGTTGCTATAGTTATTAGTGGTCATATGTCACTGCGTGTTGATTTGATTACAGCAACGCAAGCAGGCTACCGAATGTAAATAAAATGAACGGCTTTGCTTTGTGTTTCTCTATTTTTAACTGTTATTCTTCCAATTAAGTGTCATGTTGTAACAAAGAGAAAATATAGAGGAAAATTATACAATTAAAAAGAAAGAATTGCAGATGATTTTAAGCACTTTGAAGTCAAAGAGTTGTTGTGAAGAAGGAGATAACAGAGGAAAGGTGGTAATGGCACTAAGTTTCATTTATTAAGGTGCAACATAAAGACTTCAAAGTTATTCCCAAACAAACTCCAAATGTTTGACTTGTAAAATAAGTCATGCAAGAAAACTTGATTGGAGAAAAAGCGTCACCTGTGCTCTTTGCATGAGCGGTCTGACTTTGTTAATTATGTTGTAATTGTCTAATGCAGCTGACAGATGTTTCAGTTGTTTGCAGACTAAAAAACAAAAAAATAACTATTTTTAAAAGAACATGACATCATTAGAGGGAAGTTAGGCGCCGTGTTTGGAAAAGAAATTACCTTTGAGCTGCTCGTCTGTACTCTGTGCAGCACATCCAGTGTTTTATGTGAGCACGTGCCTGCTACTGTTATTTATTCATTTTTCACTGTGCGACAAAAGCAATTGGGGGGTGTCATATTTAAAAAGGTCGAGTATCTACAGGAGTGTTACGTGTCTGAGGGATGATCCTCGGGGACAGCGGGGCCACCGTTAGCTGGAGAGGAAGAACGGTTCCAGGGTGGGAGCTGTGCGCCTGACATGAAGGGACAAAGCACAACAGTTTCACTTATACACATAGATACAGAAACTACAGTCACGTTCGACTGTTTTCTTTTGTCTGTGTTTGAGTTTTACTGCAAAATGTGAAAAAACATATAAATAGAAGGCGGTAAATAAGAAACAAAAACACCTGACCCTCAAATATCACCCCCCACTCTGGTCTGATGGGCTCTTATCGTGGACACTCTTAGGAAAAAGTGTTACATTTAGCACGTGGTGATCAGATCGGAGCAATTAACTTGGTGAGTGCAATCGAATTATTACAGGTAGAAATGATTTCCAAAGCTCTGAGAATAAAACCCAGGCTATGATGAACCAGGAATGATCAGGTGAGAGGGCGGAGGGCGACACACAGCCATGAGGCGTTGGATGACAGCGCCTCGTGTAAAACGTCAGAGCTCGATGACATTTGCTTTCATGCTGCAGGATGCAGCTGCTGTCTAATCGACTTTCATGGCACAGGAAGAATTTGTGTGCAGCTTCTCGGACTGTGGCTGGTTCTCACAGGATCTTCATGCAGCACCCTGAACTCACCTCTGTCCTAATTGATTTCTCTCTCTCTTTCTAGCTCTCTCTCTCTCTCTGCCAATTGTAAAACACCAAATGCCACAGAGGAAAGCTGCAACAAACAGCAGTAAATGTTGTGCGGCCCTGCTTGGAATCTCACAGCTAAATAAGACATCCCTCCATCTGTGCATTGCCCTATATCACTCCCTCTGCAACTACCAGGGGGACATGTTTGAACAACGTGCCATAAATCCCATTTATTACACATTAAGCAGTAACCCCAGAACATGTGCTGTGAAACCTGGCCTCTCACCATGTTTCCCAAGCCCCAATTAAAAGCACATTATGGTACTGGTCCCTGGGTCCTGGTCAGACACTCAGAGTGCTGCAGAGCCACTGCTTCCCCCAGGCACGGCTGCAGGACTTTCTTTATGGAGACATGTTTGCCAAAGGGGAACAAGGAACATTAAGTGTTCTGGCTGTCTGCATCGACCCGGCTCTGTCTATCTGTCATGCAGGGGGAGGACTGAAAAAACCAAAGCAGAGATGAAAAATATTACATCGCTGTTTGCTCGATGTGAGCAGGTAACAACGCTTTAAAACACAACTTTAATAAAATCACATTTTCTCCTTCTTCTGGTGTGGACAAATGTGACCAGTCTGACAAAGACTGAAACTAAAGACATTTTTTGTAAATATAATTCCAGTCAGCGTTCATTTTTCCCCTGAAAGTCAACAAATGTAAATGTTTCCTGACATCTAAGTTTAGTTTCCTTAACTGCAATAACCCAGGACCAGGCAGGATTCAAACGTCGTTGTTCTTAACCCTCTCCAGGCAGGCGTTGCTGATTTGCAACAGTTAAAAACTAACAACCTGATTGCCCCACATACATATTTTATGAGTTTCTTTACTCAGAAGTACCACTGCAGGACTTGGTTGTGCATTAGCAACAAAAAGCTTAATTTAAACCTGATCAAACAGCTGATGAAGAAAACTACCAAAAAACTAAATAAACAAAGTGAAAACGTCTCTCTGATGATACACTACATTAATGCTAAATGAATGTAAAGCTAATGTGCTAAACATGATCTTCCTAACGTGCACCGACTATGAAATAACCTCACAGAACATCAGGGACAAAGCGCATATGAGGGACCAGGTCTTTGAAAACTCCCAGCCCAGCATGTGTGTTGGAGACTTCTTTAAACTGGTAAATGTAAATTCAGTTTTTCTACTAGAGGTTAGTCTGAACTTCAGTCACCTGGGTTAGGGGCTGCATGTGACTAACTAGGGTTAGCTTCACTGTGTCCTTCATCCTTCAAAGCCCCAGAGACACGTATGATCTCACATGCTGAAGAATGATCCAGCTTTGACATCTGTAATACCACCTTAGATGTGAAAGACGAAACCAGTCACCAAACTGGCTGCTGCAAACGCGTTATTCTAATCAGCAAGGCTGCTCCATTTGTGTGCTGATTGTGTGCGGTTGCGTCATGGATGCTTACTTTGCACATTCATGTTGGTGCTTGCAGATATCCCCCTCCACCACCTCCACCACTGCTACTGTGATGCAACCCAGCCTTTTCCTTTCCTCTCTTGCTGATGCAACCGTGTTGACCCCAGAATGTGCTGCTGTTATTACCACTCTGCCTAATTACATCCTGTGTGTGTTCATGTGCAGAGGGCATGGTGTGCATGTTTGAATGCACACTTCAACTAGTGTTTATCACTGAATCACACGTGCGTGCTTCCTAACCCTGCTTTGTTTGCATTTTTCTGTACGTCTGTGTGTACTTGTGTCCGGAGTGTCCTCGGAGATCATCTCGTCTGTAATGAAGGCTCCACAGGCACAGGGAGTCAGAGCAGGGACTGCTAGCATCACTGCCGTGGCTCCTTAGGTCAAGCCAAGCATTTTAATTGGCTCTGAGGAGCTGGTTAATGCTGCTGGCTGGCACGGCCTTGGGTGAGTGTCGTCACCTCCTGTGGCCACTTTGCACTGCATGTAAGAAACGGCCTTGGCAGGTGGCAGGAGATCAGCGTGTGGCTGCTGGGCCGCAACACGCACTAACTCGGTGAGACGGAGGTAATTTGCTAGCACACACACACACACACACACACACACACACACACACACACACACACACACACACACACACACACACCTGTTTGTTTAAAAAAGCTTTCTTTTTTCAGTCTGTGTGTAATCAGTGCGCAGTTTTACATAAAAACGACAGCAAGACTCAGAAAATCAGCAGCAGAAAGCATCTTATTTTTATAAATATTTATACAATCAGAAATTAAACATTTAGAGACAGCAATTCAGAAATCTACTCCAAATTAAGATATCAAAGAGCACCTGGTGCTACTTCCAAAAAAAGGGATCAACAGCTAGTGATACAACTAACTGAATTCTGCAAACCTAATCTTCTGAAGGAGACGCAAAACTAATAAAAAATGTATCTACTATAAACTAAACCAGGTATGGAGAGAAAACCAAACTGTGAGACCGCGACAACCATAAAGTTTATTTTGAATTCTTTCCTGTAGTGGTTAAGGAGATAGTAGTTTCTGATTTGTGACGGCTTGTTTCTCCATCAGAAGAGATGTCTGGACTCATGTGTGCAAACTTAAGGAAGAACCTAATCTGTTAACCTCTGCAGGAGGGGGCTCTGAGGCTCTGTTAGTGTGTAGCTGGAATGGTTAAAACGCACAAATCCATGACAATCACTCCGTCAGAGTTGATTCCCCCAGTGTCAGGCCGACTAATAAGCATTAAAGCACCTTTAAAAGGCATTGGTGGGAGTGCACGGGAGGGCCTCCCCATGCTCCCCTCCCGCTCTCCTGCTGCTAAGCTTCTTGGTAAGGTCTAAAGATCCTGGATTGTCCTAAAACAGCCTGAAACAGCATGCCCTAATGGGCAGATATTTGAGTTTTCAAACAAGTAGACAGATAAATGATCGATAGCATAGAGCTCTGTTGAATCAAACGCAGTCCAGCCTGCCTCACTCACAGGTCATGTGACACATGGATATTTTATCCCCTAAAAAGCAAACACACGACCAACCCGTTCTCCCTGTAAGGGGGTTTGGGGGGTCTCTATCGTTTGTTCAGTCACAGTATACGGCATGACTGTGCTCACTTAACGCTTCTATTTCATGTTGACGAAGCCCTTCATCGCTCCCTCCCTCTCTAGACGTATAAGTGGAACAAAGAGAGGGGGGCATGGCAGCATCAGCGCAGGCCTGTCAGCGTCGGTACGGATAGCCTCCTTCCTTTCTGTTGTTTCTCATTCTTGATGGCGAGATGTTGTCTAATTAATGACTCTGTGTGTGAGTGTATGTTTCCAGTTGACCTAAAAAAGTTATCATCACTCATCACTGAGTGTCACTCCCATCATGTTTTAATGTGAGGGTTGTCAGGCGCTCTCTTCTTCGTATCCTCACCACAGATGATGATATGCTACTTTTGACTTTGCAGCACTGTAGAAAAATACTCTTCACTGGTCCTGAGCATGGAAACAGGTGCGTTTCAACCTATCACTGCTGTTCAGACTGATATGTGTTTAGGCTGTGAGAGGCTGTCGTATCAGCCGAGTTCATACATGTTTTGTACTGGGTGGATTATTCTTGCATCATTTCCTTCCTTCTCTTTACGAGCATCGTATACTTCATATACTGTCATATACTAAAAGATGAATCTGATTTTAGATTAGTGGCAAAATTAGCCGGTGCATGAGTGCTAACAGAAACAGGGCGTCAGTAGGGATGGGTATCGTTTAGGTTTTATCGTTTAGGAAACGGTGCCGGTGCTTAAACGGTGCTCGAACCGGTGCTCAAACCAGTGCTTAAACAATGGAGAACACACACTTTGTCCAAAAACCTCTCATGTTTAACTGTTTTCCACTTTTTCTTTGGTCATTTTAGCCTTTTTGGCCAGGGTGAAGGGAGTATCTGCCATCAAACAAGAAGACAGCCGCATGTAGCTATGATGATGTTTGCTAGTTCACCTTACGTGCATTAAATTAATAATGTGGTTAACATACTCAACGTAAATTACACAGAACAACATCTACTCACAACTACAACAGCTACTCACGCAGAGAAGAACGGCTGCTGCTGCCATCATCATCCTCATCATTTCTGCTACACTGGCAGGGCTAGGGGCCAGGACTCTCCTCTTCTGGTTCTTGGGGGATGTTGCTGTCTCCGGGTCCAATAACAGTAGATGTGCTCAGTGTGAGGTCTCGCAGCAAGCTATCAAATACGGTGCATTTCTCGGCTTTTAAAAAAAGGCTATCCGTCGCCAGGTGTTTCATCGGATTCGAGGTGTTACCTCCTTTGACAGTATCACAGTATCAGCTTAAAGCACTTGTTGCTGCTGAGTTTGCATCTTTTGCTGTGAAATACAGCCAGACTTTGACCGCTTCGCCTTGGGCATTTTTAATCTGTAGCTCTGCTCTATCCTTTATCCTCGGAAAGGTGCAATGATTGGCTAGAATCTGGTGTATGACATCTCAGGGAAAAAAAAGCACCAAAATAAAGCACTGAAATGTGCGCTGCTTTTTGGTCTGGTTGCTAACGTTTATGTCAGATACCGGTACCCATCCCTAGGCATCAGTCCCATCTATGATCAGAGTTTACAGCATTAACAAAACAAGTGTTACAAAACAGAGATATATAAGTAAATACAAACATTTTTGTCTTAATAACAGCAGTTCATCGATGGGTGTGCCAGCTGTAGGAGGCAGATGTTGGTTCCAGTCACCAAACTGGACCTCTTTGGGCTTTTTGGAGCATTTGGAGGTTTTAAACATTTTTTTTCATGTGCATATATCTCCATGTTTTTTGCTACAGACTGCACAGTCTGAGGTATGTTTTGTCTAAACTTTGTTAAAAGTAGGCAGGTAGAGGGACAAATTTAAGCAGACAGAATCATCATTTTCTTCTGGTTTCCAGTTGGATATTGAAAATTACGTTATCCTACTGGTATTGATAGCAACTACAAAATGTCTTTGTCTGATGACCTATTTTTGGAAATACTACAGTTCATTGCAGCAGCTGAGTTTCTAATTATTCTAAAATTCTTGAGTTTAGCTGCGCTCTCATTGATAAAGGTTGCCATGTGTGGATAGTCTCGAGAGGACCGGCAGGGAAGAGACAGCAGCCCCAGCACATGGTGGAGCTCACAGGGCAAATATATTCCACACAAATATGTTTTGAAGGAGATGTGAGAGGAGGCTGATGACTGTACCGACTGAACAAACACACACAGACAATGTAATATATTAAAGCACCCTCGACGTGACATATCGACAACATGCGCTGCATTGGCTACAGCTGCACTGCACCCAACTCTATAAATGAATTAAATATTAGAGTGCCTTGCTCTGCTGTGATGTAATAACAGCCCGGTTCACTTTGTGCATGCAGTGCGGACACTTCATGATTTACACTGGGTAGATCTTATTGAGTCAACAGCTCATAATGCTCCGTGTTTGTCTTTGCACCTCTTGTAAAATTGATTTCAGGGTCAGGGTAAGGAAAACGGCAAACACTGCTGTTTCACACATGTGCTGCTGTGTCTGTGCTTTGAGAATTTGGGGTAAGGCAGTCACAGGATAATGTGTGCCGTTACAATTATTCAAAATCTAAGTTGGTTCAGAATGAGACACGGCGAAGGCACAACAGTTTCAGTCTAACAGCACGTTTTTTCTAAGCGTTCAAAGATCATAATTTGAAAAACACTGATGAGACACAACAATTATGAGCCAGTGTTTGTTCTACAAGTCTGAGAATTTCCAAGGTTCTGTTTCTGAGTGGAACAGTCCTGGGTGGAGGAGGTTCACCCTGAGTTCTCTCTGGATGTTGTAGAGCTGTCTTGGTTCACTCTACAACGTCTTGTGGCGCCCCGGGGTGGTGACGTTCCCATCTTTAATGAAAATGGATGAATGAGTCCATCAAACACATTTTCTTTAAACAATTCTTTGGTGTGTCCAGGGGCAGACCCAGGACACGCCGAAGAGATTATATCGCTCGGCTGGCCTGGGAACGCCTTGGTGTTTCCCCGGACAAGCTGGAGGAGGTGGCTTGGGAGAGGGAGGTCTGGGCTTCTCTGCTCGGGCTGCTGCCCCCGCGACCCGGCCCCGGAAAAGCGGAAGAAAATGGATGGATGGATGTTTTCTTATTTGCACAGGCTCAAATATAGAAGCTGATGAAGGCCGGGCTCACAAAGGTGTCCTGCCTGGTTGAGGTCAGGACGTGGAATGGAAGAAATCCAAAGTATGCTGAGTTCCTTTGACTGGAGCTAAACTCCTGAGAAACATCCTCACATCTCTCTCCACCAAACTTTACCTTTGCCTCAAAGCAGTCAGACAAGTGCAGTTGTCCTGGCAACCGCCAAACCCAGACTCATCCATCAGATTGCAGACAGAGAAGATGAGAACATGTTTCCACTGCTTCATGCTTTACACCACTGCATTCAGTCCTTTGCATTATGCTTATGATGTAAAGCGCTGTATCCTATTTTGGCTTCCCTTCATTGGCTTGCTGAATTCAAAATCCTGCTCCTCACATACAAGGTCTTAAATAATCAGGCCCCATCTTATCTTAATGACCTTGTAGTACCATATCACCCTATTAGAGCACTTCGCTCTCGCTCTGCAGGCCTACTTGTTGTTCCTAGAGTATTTAAAAGTAGAATGGGAGGCAGAGCCTTCAGTTTTCAGGCCCCTCTTCTGTGGAACCAGCTTCCAGTTTGGATTCAGGAGACAGACACTATCTCTACTTTCAAGATTAGGCTTCAAACTTTCCTTTTTGCTAAAGCATATAGTTAGGGCTGGACCAGGTGACCCTGAATCCTCCCTTAGTTATGCTGCAATAGATGTAGGCTGCCGGGGATTCCCATGATGCATTGAGTTTTTCCTTTCCAGTCACCTTTCTCACTCACTATGTGTTAACAGACCTCTCTGCATTGAATCATATCTGTTATTAACCTCTGTCTCTCTTCCACAGCATGTCTTTATCCTGTCTTCCTTCTCTCACCCCAACCAATCACAGCAGATGGCCCCGCCCCTCCCTGAGCCTGGTTCTGCCGGAGGTTTCTTCCTGTTAAAAGGGAGTTTTTCCTTCCCACTGTCGCCAAAGTGCTGCTCATAGGGGGTCATATGATTGTTGGGTTTTTCTCTGTATCTATGAAGCGCCTTGAGGTGACTTATGTTGTGATTTGGCGCTATATAAATAAAATTGAATTGAATTGAATTGAATTGCTCTCCAGCTAATCTGAGGGCCACATGATGTTTGGAGGTCTGTAGCGATGGACTCTGTGCATCATGTGTCTCTGCTCTGTGGTTCTACATGGCCTACACCTCAATTATTTGTTATAAAACCGCTAACAGTTGACTGTGGTATATTTACAAGTTCAAAGAATTCACCAAATTACCATGACGATGATGTCAGTGATGACAGTGATGAGTGCATGCAAAACTTCTCAGCCACAACTTTATTTAGTTAAACAGATGTTGGTGAAAATAAAAGTTTGAGTACATCTGAAAGCTAATCATCAAAGTGAAGATATAAAAATTATTAAAAGGAGGAAAAAAGTGTAAAGGTCGTCTGTGGACCACACATCAACACTAACCAACGATCTGAAATGATGAGCACCGTGGGCTTTCTCTCAGTTTCCTTCTAGACTCTTAGCTGAACACTTCTTAAATGCTGTATCGCTGCTTTGACCCAAAAAGAAGAAGGTAATAAATCATGTGGCCACTTCATTCTTCAGTGATCTAAAAACCAATACGCTTCGGTTATCTTGGAAGTACGGTGGGCACATGTGTACGTCACCTTTTTCTTTGTACATCATTTATGGAGTTTGTGGATACTGAGCTTATTCTATGACTTTTCCAAAAACCAAACTTTTAGTATTGGGTCAGATCTGTTTCTTAGTCACACAAGCTGTTTCAGTCTGTCTGTCTCTGTCTGTTTCCTTCTTTGTTGAAGGTCTCTGGATGAAAATGTTGGAGGGACGACTGATTTCCCCACAGAAAAACTATTTCCTCCAGGCCAAGTTGCTGCCATCTGTAGCACAGATCCCTGAAGCTTTACCTCGTCTCCCTTCCAGTGACACTAAATATAACCACCAACTGTGCCACAACACAATCATTTGATTCTTTGACAAAAGACATTCAGATGAATGAAAACAATTCACAGAGTAAGACTAGATAACCAGCGCTAACTGCAGTAACAGTTTCTATAGGCAGCCTACTAAAAGTGTTGCTGGACCCTCGACCTGTGTAAAATCACACTCTTCTTCATTCATTGTTGTTCTGCTCAGAGTGAACTTAATCATTATTACATATCTGCCCATACATTATTCATTTAGGTAATATCTTGTAATGATTAAGAAAGCACTGAAAAATAACCACTAATTTGCTCCCCGGTTAGTATTTAACTGACTAACTCGCCTGCTCTACCTCTACTAATCACCATCACCCTTTAGTGTATCTGCTGCACAGTTAATGAACAGATACATTGACTGAACAGTAAAGTCACACTGTACTGTTCACCTTAATCAGTCTACTATTTATTTTATATACTAAACACTGATAAGGCATACATGGTCTCAGGGCCACACTGCAGAAACGGCGACTTAAGCTCCTTTTATGAAGCATCCACCCATTTTCTTCCATTTATCTAATTCATCGTCACGGTAATGGTGATGGACAAGAGGCAGGGTACATCCTGATACGAGAAACTGTGAATGTGTGAGAATTTGAATTTGAATTGAATCTTTATTTTTAACATGTTAAAAAAATACAACCACATAGAAATAAAAAAGAGACAAACTGTCAGCGGTTGGGTGGAGGCGAGGAAGAAGGAACCCAAACGCAGGACTCGCAGGTAGGTGACGATTTATTATAAGGAGTGGATGAACAGAACAAAGGGAGAAAATGGCTGGCTGGACGACTGACTGAAGCACTGACTGACTAACTGAACATACAGACGGAGAGACAACATCACAATAACATCAATGACACGACATTGGACTGGTTGAACTGAGGGACATAAATACACAGGCTGAGTGATGAGAGATTAGAACCTGGTGAGTACACAGCTGAACATAATGAACTAATGATAAACGGGAAGAGGACGGAACATAATGCACATGGACCAAGGCTAACACAATAAAACAGGAAGTGGAACAGGCAGAAGATAAACAGTGAACGTGAACTGAAAATACTGGGTCACCGACCCAGGAACCCTGACAGTACCCCCCCTCCAAAGGCCGGCACCCGACGGCCAAAAGAGAAAGAAAAAAAACCAGAACAGGGCGGGCGGAGGGGGCCCAGGACGGAGGGACGGAGTCCACACCGAGACAGTTTCAGGTGGGCGCCCCCGTGGCCCGTGGCCGAGACGAGACAGTTCAGGTGGGCGTCCACGCGGCCCGTGGCCGAGACGAGACAGTTCAGGGGGCCGACCGCGCGGAAGGCAACGGCGACAGCACTGGTCCGGGGGCCGACCGCGCGGAAGGCAACGGCGGCGACGTGGACACAGTTCGGGAGGCCGGCCGTGCGGAAGGCAACGGCGGCCACTCAGGCGAAGGTGGTCCGGGGGCCGGCCGTGCGGAAGGCAACGGCGGCCACTCAGGCGAAGGCGGTCCGGGGGCCGGCCGTGCGGAAGGCAACGGCGGCGGCGAAGGAGACGACGGAGCAGTTCAGGGGGCCGACCGCGCGGAAGGCAGCGGCGGCTCTCCAGTGTTAGGCGTGCTGGCCATGGCCTGGTGGGCACAGGACCAGACGAGGCAGGACCAGGCGACGGCGGGGCCGGACCAGGCGACGGCGGGGCCGGACCAGGCGAAGCACAGGCTGGAGCTGCAGCAGGCGAAACAAAAGCCGAAGACTCTGAGGCTGGGCCAGACGAGGACGAAGACTCTGAGGCTGGGCCAGACGAGGACGAAGACTCTGGAGCCGGACCAGGCGGAGCAGAAGCAGAGGCCGACGCCAGACCGGGCGACGTTGAAGGCGATGCAGAGGCCGGACCGGGCGTGGGTGCAGCTGATGCAGAGGCCGGACCGGGCGTGGGTGCAGCTGATGCAGAGGCCGGACCGGGCGTGGGTGCAGCTGATGCAGAGGCCGGACCGGGCGCGGAGGCCTCTGGCTGGAGACAGGCAGGGCCAGTAGGCGCGGGGGCCTCTGGCTGGAGACAGGCAGGGCCAGTAGGCGCGGGGGCCTCTGGCTGGAGAGCGGCCGGGCCAGCGGGCGCGGAAGCCCCTGGCTGAGGAGCGGCCGGGCCAGCGGGTGCGGAAGCCCCTGGCTGAGAAGCAGGAAGGCTCACAGCTGGCTCTGGGTGCTGTGGCTGCAGGTCCGGGAACTGAACAGGATGGTAGACCGGCGACTGGGAAACAGGGGGCGACTGGACTGACTGGACAGGGGACTGAGCTACAGGAGGTGACTGGAGGACAGGAGGGGACTGAGCTACAGGAGGTGACTGGAGGACAGGAGGGGACTGAGCTACAGGAGGTGACTGGAGGACAGGAGGGGACTGAGCTACAGGAGGTGACTGGAGGACAGGAGGAGACTGGACAGCAGGTGAGGGAACTGACTGGAGGGAAAGCTGAACAGCAGGTGAGGGAACTGACTGGAGGGAAAGCTGAACAGCAGGTGAGGGAACTGACTGGAGTGGAGATGCTAAGGGAGGAACAGAGGCAGGCGTGGCTGCTGGCTGAGCTACAGATTGAGCTAGTGACGGAGATAAAATTACGGCTTGGGCTCGTAAGGCTGGTGCCTGGGCAGGGGACAGTTCAGCTAATCTAACTAGGGATAGTGCGAGGGCGTGAAAGGCTGGGTCAGGAGGTGGATGAAGTGGTGAAGTAGCAGGTGGACCGGTTAGCTCCTCCAAGCCTCCAGGGAGGTCAAGCTGGGTTCTGGTTGCCCTCAACCTGGGCGCTGGGACGGGCACGGAAGGTGGCTGGACACCAGTCACCCCCACCTGAGAAACAGAAGCGGGTGTGGAGGTAGACCGGGTCGCAGCTGCCCTCCTCCTGGGAGCTGGCACTGGTGTGGGCGTAGACTGGGCCCCTGTGCTGGTGGGAAATGGCTGAATACTGGGTGTGGAAATAGTGACGGTGTGTGTGTTACTGGCAGGTTTATTGGAGATTGTTCTGATTTTTCTGCCACCACTATTTACAGTCTTTGGGGGAGCAGAGCAGAACAAATCTTCCCAGTCCACAGAATCCTCCAGGAGGGAAACATCCCATGAATGAGAGATGGGTTTATTGTGCGTTTTAAGTGAATAATCAGATGGTGAGTGCGAAAAACAGTCACTGGAGCTCACCATCGGGAGTGGCTGAAAGTAGTCCGTTCTATGGCGGCGTGTGCGCCGCTTTCTCTGGGAAGCGGAAGCGGCCGGGGAAAACAGCAGAGCCTCTGGCGCGGTAGCCTCCGTTGAGCCGAGGTGGGAGGCGTAGCCGTTGTGCCGCGGCGATGGTGGAGGTCCGGCGGATGAGGCGGCGGGTGTGGGAGCGAGGAGCGGAGTGGCGAGAGAGGGAGTGGCCGAAGCGCGGCGTGGAACGTCCACTCTCCACGGCAAATGCTCCGGTACAGGTGAGGCAGCAGGTGGGGCAACGCGGCGTCTCCGAGGCCCGCCCAGAGCCAAGCGAGTGCCCTCGAAGACGTGCTCTCGCTCCGCGAAGAGCCGCTGTCTCTCCTTGAGCTTTTCCGCCCACAAGGAGAGCGCTACCTCCTGCCGCTCGTAGAGGTCCGAGTCCGCTGGGTTCCAAACGTGTCTTCGTGGCACGGGTCGTGTCATTCTGTCAGCGGTTGGGTGGAGGCGAGGAAGAAGGAACCCAAACGCAGGACTCGCAGGTAGGTGACGATTTATTATAAGGAGTGGATGAACAGAACAAAGGGAGAAAATGGCTGGCTGGACGACTGACTGAAGCACTGACTGACTAACTGAACATACAGACGGAGAGACAACATCACAATAACATCAATGACAAGACATTGGACTGGTTGAACTGAGGGACATAAATACACAGGCTGAGTGATGAGAGATTAGAACCTGGTGAGTACACAGCTGAACATAATGAACTAATGATAAACGGGAAGAGGAAGGAACATAATGCACATGGACCAAGGCTAACACAATAAAACAGGAAGTGGAACAGGCAGAAGATAAACAGTGAACGTGAACTGAAAATACTGGGTCACCGACCCAGGAACCCTGACACAAACAAACAAAGCAAAACAAAAGGAAAACAAAGCTACCACAACTACAAAAAACAACAAACAAACAAAACAAACTTCCATGTTCAAAAAGCATGTTGGGTCAAAGCAACCACAGAGGCAGCAGCTTCCAGTTACTACATAAGTTAGGACGATCTAAATCAAGCTCAAACCCAAACACTTGTGTCAGAGACAATAACACTGGTGGGAAAAACCTTTGCTGTTTCACAATGGAGGAAACCAGCAACAGGAAGACGCCATGTTCAGATATTTGGGTCTTCTTGATGATTATGGTTGACCAATGAGCAAAGAGCACTCGTCCAGCAACTTAGTGTTTTCTGTTTCCCTTCCTGAAAATTGTTAGCTATGATGTTAAACAAAGTCATTGTTGTAACATTTTGACTGGTAAAAATGATTTTGCCTTTTAGATAAGTCTAAAGAAGAATAATTGAAAGGCCTGCACTGCACAGCTGTCCACGTCAGCAGATGTTCTTACTTTGGCTGATTAGACATGCAGCAGTGACACTTCTCTGTCAGTCTCCTGTTGGTTTTCTTGCACATTATAAGACAAGAAGAAAAGACACGTTCCCAGCCAAACTCCATGCTTGCTTAGAAACTTCTGATCAGCCAGAGTCGCTGTGACTTAGAGGCCTCGTGTGAGCTGTAGTGCTGCTTTGAGTGGTTTCACGGTGCGATCTATTATACAGAACATTACACTTTTTAAAAAACTCCTTTACAACCATCTGTCTGATGGCTGTAAAGAAAAAATGATGTAAAGAAATGATGTGTTGGGAACTAACAACAGTGACGATTAGTTCCACCTGGGCGAGCTACTAATGAGAACTGGCTGATACAAAAATGTCATAAAAACTGAGTGAGATGGCTTCATAAAGGATTACTGTTAATGTGGCTCCAGGTGGCATCTCCATGGGGATTAATGTTTAATTCAGAGGAATTTTAAAATTAATTTTTAGTGTAACCTAAACTGTAGTTTACAGCTGCCCGGTCCTTAGAATAACCCTGAAATATGTCTCTCTGCCGCAGCCTAATCACTTGGCTTTTGTCCCTACAGGCAGACACATCCCCGTCATGTGACTCCCCACAACACTAGCAATGTTTAGACTGCACACTTACGCACAACTGGACTGCCCCCGAGTGTCCTCCTGCCCCCTGTAGAGGGCAGCACTGTGCCAACCCACCTTAGGCTCCATGTCTGGATCAGAGGGGGGCTCGCAGTGAGGGAAACACAGAGGGAGGCAAGGGAGAGGTTGCAGCGACTAAAGTGGCATTTCCAGAGCGCATGAACAGATACCCCCCTTCCTATGCTTTACCTCCATCACCCTCTGTGCATCACCCGCTCCCTCCCAGCCCCAGGCCTCATAAAATTGGACTTATGGCTGTGTTGCCAGCATAAATAAGTCCCTTTGATAGTTAGCGGAAGAAGTTACGACCCTCCTGGGTATGGTGAGGGACAGTGGCAGGGCAGCGTCTCGGTGGCAGCTCGCCCGGCACCCCGTGGCTCTGATCCTCGTGCCGATTCAGGGCACGCTCTCTTCATTACCGGCGGCCACCGGGGACTTGTTTTTTCTGCAAGATTAATGAGTGCCGCGGAAATTCTCCTGCGCATCTCGATAATTAAGTCTTTGTTTATCAAAAAACAAGTTATATTAGGAGCAGGAAATTCGCAGTAATTATTCATAATCCTAACAATTCAAGTGTAGCTACCTCATTTGCCTGTGTAATTCTGCTTTTTAATTTCTCGCATATATTTGCATATTAATTTTGCCCATTGGCTGCTGCTGGGGCTCTGACAGTTTTTATTTTTTATATACGTTTCTTCTCCCCCTCCCTTCTCCTTGCTTGGTGTGATTTTTTTTTTTGTTTGGGGTGGGGGGGGGGTGGGGGGGCTCAGTTGGGTGGCATTTTGGACTGGGTGTAATGGTAAATGATGAATTTTCTTATTTGATGCATAATGAAGTAACCCTTTCTTATCCACTTCCTCTGTGTCACTGATCCTTCCTTCATGGCTCCACCCCCACACAGGCTCCCCCCCTCCACTACATCACCTTCATCCATGTGGTCATTAGGGACAGAGAAAGCACCTTTCATTGGTGTCAAAGACTGTCTGGGAGGCGATGAGAGGAGATCGGCCAACATGGCATCTTGTCAGAGCCCTTTGCTCTGACTCTCTGTGCCCAGGCACGCCGCCCACCATCCCTCTTCTCTCGTTAATTTTCATCTCTCTCAAAATCGACCAGATACTTTTCTCCTGTTTCAAAGCCCTTCCCCATCACCGTTTATTCTTCTCTTTAGTAATATTTTCAATGACTGTTTAACCTTTTCTCTCCTCTATCTTCTGATGCCCTTCATATCTGCTTGGAGTAATCTGTGCATGTGTAGCCTTCGTCTGTGTTTGTGGCATGTTTGTACGTCTGACGACGGCTCCTCGTGTCCTTGATGAAAACATCTTTGTGGCACACGTATGAAATGGTGGGAGTGCATTTGTTAAGCGCTAAGCGTTACACAACACTAACTGCCGCTGTCACATGGAAATGAATATTGATGATCTCAGGCCCCGTGATGCATTCTGGTTGACATGCAAGAGCCATGCCATTAAACTATCTACATTCTCATACACAGTCACATCATCTGGCAGCAAACCACGTATATTAAAATCTGGAGTAAACTTTAACCCAATCAGCTGACAAAAACACTATGAATTAATGCCACTATGTGATAAAGTCATGAAGATGAGACGAAGAAACCTGCTAAATTCTTAAAAATGGTTAATTCAACAGAAATGTGCCATGACAAGTCTTCACATAGCACAAAAACATCACATTACATCACACGTGTCATTAAAGTGTTCTTCTAAATATCATATATATATATAATACCCATATTGTGTGTGGAACACGGCTGTAACTATTGTTTAACTAAGTTCAATCTTTGTAGTAATTCGTCATTTCAAATCCCCCAAAGTCCCCAAAATGAGGATGAATATATTGTGCCATGTTTGCCAGGACGTTGCTGTGGCCAGACACACACGTTAGCCTTCGCTTGGTCTCTCAACTTCATCATAGAACATAAAAGACATCATAATGACTTTTACACTCGACATTCTGAAGCCTCAATATTAAATGATTAATGATGATATTGATGATATTAAATGATTTCCCGCCACAGTTTTTTGTTATTCCAGCTAGAGGGTGTAGCGCTAAGATACAAGCTAAAGCTAACAAGCTGCCTTCATAAACTGATTAAAAAAAGATGCACATATCTGCTAATTAGCGAGACATTACAGAAAGACGTCTGGCTACTCACGCACCAAAGCTAAAGGCAAGGCAAGGCAAGTTTATTTGTATAGCACAATTCAACAACAAGGTGATTCAAAGTGCTTTACAGAGACATTAGAAACAAGAACAAATAAAAAGCATGATTTAAAATTGATTAAAACAAGCAAATAAACTAACTAACTAATTAACAAACAAACAAACAAACAACAGTATATAAAATCAAAACAGATAAAATCAGAACAGTAGATAAAATCAGTAGTTAAATGTAAGTTTTGAAATTTAAGCTTAAAGTGTGGATTTGGTGCTTTATTCAAATGCAGCTGAGAACAGGTGAGTCTTCAACCTGGATTTAAATAAACTGAGTGTTTCAGCTGATCTGAGGCTTTCTGGGAGTTTGTTCCAGATATAAGGAGCATAAAAGCTGAATGCAGCTTCTCCGTGTCTGGTTCTGACTCTGGGAACTGATAAAAGACCGGATCCAGATGACCTGAGGGATCTGGAAGGTTCATACTGGGTCAGGAGGTCACTGATGTATTTTGGTCCTAAACCATTCAGAGCTTTATAGGCCAGCATCAGAACTTTAAAGTCTATCCTCTGACGGACAGGCAGCCAGTGTAAAGACCTCAGAGCTGGACTGATGTGGTCCACTTTTTTGGTCTTAGTGAGGACTCGAGCAGCAGAGTTGTACTGGTAAAGTACAACCTTCCTGGTCAGTCTGCACCACACAAGCCTCACTATTTGTTAGAAAGGCCACAGAAGTAGGCTGGAGTAAACCACACAAATGACAATCAGTAGACCATGGTTCATTTGCCGCTTGAGAGCTTTGTTATTGCACTTGGTTTTGTTTTGTTTCACTCACTGAGTAGTTTCATTTTCTCTCACTGTTTACTTATAACCACCAAAAATAAACTGCTCAAAAGAATTATGGGCAACACTAAAATCAAAGCGTGATGAATCAGATATTTAGTTTAATTTATTGAGAATAAAATCACAGCAACAGTTAATGGAAACCAAAATCATCACGTTCTAATGCTAGATTTAAAATTACAAAAAAGGTTTAGGTCTATTGTTCACATTTTCCTGTAAATTTTGAGCAGTGTACTTGGTTATAATTATAAAAAGGTGATTTTGATGAGCTGTTCACATCATTCATCTTGTGTAGTAGAAAATAAGACCAGAGAGCGAGGAGCTGATACAAATGAACTACAGAGAGATTCTGACCAGATGAACGGTGGCATCAGGAAGGGCACGTGTTGTGAAAGCTTCACCAAATCAAACATGAAGAATGAGATTTTCGAACTGGACCGGTCTGGGCCTGGGTTAATGTTGGCCAACAGAGCGCTGGTGGAAACTGAGCTACAGGAAAGGGGGAAGTCATGTTAGGAGGCATCAAGAGAGAAGGAAATGCAGGAGTGAGGAGGTGACAGCGGCACTTTAAATGTTGGGACTGTGACTGGTAACAGAGATGGCTAACATGATGGAGACGAGTAGATTTATTGTGTGTGCAGGAGACCAGAAGCACTGCAGATAGATTTAAAATGTCCTATCATGTTTTTTTTTTTTTTGCTTATTTGTCAGATTATTTTTCAGCTCATCAACAACTTTGAGTATTTGTCAGAAAGCCAAGTAAATGCTAAATGGAGTCTTAAAATGATGATGTCATTTAAAGAAAAAGAAACAAAGCCTACCCAGACCTTAAGAAAATTTCCCACCCAATGCCTCCTTTGGCAGTAAGAAGTATTTGTAATAACTGGCAGTGTGACGCTCACGTTGCTGTAGGTGGAGGCAAGGATTCAATGGTGGACCCTCTTGTAAAGAGTTCAGGAAGGAGACGGGTTCTAGGTGTAAGAGAAAAGTTAACAAGTTACCAAGTTCCAAGCGATCTGATCAGGTACTAAAAATGTGACATTGTCAGACTGATTGATGGTCAGTAAAGTTACTCGATGAGTCGTGACAGCGTCTCGTTAATGAAAATCAAAACTTCCATTTTTAGAACTCGGCAACAAAGGAAATGACTACAAAAACCAACGGCGTGGCCCTCGAGACTGATGAAAAGCCAGAGAACAGTATGTGTGGCTGAACACACAGGAAGGAGAAAAGACTTGTAGGCCTTGGCCAGAGAGAAAGATGAGCTAAATGACAGGGATGGAAATGTAACGAGTGAGAGACAGGTGGGTTCAAATTGGGGGTGAGAACCCTTTGTTAAATATGATATATATGTGATTATGATATTGTGATCTGTAGTGAGAGCAGGTGGAAAGGTGGATGTATGCTCTTGAAAGAAGACAGCAAGAGTAAAGGGGAAGGTTACAAGATGAGAGCTACTAAAGCGTATTGTTTGGAGATGACGGCACCAACAGAAACAGAGAAGAGCTAAGGGTGGATGCATGGAAGAAAGACCACAGAGGAGGTTCATGGATGTAGGGAAGGACATGCAGAGGGCCAAAGGAGGATGCTAAGGAGAGATGGAGGTCAGCCACCGCTTAAGGGAGCAGACAGAAGATGTTTCAGTGAAGAAATGACAATAACAGACAGCATCCACTCAGATTCAGCTACTAAGGCAGATTTATTGGCCAATCAGAGGCAATGTTTATCTTTTTTTAACATCAGAAGTGCCAGCAGACCAGAGCAGCTTAATTAGACTTACATGTGTTTGTTCTTTCTATATATGTGAATAAATGAATGAATGACTAAGACCGTTAATAGTTTCCTCCTTATCATTACAAATAAATACAATACTAACTTCTGAAGGTATAGCACCTATAGTGGCAGTCAGGGAGAAGAAAGCTAATAGACATTTGCACTTTCTTTTAAATAGAGACGTTCTCATTATTTGATTGTTTCTTTTATTTGTTCTCACTGCAGATAGCAGTTTCCATTTAAAGTGCAGACCTGCTCTCAGCTGAGCACATGGCAGCCTTCTATCTTGTGTGGCAGTGCCAACATGCTCTGTGGTTTCAAGGCCCACGTAAATGTCAGAGCTTAACCTGAAGCATATTGTTGGATCAGATGCACTGTAGTAGAACCGCTGCCTTTCTGCTGCATACACACAGACATACTGTCTCCTCTATTAGGCAAACTGTTGTTGATGCACAGAATGTCTCTGACCCCTGACCTTGGTGAGCACCGGCCGTATTCTTGGATTAGATGCTATGGCTCGTACATATTCCCCATCTATTTGCAGACAACCAAAGTTCAGCCATTGCAAACAATTTATTCATGGCGCTGTCCATCCCAGCCAACACCACTAATGTGCAAACCTCTGAATATGGAGCAGAGAGGAGAGAACAGCGATACAGTGACACAGTGAGAATGACTCATTAAGGAAAGACGGGAAAGTGGTGAGGAGCCATTGGACACGTTGGTGACTTGGTAACTGGTAATGTGTTATCGGCTAGCAGGGGCACGACCCTTGCAATAGCAAGGTGTCAAAGCATCCTGCTGTCACCACGCAGGGCTGGCTCCAAATCTGGGTGACACCATGGGGGCTGGGTAGCAGGGGGTTTAGGTCAAACCAGATGACACCCCATAGTCAAAAGAGGTGACATCTGAATCAAACCTAACACCAGCAGGGGAAAATGTACTGTGGTTCCTGCAATTTACAGCAATTTACCTCTTAAAGGCCTTTCGCACTCAGCGACGAGAGACCCTGATGTGAGCAGTATATGTACATGTAACCACATAGCATTTAGACTACATCACTGCACTGTGATTTTTAACAGCTGTTTATTCTACAGAAAAGATGGAGAAGCCATGTTTTCTGGACCTGATCATATCTAAGATCAAACTGGCCTTCAGGCTAAAGAGGCTACTGTTTGTTTAAGTTCATAGATGTGCATTCATGCAGATGACATGAGTGCTTGCATGTCTGCAAAAGCACCACTGATCCTGAACGTTTGTACAGATTTGGTTTATTTATCAAGAGAGGCCTCACACTGTCGTGCAGCTGTACCAACAATAGCTGATCTGTTTTAAAAAATAATGACAGCATAGAGTAAAACATGCTGCTAATATTACCTTTAAAGGCAACATCTTCTTCTTTTTTAAAATCTTGGTTTCAGCTTTTGATAAATTTGCACAATTTTACTTATATATAAGCTTAAATGATCGATTTGTTCACCACAGGCTGGTTTCATTGACATTTATTATTATTATTACACAGCATCTCGACTTCTTTGGAAGCCGTCTGGTATAAGCATGTGTACAATGGAGAATCTGAAGCACTAAAGCATACACATAACTTTCAACAAGCATGATGCTGAAACCCTGCTGAAGCCAGCGAAAGTCACATTAGGAGTTTCCTCTTGAGAGCAGAAACAGGAGTCAGCACGCGTCAAAACCAATGAAAATAAATCGACACGTTTTAATCGGAGTTTAGATTCCTCACAGTTTCTGATTAAAACACGTCAGTGGCTTCAAATCTCAAAAGAACCTGACTTTGGACCCGTGTGCATCAAACACGTTTGCATGAGTCTGCTATGGAGCTGTGACACTGCAACAAGCCTCGCCGTCTCCCCTCCATGCTACTCCAGGACAAATTGCACCTACAGCTTTGGTACTTCAGCAGGCCTGTCTGGCTGCCACCACCGGGGCGAGAGGCTGTCGAGTGATGACGGAGAGCAAGAAGTAGAGAAGCCACACAAAGAGAGCGAGGTGGAGGTTTGGAGGGGGCACGGGTGGCGGCGGGGCTGTTGAAGTTGAAGCCTGTTCTTTTGTGGCGCCCTGCCTTCTGATCATTTACATCAAGTTGACATTCGGAGAGTTTACTCTGGGGTCTGTAATTGTATTCTTTCGCCAGTTCTGCATTGCCAACCATGAAAATGGAATCTTATCAACCCTGACCAATTTTTAATGTACAAAATGAATTGGCAGGGGTTCAAAAAAGGGGGAGCTACAATTCAAATCAGGTGAATGATACACAGCCATATTTTTGCCCCCACCCCCACCTTAAACACACACACACACAACCTCTCGCCACCTTATCACCCTTTGCTTTCAGTTGGATTTATTTCTCTTTCAAAGGCAGGGCAAGCTTAGCTGGGACAACTCAAGGTAAAAATACACGTGTGTGGGATTCTGCCTGTGTACTCACGCATACTTGTATGTATCTGGATATACATACTGCACTAATACTGTATGTGAGCATGTTTTCCTGTGTGCTTTGGGTGGTGGATGAAGAAACGCATGGAGGATTTGTTTCAGAAAACAGTACAAGGGGTTACTCGCCACGTGTTTATGGGCACTTTCAGGGCGAGTGCACTGATTGGACTGATGAACCTAAAGAAGGAAAGTTCCACTCCTCCTATAGCTTTACATTTTGTGACAAACAAACATTTTTTATTTGGGAGTTTTAGAAAAGATTTAGTTTTTTTGAAAATCCTGTGTATTCAACATTAAGCTTGTGTTTTATTTTTGCATCTACATGTGAGAAACTATCTGAGTGAGCAGATCAGATAACCTCCATGTCAGCCCATACCCACAGCTGGCTCAGCTGATGCCTTTTTCCAAACTCATCTCAGATTTATGCTGCACACTTACAGCTGATGTGCATCTACAAGCCACTTTGTAACCCACCTCCACCCTACACCACTGAAACTCTGTCTTGCCTGTGCTGTGGTGGTTCCACCTGCTGCTCTCTGCACCCTTGAGCTTTAATGTAAGCATATAGAAGGATGAGAAGATGTGTTCTCCCACAAAATAATAGACTCCTTTAGGACAGGAGTCTATATATATATATATATATATATATATATATATTAGGGGTGCAACGATACTCGTATCGATATTGAACCGTTCGATACAGTGCTTTCGGTTCGGTACGCATATGTATCAAACAATACAACATTTTAATTTATTTTATCAACTTTTCTTATGACGATGCTGTCTGTGTTGAGTGCTCAGTGGATCTGCGCTCGACTACTCCGCCTAGGCTGCACTGTCGAGTGCAGATTCACTGAGCGCAGGGCAAGCTAGCGAGACAGAAGCTAAGCTCTCGTTGCAACATGGCAAATTGAACCTCCCCCACCCTCATTCAGATCTGGCGTTTGGAACTATTTTGGTTTTCATGTGCAGTGGCGTGTCTAGAAAATTTTTGTTGGGGGGGCCAGGTAGGGGCACAGATTTGGAGAAGGGTGGCAGATGTAATTGGCAGATAATGTTTAAAAAAAATTCTACCAACCGTTAACCATAATTCAATAATCCTATAAACCTAATAACCAAATGCGCTTTTAACTCTTATTAGAATGAGATTTTAACCACTACGGTGCAAAGTTTTTAGATACTGCGTTGATAAAGTACAAGAGATACAATCAGTCAGTGTTTATTCAGCATTCAAGGACATCAATATTTGCATAGTATTTTTACTGACATGTAGTGCACATATGTTTTGGGCAAAAACATTTTTGAATAATAAAATACGAACATTTGTAACAAACAATTGACAAATTAGCCAATGTAAAACTTTATCTGCCTGTTAAAAAAAGAAGATAATCTTCTCACAATCTGGTGTTTGATTTTGAAACAGGAAAAAAGTGGAGAAACAACTGAAAAGACTAACATTTGAATAAAACCTGAAAGCAAGTAAATACTTTCTATGCTGCCTTATGGTAAACTTTGGTAATATTGATAAAGAACAACACTGGCTGATGATGAAATACAGTCAGCTGGCATGGTGACACTGCCAGTATTAACCTGCAGGGCTGGACTGGGACAGAAAATCGGGCATTTTGACTACAGACCGACCCACCAGGTATTAAAGCCATAAAGACTTTGAATGAAAACAAACCCTGTGGTGACAGTGATGTACAGTCTTGTTGGTATATGTATGATTTCTATACATTTTACATCAGATAAAAACTTTGGTTGTAAGATTTAGATAATTATTTAATAAAAGCGAGATATTTTAAATGAGAATAAGAAAGAAAAGTATGTCTTTGTGCCCCCCTCTCCCTGTTAATGCCCTACCTGCCCCCTGGCAAAAACTTCCTAGACCCACCCCTGCACAGTTACCAGCTGTCAGCTAAGTAAAAAAAGGATCCTGGTGTTATTAGTCTCTCAGAAACAGGTCATAACTTCAACTCATTCATGTCACCTAAAAGGTAAACCTGTTTCTCCATCACCTGTTCAGCTCTGATGATCCAGTAAGGACATCTCCTGGTTTCATGTTTCCCTCTCACCACATATCCAAACAGACATCATGACCAGCAGCTTTACAGCTGTGGCTCCAGCAAACATCAGCTGATACTAGAAATTAATATTAAATAAATTCTAACAACAGCTGATCAAGCTTAAACGTGCTGCTGTTGTTTAGCGCGACATCCGCTGGTTTCCTCTTTCTGGCACAAAGTGGACGATAAATAAACAAGAGAGAAAAGCCGATCAGCTGATCATTGATCAGTTTCATGATTGAAGTAGCAACAGGAGAGGCAGGGGGAGAGAATGAGAGAAGAAGAGGCAGCTGTGCAGCGTAACGACAGAATAACTCCAGCTTTGTGTCTTTTTTTCATTATAGCGAAAGTTCGGGACAAACTGCGTCTCTTCTCAGCTCAATACGAAACGTGTAATATTTTCTCTGATTGAGGGACCATTCCATTTTTTTAAGGAGCCGTTGGCAACTCTACTAACTAACCTTATGAATAAAATAAAGTTCACTATCAGTAACATCACCCACCTAAAAACTCCATCAAGCTGGCTAGAACGCAGTATGAGTTATTGCAACTGACAGTAAAAAGTCAGCACAACGAAAATAAACTCCACCTAAACTTAGTTTATATCTGACCCAGAGAGACTGCAGGTCATAACTTCTTACCTGAAGTTCAGTTCACCTGACACTCGGACTGGTGGCTGCCTCGGGGCTCTCCTCCTGCCTCCCCTTCCCTCATCCACCTGCTGGCCTCTGTGGAAGCTCCGTCATAGACACCACCAAACAACTGAGTTATTTTTACACATCTGCCAGCATCTGGCCAATCCACCACCTCTCATTGTTCATGCCGTTACAAAAAAAATAAAAAATAAGTCACCGGGCATATGCCCGATGGCCAGTCCAGCTATGTTAACCTGCAACCAAATCTGCAGCTCCATACAGCAATGTTACGACTTAGATTATATCTTATAACTCATAACTCTTATGTTAGCTGCCCTCAGTAGCATACTGTCTGATATATTCCATGGCTGCAATAATTCTTTAAGTGTAATTTTTTCCTTGGTATTCTAATTTCACCGAAGTTTACTAAACTCAACAAACTTAATATTACTTACCGGGACATTTATTCTGTCCTCATTTTCTTTCACCGAAAAATTGTTTCCTGCAGTGCCGTCTTTGTGCTTGGCTCTCCTACCTTTGCTAACGTGATGCACATAGCGCAGAAGCCGGTGCTGCATTCACTTACACTCGGATATCTGAGCTTCACCGTGAAAACATAATCGTACATTTGATTGAATTTTATTGTTTTGCCTTTGGGGTGGCACCTGGGGTGGCCAGTCTGGTTGGGGGGGTGGCCTGTGCCCCCCCAGGCCACCCCGCTGGACACGCCATTGTTCATGTGAAGTATGACCCTGAAGGTAAGCTAAAGTAAAACAGCATGTTGGATGTGCGACGCAATGCTCAATTAAATGGTGGGAACTAGTGTGTTAGCACAGTTAGCTTGTTGACGCCGTCCAGCCCCACGCGTTAACGGAGATTTGCTGTGTTGTGGCGTTAACGTCATTTCAGATTAACGCTGACAGCACTAGTGGGAACACAACGAATATGACTGCACATTTACTCCGACATCATCCTAGTGCAAAGACAAGAGGAAGCAGACAACAAGCATGCATGCTACAAACTTTACCCGAGTCATTTAGACAGCCGTTAGCACAGGATTCTCCTTATGGGGACCTGATATGTTTAATATGCTGCTGAGAATATAGCCCAGAAGAAGCGTATAGTATAGCTTTTATTTTGGAAAGAGACATTTCTCTGTAATAAACTCTCTTTTCCAAAGATGACTGATTCCTCGATCAGATAGATTAATTTTTTTATTACTTTGTTGTTTCAGCAACATTAAGTTTAAAAACTGTACCTTTGAGTTAAAATATATATTTACAATTTTAATAAATGACAAATTAAAAAGGCATGAACATTTTTTGTATCGAAAAAATATCGAACCGTGACACCAAAGTATCGAACCGAACCGAACCGTGAATGTTGTGTATTGTTGCACCCCTAATATATATATATATATATATATATTAGGGGTGCAACGATATTCGTATCGATATTGAACCGTTCGATACAGTGCTTTCGGTTCGGTACGCATATGTATCGAACAATACAACATTTGTAATTTATTTTATCAATTTTCCTTCTGACGATGCTGTCTGTGTTGAGCGCTCAGTGAATCTGTGTTCGACTACTCCGCCTAGGCTGCACTGTCGAGCGCAGATCCACTGAGCGCTCCACACAGACAGCATAGTCAGGAGGAAGAGCACAGGGCAAGCTAGCGAGACAGAAGTTAAGCTCTCAGCAACATGGACCTCCCCCACCCTCATTCAGATCTGGCGTTTGGAATTATTTTGGTTTTCATGTGACGTATGACCCTGAAGGTAAGCGAGTCATGGACTAAAGTAAAACAGTATGTTGGATGTGCCATGCAATGCTCAATTACATTGGTGTGAACTAGTGTGTTAGCGCAGTTAGCTCGTTAACGTGTTGGCCGTCTAGCCCCATGCACGGAGCGATCGGCGGTAGCTCGTTAACGGAGATTTGCCGTGTTGTGGCGTTAAGGTCATTTCAATGAGATTAACCTGAAAGCACTAGTGGGAACACAACGAATATGACTGCACATTTACGCCGACATCATCCTAGTGCAAAGACAAAAACAACAAGCATGCTACTAACTTTAGCCGAGTCATTTAGACAGCTGTTAGCACATGATTCTC
Organism: Aulonocara stuartgranti; assembly: GCF_965226115.1. Taxonomy (NCBI): domain Eukaryota; kingdom Metazoa; phylum Chordata; class Actinopteri; order Cichliformes; family Cichlidae; genus Aulonocara; species Aulonocara stuartgranti. The sequence goes on along the minus strand of NC_138955.1, from coordinate 33,050,967 downwards.
CTTATGCTGCTGAGAATATAGCCCAGAAGAAGCGGATAGTATAGCTTTTATTTTGGAAAGAGACATTTCTCTGTAATAAACTCTCTTTTCCAAAGATGAGTGATTCCTCAATCAGATACAGGGCTCGCAATATCGCTAGCCCGACGTCCCGGAGCTAGCGATTTTTTCAGTCGGGCTACCAAAATCTATCTCTTCCCTGCCCGTCGGGCTATTGTAGGAAAAATATATGTCAATGCTTTTGCATTCTTTCAGAAATGTAGCTCGGTAATTATGTCATTGGGTGAGCCACTGTCAATATGTGACATATTGAAGTCGCGTTTGAATTTGCGCTTGTTTTTTTGCTTTCACTTTGCAATCGTGCGAACTGTGTATAGAGAGCGACAGCACTGATCTGTGAGTGATGATAATTTGTGCACCAATTCCTCTGACATCGTCTTATTAATCGTTAGCTTACTATGCAAACATGACAAGTGAAATCTCCCGCAGCTTAAACATGTGAGAGGTTGATCGCGCAGAGAATCGCTGAGCTTATGTGAGTGAGCGTGTAAAAGCAGCAGGAGAAGTTATGACAAATCAGACTATAAGGCAAAAAGAAAGTGCAGCTTTATGGTTTCATGGACAAAAGAATTTCTGTGGCTGCAATATGACGAGCTAAATAACCAGAGCTGCACATAAGTGGTCCGCAGGTGCGCATTCGCTGTCAAAATAAAAAACACGCACAAGGGTTAGGGTTAAATTTAAAAACTGTACTTTTGAGTTAAAATATATATTTATAATTTTAATAAATGACAAATTAAAAAGGCATGAACATTTTTTTGTATCGAAAAAATATCGAACCGTGACACCAAAGTATCGAACCGAACCGAACCGTGAATTTTGTGTATCGTTGCACCCCTAATATATATATATATGTGTGTGTGTGTGTGTGTGTATATTTGATTATTTGATTTGGGTTGGGGGAACAAACAGGGGGTGAGACTGGCATAATACTTTAATCAAATTGTCATGAATGAGTAGATACAATTAGGGAGGCTGTCAGTCACCGAGGCAGGGATCCTGTTGCTCGTCTATCACGGAGCAGATGGGGAGTGGAATGAGTGGAATGAGTGGAATGAGTGGAGGATATCTACTCAAAGTGAGTACAAAGGCAGTGCATGAGTACCAGTCCAGCTACCATTGTTTGGGAACAGGAGACGGACTAAGAGGGAACCTCATCAGCTGACTCTCTGAAAACTGCTGTCAGATTATCAAGAACTCATCAAAGCCAGTAAAGTAGTGTTGAGCTTTAGCAGAGTGTGTGAGGTCGGGCTGATAACACACATAACTGTACAAACAGGAACAGGAAGTGCAGACAAAGACAGGACAGGAGTCTAATGATGTGAAAGAGAGACAAGTGTACAGTGAAGAGGTAATAGACAAAAGCACAGAACAAGTCAGCAATCCACCATGTACCCCCCACTCCTTATTTCCCTTTCTTCCACTCCAGTTGTTTGCATGAGCACTCTTAAGCCTAAACAAGTGTGAAAACTGTTGCTTATTAGCCCAGTTTGGGCCCGGCCTGACTTTCCACACGTGCACAAAGACTGTCTCTGTTATCTGTGATCTGGAAGCACTGGGCCGTCTGCTCATGGTGAGATAATCAATTTATGATGTACATACAGAGGGCCAGGGTTGGTTTCCCTTAATTGGGCCATTACTTGAGCGAGAAGCATTGACTAACGACAAAGGGTTATGTTATTATTAGCTAGACACTGCATTATTTTTCCCTCCAGTGATTTCGTTGGCTGGTTTTCCACCTCCCAGTTAGGAAAGGCAAACAAATCCATTGTAGTTCTGAGTTGAGCTGGTAGCCAGTCATTCTTTTTTCAAGGGAGAAGCATCAGATGTGCTGAGGTTATAGCTTTCTGTGTAGAGCAGATTAAAGCGTCCTCTATCTGTGGATTACATATGTACACAAACAGGGCTGTCCTCGTTCACGCCCCGCCCTCACATCACACTGCAGTTGTGATTTATCAAATTAATTTGTCTGAGTCAGTTCTTCACGCCATGAGACATGCTAAGGAGCAAATTGACATGTTACCAGACACACTAAGGAAAGGTATCTCCATGAATATCTGGTAAAACTAATTAGACAGCGGATGTCAGATGGAGTGACTGATGTCAGATGTGATGACACGCATGACAGAAGAAATGAGCTCAAGCCAATTCAAACGTAAAGAGCAATGAAACAGTGCGGCAGACACCTCGCCCCCTCTTTCCTGATCCTTGTAGTTCACAGTGAATTTGTGAAATATGATGGAGGCTCGTGATGCTCTGTGTTGACTCCTGCAGCACGTTGGTCCTTGTATGAAGCATGGTAGGATGGTCACTTGGTGATCAGTCCTAGTTTAATCAAGTACTCGTTTATCATAATGAGCTAAAAAATCCTATTAGGATACACCTGATAGAGTTTTTATTCACACTGTAAGAGTGCAAACCTGAGTGTGTGTTTGCTGAATTTAAACGTGTGTTTAATAGTTAAGAGTTTCAGTCAGTGTTATAAACTCTGTGGTATAAACAGCCTCCTTTCATGAGGAGGGTCTGTTGAACAGCTGAATCTTGGATTCATGACAAACAATGTGGCTTCATCCTGGTCCTGAGTATTGCACCAATATTGTTAGTATTTGAAGATGTGTGGCTGTGTGCTGTGAGGGTTGTATTGGGGGCACAGTGACCTGTAGTTACAGGTCATTCCTGCACAAATAGTCAGAGAGGTTGGTCTATAATGGTGGTAATTAGTGGGATTCGTGCAGCAGGAAGATCAGGAGCACCGAGTGTGAATGATGAGCAAAAAGCTCATCAAAGACCTGAAAGGTTTGCTGTCAGTTTCATATCAGTTCCAGTTCCAGTGGGGCAAACATTTCTTAGACAGGGAAAGTGAGGATGGTCACCACAAGTGGTCTGTAATCCATCCTTTCTCTTCCTCTCATTCTCCTATCAGGGTCATTGTGAGGCTGGACCCTATTTAAGTCATCTTAGAGGCAGAGGCAGACCCTGGAGAGGCCGCCAAATCTGACAGGGTGAACACAGAGAGACAGAAAATCCTTCACACCTGTGGGCAGTTAACCTAAGCCCACTAAGTACACGTCTTTGGACTGTGACAGGAAGGCGGAGTATTTGGAGAGAAGCCAAGCAAACATGGAGAGAACATGCAAACTCCAAACTCTGTAATGTGTACAATAAAAGCGAGATCCTGCAGCCACTGGTTTCCCCTTGTGCTCCATGAACTGCCCAATCTCTCCTAATAGGTCAGTGAAATGCTGCAAGAAGGGCCAGGGTTGCTTCCATGATGTTTCCTGGTGATGTTATTGTTTTAATTCTTGCTTATCCTTACTCTATTAATTATAAGTTGGAGTTTTCCCTGACTTGTTGTGTTCGCTGCTTTGAACTTCCTGACTGGTTGAATTTTTCTGGACTTACCAACGTTTAGTATCAATGTTAAATGTCATGCCTGTTGTTTTAGAACAAAAGAAAGGTTTCAGACTTTTTTCAGTGAGCAGTCAACACATGGTGTGATATGAAATGGACAGAATCTCTACCAAACATTGAATCCAACATAAATATACTCAGTATAATGTTGTGTGACACAGGGAGGAGCTCACTTCAGCACTGTGGAACATGATCACAAAGTTTTATCCTCACACACGCTGGTTTGTTACATTACGCGCGCTGTTATCAATAATCATACTAAACGTGTCTTTGTTAATGTGTTGTGCCTGAGGCCGGAGCCACTGGGGTGGAGGGCAGCCTGGCTGAGAGCCCCGTTCATGCCACTGTGATTTCTAGTCATTTGTCTACATCATGGGCCCGTGCATCAGGCTGAGATTGAGCTCCAGCCAAGCTCTACCACTTAATCAGCAGGTTAATGCCAGCCTCTAAGGGAGGAGGGGGAGGGAGGTGTTAGCCATATTGGGATTCCAGCCCATTTACAACACGTGCATAGAAAATTACCTAGTGCCCACGAGTCGCATAATAGGAGAGCAGGGGGAGGTGACGACGGCGGGAGCGAGAGACGCTATTATGTCCAGAAGAATTATGCTGCTCTTACCTTTCCCTGTCCTGCTCTGTGCTCTCCTTTCTCCGGCGCCGCTCAGAACCGCCTGTCCTCCTCCATTCCCGCTCCAGCACCCTTATCTGTGTGTCGTGTCATTTTAATTCTTCCCCCCGTCCCTGTTATTTTTTCCCTTTATCCTGTTCTTCTCTGTCTGCCACCTCTATTCTGGGGAACATGGCATCCCGGGGCCCCAGTGAAATATAGCTGCCTGTTTGCCCGTGTGTATGTGTGCGAACACTCCTGCACACATCGTGCACTGGCAGTATGGTCTCACTCAATCAGATTTGCATAAGTAACCTCTCAGCAGGCCTGCTCCACTGGCCAGGTGCGTTGCTCTATTTGCATATAGAACTGTGAGGCTCCCCAGAGTCACTTTAGACTCCAGTGACTGCTGAGTGAGCCCACATGAAATCTGAATTAAAAACCCTCCTCCTGCCCGTCTGACACCCTCCTCCATCCCTGCCCATCTACATACTTTACTTCTCTTCCCTTCCTTCTCCTCCCCCTCACATATCAGCGTATCTACCTGGAAGGCTACCCCCAGCTCTACTATAGTGTTAAATTTGCCCCCAAACATTTCTCAGACTGCTCACCCCACCACACAGTAACTCGAGCACCTACTGAGCTCGCCGGCTACTCATCAGTCATCAGCTTGCTGCCTTTTAACCTTATCTCTTTTGGATTGTGCCACTTAAATTAAATTGTGTAAAGTCAGGACAGATCCTTCACTTTATATGACATTTATCCATGTTTTTAACTAATTTTCCAAAGAACAAAAAGGGCTGAGGAAAAAAGCAGAAGGTTCAGTGTTCTCAGTGCATCAGCTTGGCTTTTCTTCTGATTGCATCGTCAGATTAAAGCACTTTTGACAATCCATTTGTTGCAACTGATCCAAGCATGACACTTGAGATTTTCTGTGCCAGTCTACACCTTGCATCTTGCAGCCAATAGTTTTGCTATACGTAGTTCAGCTCCAGCTCTCAGAAGGGCTCAGTCTGTTAGCATTAGCCACCTATTCCCCCATCATGCTGGGGATGATTTTAATTTTCATATATCACTGTTGTAATGCATCCTCAAGCTTTCTGTCTGCTTTCTTTAAGATTCTGTGCCAATATTATTTGAAGGAAACTCGTGGCTTAGACAATAATTAGGTAAAATATACATAATATATACATTTAATTATGTGAATAATTGGATAGCTATACCCTGTTCCTAGCTTTATTTTGCATGAACACAACACATATTTTGAGTATAGAGCACTTACGATAATTCAATTCATTACTGCCAACGTGAATTATGATTTTACTGAACTTAGGTTTACCCTTAGCCAGCAGTTTTAAATTTCCTTCAATGTCGCCTGCTCTGGCCCCTGGAAGACAATTGACTATGGTTGCCGGTGTCTCTAGCTTCACATGTCTGAGAACAGAATCACCAATTACCAGAGTTTGACCCCCGGCGGGTGTGTCGCCGAGTGGGGAAAAACAGTTAGACACATGAACGGGTTGGTGGTGTACCTGGGGCTTCTGTTTAGGACTATGTTCCTCCTCACCGTCACCCAGCCGCCCTCTTTCCCCAGCTGCTTGGGGTCTGCCGGGGAACAGCTAGCGGGGCCTACGCTATCTTCGGCTGCACCAGCTACAGGGGCCTGGCTAGCTACGGGTGAATGAAGGGTGCGAAGCCGAGTCTCCAATTCAGTAATCCTGGCCTCCAGAGCTGCAAATATGCTACATTTGTTACAGATATCATTACTGCTAAAGGAGGCCGAGGAAAATCAAATTCAAATTCAAATTTTATTTGTCACGGACACAGTCATACACAGTACGATATGTAGTGAAATGCTTGGACAACTGCTCGTGACCTAAAGAAAACAAAAAAAGGAAAAGGCTATGAATAAGATAGGAAATAAATATGAAAAATTAAAAAGGGTAAATTTAACTAGGAAGGAATAAAATATAAATTAAGGTTAAAAATGAAATAACTGTACAACACAAATTAGAATGAAGGGTAAATTTAACTGGGAAGAATAAGATAAAATATATAAATTAAAGTTGAAAATAAAATAACTGTACAACAAAATACACAATATAGAACTATATAAGAATGTATGAAGAAATATAAATAAATATATACACAATAACAGCAGCATATACACAATAACAGCAGCGTGATTTAAGTAATGAAGTGAAACAATGTCCAGAATGTCCAGTGTGTGTAAGAACTGTATGTGTGGGTCAGTACTGTGTGGTGGTGTGATTGAGAGACCGTATCGCCTGCGGGAAGAAGCTCCTCCTCAGTCTCTCTGTGTTGGTCTTCAGGGAGCGGAATCGCTTTCCTGACCTCAGCAGAGAGAACAGTCTGTTGTTGGGATGGCTGAGGTCCTTCACCATCTTCCTGGCCTTGGTCCAGCACCGCCTGCTGTAGATTGAGTGCAGGTCAGGGAGCTCGGAGCGGATGGTGCGCTCAGCTGACCGCACAACCCTCTGTAGAGCTCGTCTGTCCTGCATGGTGCTGTTCTCGAACCAGGTTAAGATGTTTCCCGTCAGGATGCTCTCTATGGTGGAGGAGTAAAAGTTCCTGAGCACCTTGGAGGGCAGTTGGAAGTCTCTCAAGCGTCTGAGGTGGTAGAGACGCTGACTAACTAAACATCTGACACAATGAGCAAGAAAGTGCAGGAGGGACAGGTGAAGTAGCCATGGTGCTAACGAGTCGGCTACGTGAGTGAATACTTTGTCTATAAGTTAGGTTGTGAGTACACAGAGAGTGTGCTTCGGATGAAGCACGTGAAGATTATACTATGAAAACAGAAGTTATCTAAAAGTTTTTAATTAAATTGCTAAGCAGATAAACTAGTCAAAAACATCACTGTGTGTTTGAGCAGGAATACCCTGAAAACACGTGGTTCTCACTGTCACAGAGACGGCAGAGCAATGGAAGTGTTTTAATCTTACATCTTTAAGGTGTAACAAATGTGCAGGACTCACAGGCTTTCTCTGTTAACGAGGGGCTAAATTATTTATAATTTTAAAGGTGAGCAACAATATTTTAAATTCAATGCAATTTTTTATGGGTAACCAATGCAAATCCATAAGAACTGGGGTGATAGAGGCATGCTTTCTAGTGGCAGTCAGGAGGCGAGTCGCAGCATTCTGGACAAGCTGAAGTCTGTGAAGGAGAGCGGAGTGAAGACCAAAGTAGAGGGAGTTACAGTAATCCAATCTAGAAGTGACAAAAGCATGAATGAGCTTTACAAGATCTTTGTGAGGGACATAGTGCTTAGCCTTGGCAATAAGGCGCAGTTGGTGAAAGCTAGATTTGATTACTGAAGACACTTGTTTGTTAAATTTGAAAGAGCTGTCCAGCAGGACACCTAGTTTACTAACTGAGGCAGAGAAAGAAGTGGCAAAGGAACCAAAGGTATCAGCTGATAGGCCCCAAGGGATATGGTTGCCAAACACCACAATCTCCATTTTCTTTTCATTCAGGATAAGGGAATTGTCTGAAAGCCATTCTCTGACTTCTCTCATGCACTCGAGGAAGCAGTGCAACGAAGAAGCAATGTCGTCATCATCTAATTTAAAATAAATCTGTATATCATCGGCATAGAGGTGATAAGAAATGTTATATTTTTCAAAGATTAAGCCTAGGGGGAGCATATATAATGAGAATAACATTGGGCCAAGCACAGAGCCTTGGGGCACACCACAGCATAAGGATGCAGTTGAGGAAGAATAAGTACCCAAGGTAACAGAGAAAGACCTGTTCAAAAGGTATGATTTGAACCAGTTAAGGGCTTCGCCCCGAATGCCCACAGTGCATTCTAACCTATTAATAAAATATTATGGTCAACCATGTCAAAGGCTGGGGACAAATCCAACAAGACTAATACAGCAGAATGCCCCGAATCAGTAATTAAGAGAAGATCATTAAGGACTCTCAGCAAAGCTGTTTCAGTGCTGTGGCGTGGTTTAAAACCAGATTGAAATTTATCACAGATGTCATGTGCATCCAGGTAAGCCTGGAGTTGCGAGAGAACTATCCTCTCTGGGATTTTGGAGAGGAACGGAAGTTCAAGGTTCAAGGTTCTTTATTTGTCACATGCATAGTTATACAAGTATAACACACAGTGAAATGTAGCCTGACACGCTCCTCGACATGTGCAAAAAAATTGGGGGGGGGGGGGGATGTAGAGGAAGAACATTATATATATATATATATATATAGTATATACACTGGGTGAATGTGCAGTAGTAGCAGCAAGCAGGTGAATTCTGTACATTAATATGAATAGACATCTGACTATTTTACAGGATAGACAATATAAACATATTTAAAATTAAAGGAATTGAAATGTACATTGTGCCTTGGTTTAGTGTCTGGAAGAGTCCTGACTCAGTCAGTTATAGATGATGTGAGAGGGCGGGTGTGTGTGTTTAGGGCACGGATGGCTTGGGGATAGAAGCTCCTCTTGAGTCTCTCTGTCCTTGCCCGGAAGATGCGGAACCTTCTACCAGATTGCAGAAGTTGGAACAGTTTGTTGCCTGGATGGGACGGGTCCTTCAGTATCTGCGCTGCTCTAGTCCGGCATCTCCTGGTGTAGGTGTCCTGAAGCGGGGGGAGAGCAATCCTGCAGCAGCGTTCGTAGGTGATACAGGCGCTGCCTAGCCTTTTTGGTCTGGACCTGAATGTGGGCAGCCCATGTCAGGTCTGAGGAGATGTGGACACCAAGATACTTGAAGGACTGCACCCTCTCCACTGGAGCTCCATTGATGATAATGGGCTTGTAGTCTCTGTGCTGACCCCTTCTGAAGTCCATCACCAGCTCCTTGGTCTTGCTGACGTTCAGCTGGAGGTGGTTGTCCTGGCACCACGATGCCAGATTCTTCACTTCATCCATGTAGGCCGCCTCATCGTTGTTGGAGATGGCACCCAACACCACTGTGTCGTCAGCAAACTTCACAATGGTGTTGGAGCCGTGGGTGGCCACAAAGTCTGAAGTGTAGAGGGAGTAGAGCAGTGGCGAGAGGACACATCCCTGAGGTGCTCCTGTGTTGATGGTGATGCTGTTGGAGAAGCACCTGCCCACCCTCACCACCTGAGTTCTGCCAGTGAGGAAGTCCAACACCCATGCACACAGACGGCTGTTAAGTCCCAGATCCCTCAGCTTTGTGAACAGTCTGCAGGGCACTATTGTGTTAAACGCTGAACTGTAATCAACAAACAGCATTCGCACATAGTTACCCTGTTTCTTGTCCACGTGGCTGAGAGTGGTGTGTAGGACGTGGGCGATGGCATCCTCTGTGGATCTGTTGGATCTGTAGGCGAACTGCAGCGGATCTGTGGTGTCTGGGATGGAGGAGGAGATGATGTTCTTCAGCAGCCTCTCCTACACCTTCATTACTACCGAGGTCAGTGCAACTGGCCGGTAATCGTTCAGGGATGAGGGTTTGCTGTTCTTGGGCACAGGGATGATGGTGGATCTTTTGAAGCATGTGGGGACCACAGACTTCGCCAGGGACTCGTTGAAGATGTAAGTGAACACACCTGCTAGCTGGTCAGCACAGCAGCGCAGCAGACGGCCGGTGATGCCGTCTGGCCCCGCCGCTTTCCTTGTGTTCACTCTCCTCGGTGCCGCTCAGACGTCATGCTCCGCGATGCTGGTCACCGGTCTCTTGCTGATGACATCACTGTCCTCGGTAGTCAGGCAGTAGATAGCATTAGCCGCCTGGCTAACCTCGAAATGGGCGTAGAACCGATTCAGCTCGTTGGTGAATGCAGAGTCAGCGTTGATCGGCGCAGTGTCCCTGGCTTTGTAGTCCGTAATGGTGCGGAGTCCGTGCCACATACTCCGTGTGTCGCCCTGGTGGAAGCGGGACTCCACACGTTCCCGGTACCGGCGTTTGGCATCTCTCACCGCACGCTGTATGAGGCCGCTTTGTAGGCGCTCATATCGCCAGTGGCGAGACCCGCGTTGTAGGAGGCGGTCCTGGCGTTTACTGCAGTGTGGATCGATCTGTCCATCCACGGTTTCTGGTTTGGGAATGTGGTGACTCTCGCAGTGGGGATAATCTCCTCCGCTAGCATATTGACGAAGCATACTGCTACTTCCGTAAACTCGTTGATGTCGACTGCGCATGCTCTGAACATGTCCCAGTCGACGTCGTTGAGTGCATCCTGTAGCGTAGCTTCTGATTGGGCAGTCCACCATTTTACCTCCCTCGTGGTCACGTCCTCCCTCCGTATGCTTTGTTTATACTGGGGGATGAGGAAGATGGCATTGTGGTCAGACTTCCCAAAAGCCGGGTGTGAGACAGCTTTGTAGCCCTGCTTGTATGGCGTGTAGCAGTGATCCAAAATCCGATCCCCTCTCGTTGGACATGAGACATGCTGGTAAAAGTTTGGCATGACTTGTATAATTAACAAAATCACAATGATCAAGACACCTTTTTTTAAGAACAGGTTGCACTATAGCATGTTTAAAAACAGAGGGAACATAGCCAGAAGACAAGTTCATTAAAAACAGAATACTGGGCCCAATGCCATCCTTCACAATGCAAGACGGAAGAGGTTCATATGCAGAACTAGTAATAATGTAAATAGAATAACAGGATAGAATAAATAAGCATAAAATAAATAAACGTTAGGTAAAAGCTAAATTAAAAAGGTGGGTCTTGAGCCTGTTCTTGAAAACATGTACGTTCTCTGCGGCCCTGAGCTCCTCCGGCAGGCTGTTCCACATGGCATGCATTTTTAATTTCTCTTTGCTATTTGGGCTGATTGGGATCTGATGAATGTAAAAATAAAAAATGACCAGATTTTTTTTTAACCTGATTTTTGTTTCTGAGAAAAATGAGATCCACATATCCTCTTAGACCCCAAAGGGGTTTCTGAGCTTCCTGCTCGAAAATGAAATGCCCAAAATTATTGATTATTTCTCTGTAATTACAAACTCTGTGCTTACAATCTTGGTATCAAAATAAAGCTGACACTCGTGAAATTTCATCAGAGGTATAAATATTGCAGCAAATATTACAGTGTCAAAGTTACTGAGACTGGAACACAGAAAAAGTTAGTAGAGTTTATCTTCGCCTAATTTTTTAATTTATTTTTTAGCATATAACCCTTTTAAAAATATGCCTCAGTTCACATTTCATTCCAGAAATTCAGTAACCAACTTATAAACATAATCTGTGCAAAGATTTACGTTTCTAAAGTGAAACAGTGAAAAATTACAGCACTGGCAATACATGAATATCCAGACATTGTACAAAAATGTCCAATTTTGGCACACATTGGACACCATGCCAGTTGAATTTTTTTAGGTATTAAAGAGCAGAAATTAATAAATTTTATTAACAGGCTTAAAAATGCCTTTTTCAAAAATATATTTGTGAAGAAATAACCACACATTTACATGGTAATGGCCCTTTTCTGCAGTGCACATGGAGCGTTTAATTGGCCTCTGGCCCTTTAAACTCTGAGGGGCTGTAACTTTGGTTTCTTTTGGTCGATTTGCATGATTGACACCTCTTTTTGATCGTTTGAGCCAATAAGATCACAGTAATGATACCACGTTCACGTCACTTCAACCAATTAGAAGTTGCAAGGCCAAAGCCGACATGGGCCCAAATTTACTGGATGTGGCGTCTGTCCAGTCACGTGTCTATAGGTGGGTCTAAAATGGAGGTTGTTGACGGAAAACGGCTCTGATGCGGCTAGGTAGGCATGGTAACTGCCGATAATCAGGTGGCTACTGGCTACCGGCGAAAATAACGGAGGAAATCGGGACGGTAAGCCAATTTCTGTCTTAGCGCATTTGCTCCGCTGTGTGTTTTTGTGGTCTTCTTTTGCGGCTCATTCAGTGAATTTTGGTCAGAGCGTGGTGAAACTTGGTGTTTGGAGTCAGTAATAGCTCTGGAAGCTAACCAGCCTATCTTTAGCTGGTTTCATGAAGTCTGAAGCATTTCTTGTTCGGTTTTGTTTGTTTAGTGGACTTGTGTGCATTTAGGTAACTGCTTGTTTAATCATGGCTTGTTTTCGGTGTGTTTGGTGGTTGTAGAAATGGTTTATATGAGATTTTAGCTGAGACTCAGAGGTTTCTGTGGATACCACACATGTCTCGACTTATATTTCTGACCCCATGTTATAACTGATTAAATGTGATCTCCTCCTATTTGCCTCCGGTACCAGGGGCGTGGGGCTTAAGTGGATATGAGGACATTTGTTTTAAATTGAAAATAGAACAGTGGCAGTATAGTGTCCTCGTAAGTGGATATTAGGCCCTTGTAGAGCAAAATTTTGTATTTTGGTCTAGACAACCCAAAATGTGATGTCCACATATGTGGACGCCAGGTCCTACACTGAAAAAAATATGTTGTTGGATTTACTTAATTCAATGGTGGACATTTGTTGCACACAGATGTTTTGCTTTGGCAGCAACTTAAACAATTGAGTTAAATTAACACAATTTATTCATGTTCAATAAACCTGTGCAATTTGTGTTGATAAAATGTGACTTAAACATGTTTTGATGAAGTAATTTGAGCTCTTGAAATATTTTAATCCTTCACAATTTTCTCACTTTATCCCAACACCATTCAATAACTTTTACCCAATACTACTTGGTCACATCAAAACAACATGTCTAATTTCACTGCAGTAGGTAAAGAATTAAACTGACATTACTCCTCTACTGAATCTATATAAACCAACAGTTAAATAATGTCAGTTCTTCCGTGTTCTCTGGAATCAATCGCAGCAAAGAAATTAGACTGTTTCTTTTGAAAAATGTTGGGAAAGAACAATACAAAACATTCTATTTAAGGCCTCTGACATCAAGATTCAGTTAAACAACAATTATAACTAAACAATTTGAGGTAATGTTAGTTTCCATTAACATTAAATTAGGTTACTGAATTGGCAAACACCTTCCTATTAACACTACCCATTTTACCCCAATAACTAAAGAAATTAGCACTTGCAGGTCAAAACCTTTATTCAAGAGATGCAAAAATAACATTGATACAGTGACTGTCAAAAATTACAGCACTGATCATACTGTGACATCTTGGTTCAAAACAGCACACTTAGAAATATTCAACGTTCCTTACTTCAACTGAATGAAACTGAAAATACCATTTCACACGGCCCATATGGGATATTTAGACTGCATAACTGTTCGTGCTACATCTCTTCACTAGTAAAAGAAAGAAAAAATACAAAGAGAAATTTAAAAATGCTGCCAAACAGACAAACAGAACTTGTACAGAGCAAAAGGAAAAACAAACAACAACAAAAAACAGCTCGTCCTCATGGCAGTTGCAGTGTATATAAAAATGAACCCTGCGATCTGTTCCTGGAATTGAGCTTCAAAAATGCAGCAGAACAAGTGTGAGATTTAAATGTCCTCTCACCTAGAGCTGGTCACCTTGCATGCATAACAGTGAGCTTCGTTGCAGGAGCAGTTTTGTCTTAGTTGTGAGCTTTTCTTGAGAGCTGAGTTGCATCCAACTCCATTACCACCCTTTGAATCACCTCAAAAGTGTAGCAGAGCTGTGATGGGTAACTCATGTTGAAGGAATAAAAAAGGTCCAAACAGCATGGCTACTGCAAAGGTCACGTTATCCAGATCTTGAAGAACAACATCAGAAAAGTCATTGCCTGGCGCATCTCTGGAGACAGATGTTCATTGTGGTTTTCTCAATCTGTGCAGTGGCCTCAGTCAAGTCCTGGTTAAACACAAAACATTTCTTTAAGATTCCTTTTTAAACTCATCTCTTTTGAATCTACCAGTTCTAATGTTAGAGTAATTTAAACCAATGCAAGCAACATAGTAAATAGCTATAGCCAAAGAGTGGCCTGCCATGCTGCCATTCATGGTCTAACAGAGTTTCTAAGAGAGGGTGAAAAACATAATAATTTCAAATGCTTTACATTAGTTTTTGTTAGAAAGACACCGGCCCATCAGAAATCCAGGTTATGTCACTCAGAAGATGTTAGAATTTAGACTTTCAGCCCCACAATTTGGTTAGCTGTTGGTCAGTTGGTCTTTTTTTTTTTTTTTCAAACAAAAGCTAATGTAAATATTGGTGGGATTTTCCTTTGTTCATTAGAATGACAAATTTAAAGTTTTTTCACACTGATGTGACCCCTAATACAGGGGTGGGGGTGGGGCCTCAAGGGCCGGCGGCCGAGTTCACTACCAGGCCTCATGTGAACTTCAAATTATTAAAGAGGACTACTGGTCCTAACCAGTCCAATGAGGATCAAGTGGATAACTAAATGCATTTTTAAATGTTGCAAATCTACAATCTACTCATAAAACACTCACCATGAACTCCTGCACCAAGATGTTGCAATTGTCTTTCACACAGATGCGGAGCACTTTGATGAGGGACTTCAAGCATTAATGTCATCCTTGAGTATTATAACAAAGAAAACAAAGATTTGTGAACTTTTCAGTAGCACAGAAGAAAATGATCCCAGACAAAAACTCTTGACTTTTTAAACCAGTCAACATGCAACACCAGCATCTACAAAGCAATAGCAAAAGTTCCTGTTTGACATCAACTTTATGGATATATAGTTTCCAGAACATTTATTTTAAAAAAAAAGATAAATTTTTCTCAGTGGGCCAGTAAATGCATGACGAAAATTATGGCATCCTTTTAGTGGAATCATTACTCACAGGTAATAGTTGACTGTTTCAATGGATGCAGCATAAAAATCTTTTACTGACCTAATGCAATACATATACACTTTGTAGTTAAAGAATTTTAAAGTTCTTACTGTCATCATGGCAGCTACATCCTTTAGCTTTGTGCCCTGTTCCCCCGATCACTTTGCAAACACTTTCAGCAGACTGTCAGAGAGAAACTCAGCTCCGTCAGAAACCTTGACTGTAAAGGCATGGTTGGGATGCACTGGAATGCTGCATTTCATCTGAAATGACATAAAATAATTTTGAAATAACAGCAGGCACTGTGCTTGGTTAATCAGTAATGTTTTGTTGAATAAAAACTGTGTTTCCAGATCTTATGGGATTAAAAAAATCCAAAGATGTTTGTTTCTGATTTGCAACCCAACAACCCACAAGTTACAACCTCATTTCAGTTCAAGTGTGCATTAATGCGAGTCCAGTAATCACCTTTCTGGCAATACATACAGGTATAAGTTAAACCTATGGCAGATTTTGGATTTCTCAGTTGTATTAATAGGGTGAGTATGCATGCACCTAATAATTATAAAAAACCTATTATAATTAAGTTACAGAAACGAAAATAGAATATACTTTCTTACCATAACACCTTGAACCCACAATCCATCAGCTGACTCCTGGTGAAATGCAGAATAGAGGTCGTCTCTCAATATGCAGCAAAAAAAAACAAAAACAAAAAGAAAAGGACAGCAGGTGAGGGCAGGAGGGGTAGGGATGTAAGCTAGCATAATGCCGCTGATGATATTAGCTAAAGCTGTTCAATGTCCAAAATCTCACTAACACCATGGTGCAGTAAATACACAATGTAACTGAAGAGTCAGTTGACAAATCTATTCACACAGAAAACCAAATTATGTTATGAGTGCCTCATAATTAGGTTTAATGTGATATTACGGCTCTTGTGCCAAAGACAAATTCAAATGAAAAAGCGCCAATTCTTTGATAACAGATAAAACAGCAAATAAGCTAACGGCTCTTTTTTAGCATGTTACATGGCGACACTCTAGACGTTTAACTACATTTGGCTGAAATATGGTAAATATTAATTCAAAAAATCAAGACATACCAAAAACGTAGAGTTGGCTGCTCGACTTGACTGAGATGGATGCCTTTTTTAAACCACGATCCAAAGCCCGCGAGATGAAATCACGCGTGGTTTCACGAGATTTAACGTTGCTATCTTATTGACTTACTTCACCTGAACATGATATGAACAATTTAATACACCCTTTCTGCATATCATGTAGTTTTTACACTATATAGTTACATTTAACTTTAAAACATGAGGCAATTGTGTTAAATACATGCAAGATGCTTACATAAATCCAAGAGATGGCCAGTCCCTTTTTTTCAGTGTAGGAGGTTAATTACAAATCCTCCACTCTATCATAAAAACAAATAAATAAAAAATTCTTGCCCTTTTTTAAAATTCAGTGCCCAGGTGCCCTTAAGCAAATGCCTTGATGACACCATCGCTTAATTCACAACACAAGGCACTTTATACTGTAAGATAAAAACCCTACAGCATTAAAAAGAGACCTGAACAATCAAACAGCGCCTCCCATTCTACTTTTGAAAAACTGCGAGCCAGAAGTAAGCCCCCAGTCTGAGAACAAAGTGCTTTCTTTGTGACAAGACCTGATTATTTAAGGTTTTGTATCTGAGCAGAGGGATTTCAGTTTTGCATTTAACAGCGAGGCAGTGAGAGGGAGCTCATATGGCCTCTCTTTGTAGACCTAGTGAGTGCTCTCGCTGGGACCTGATGATATACTCCAATCATAACATTATGACCACTGTCAGGTGAAATGAATAACTCTGATTATCTCGTCATCATAGCACCTGTAAGTGGGTGGGTCATATTAGGAAGCAAGTGGACATTTGGTCAAGGCTGATTAGAGTTGGAAGTAGTTGATCTGAAGTTATGATAGCTGGACAACTGGGTCATCTACTGGGGTGTTCCAGGTCTGCAATGGTCAGTTTCTATCAGAGGTGGTCCAAACAAAGAACAGTGGTCGGTCACTGACAGGGTCATGGCAGCCAAGGCTCACTGATGTATGTGGGGAGCAAAGTCTGGCCTGTGTTTTCTGAATCAACAGATGAGCTACAGGAGCTCAAATTGCTGAAAAAGTGCAAGAAGGTGGCCTGGTCGGATGAGTCATGCTTTCTTTTCTATCATGTGGATGGCTGACTGTGTGAAAAAGAAGGCAAACCGGTGCAAGCTGGGAAAACGTGGGCCCTGCCATCTATGTGGATGTTACTTCGCACCACTTACCCAAGCATTGTTGCAGACTGCGTGTACTCATGGAAACAGCACTGGCTCTTTTAGAGGATTATGTGGACTACCACCAATCAAAAATAATTCGTGATGATTTAAGGAGCACGACAGTGAGTCTGAGTGTTGACTTGGCCTCCAGATCCCTCAGATCTTAACAGAACCGAGCATCTGTGGGATATGCTGAACAAACAAGTGTGATACATGGAGGCCCGGCTGGCAACTTAAAGGACCTGAAGCATCTGTCTGCATATCTTGGTACCTGACACCACTCCTTGATGTGTCAGGGCTGTTTGAGCAGCAAAAAGGGAACCAACACAATATTAGGCAGATGGTCATAAAGTTAACCGTGATCTGAGTATTTGTGCATGCAGCCTGATGAAAAATAACTTCATGATTCCTCACAGTGTTACTGGAGACCAAAATAAAGAAATCTAACCTCGGTAATCTCAATTATGAATCCAGTAATTAGTAATCTCAGTAATGCAAATGGTGAAATATCTATGTATGATGCATTTGCCAAAGTTCCTGACAGAAAGGACAAACGGGCTCTATGAAGGTCATTTTAGTTCAATAACTGCTGAGATTATAAAATCTTAACAAAACACTTGAGACAACCTTGGAGTTCAGTCTCTGCTGCTTTCTCCAATTTAAATGGCAAGAAGAAGATATTGAAATGTATGCCCCGCTCTTTTCACACACTGTGACAGCATCACAGAAATTGGCTGACTGGATTTCAGTGGTGTCCCATTTATGAGGGATAAAACTTGTAAAACAATTCATTTTAATACATGAAGAACCCACAGCGTTTTCAGACCGGGCGAGAATGCATAAATTTCCTGGCTCTGAGTTTGACCTCGACTTAAGGGTGTCCTTAACTAAGGGCTATTTGGTGAAAACCACGGGCTATACCCTGTTCCATTTGTACTGTCTTATATGTTAATGCATCTAGGAATTTATCCTAAGACCCTCAGAAACCCCCCTCCAAAAAAACGGGTATAGCCACAAGGGAAATCCAGTGGCTGAGCAATATCCTTTCTCTATGAACAGAGGAAATTGTTCAGTGACCCTTTCAGGCCTTGTCCATTTGAATATGTGTGTTGTCCCTGTCTGTGTCCTCATCAGAGCAGACTGAGTAATGGCACGACACAACAAGGACGCTTCAGTAAAATGAAATGCATTTGTTCTGCTCCTGGTTTGCATTTCAGAGTTTTCCAAGACGACAAAAAGGAAATGTGAATGGAGAGGAGACTCTCTCTCGCTCCTTCTTTTCTCAGGTGTAGAGGTGTGTCTCATCCCTCCATGGGTGGAGCCATCTTTGCTTTCCTCAGCAGTCTGAGTGAGGTGCAGGAGCACCAGCATTGCTGCTAAATCAGATCACCTTGTGTTCCTCGTTCTTGTGTCTGCTGCTTTATTGTACTCACT
The DNA here is from genome assembly GCF_965226115.1 of Aulonocara stuartgranti. Classification (NCBI taxonomy): domain Eukaryota; kingdom Metazoa; phylum Chordata; class Actinopteri; order Cichliformes; family Cichlidae; genus Aulonocara; species Aulonocara stuartgranti. The sequence goes on along the minus strand of NC_138955.1, from coordinate 33,032,463 downwards.
GTAATGTACTCACCTGTGGAAATCTGACCTGTAACTCGCGTGCCAACCTGCCTCCCCACCAGCCCTCCCCTGTCACCTCTGAACTGCAGCCTGCTCGTTAGCTACGTAACTACGTAACTCTGATGCCGATTACAAGAAAGGATCCATGGAGGCAGAGCTCGTTCAGGCCGTCTGTCGCTGTCGGCCAACACAACCTCCCCCAAATAAACCGAATCTGCTCACAGAAACAGATCTGATCGTGACATCTTGGTGTTTAGTTAGGAAGTGCAAAGGATACGTTTTACAAAACTTTAGTGAAACTGCTCTTCTCGTCTCACAGGAACTTGGTACACAGTGAAATGTAAAGAAAAGCAGATGCAATGCTTTGTGAATCTCATAAATCCACATTTCATTCATAATAAAATATCAAAAACAAAGAGTGAGATAGTATGAGCTCATTTTAAATTTGATTTAAAAGAAAAATATCTGGGAATCAATGAGGTCACTGGCTGCACTTTTCTGTCCCCTCCTTTTCTGTTTTAGGGTTTTCATGTCATCTTAATAGCATGTGCCTTTTGACCTGAGCGCTGATAGCAATCAGACGGTCCCGTTCCTCTGTAGTCTGGAGATCACAGCTCCAGTTTTTTCCAAAAGGAATTCCACTTTTAACCTTCTGGCCATCTTCACTTCTGAGAAACTCTCTGAGAGATCATCATGTGACTGACCTGCCGACCTTCTTGTTAGCACCACCTACTCTTCCAGGCTTTGGTTGTCCTGTCACTATTTTTGCTGCCACCGAAGTCAAAATGAGATGAGCTAATATTATTGTTAAAACTGTCCATTTTTTCAGTTTTCTCAGTCACTATATTTCCAAAACGAATGTCTATAAAATAATGTTTAATTCAGTTTATACTGTAATGTAGACGCTAAAAACCCAACAAATCATTATTATCATGTTGTTATTTACATTTGACACAGTTGCAGCACTCTGAGACATCTGAGGAAGAACATGTAGCTTCATGGAAAACACCTAAACTGTGGTGCGTGCCACAGACGCAGCTGTTTCTGCAGTTGCCACATTTATCTTTGTCCTGAAAATGAAAAAAGAAATGAAGGGTTCACTGTTGAGACACGAGAGGAGATCCAGTATGGATCGCAGAGGCGGACTTTAAAAGCAGGATCCAAACCGAGTAATAAAAATACTCGGAGACCTTTTTCGATCACAATTTGTTTAGTTTATCTTCCGCTGTGCAAAGCCATGCATGTGAAGTGCAGCTGGTTACTGGTGTACCAGGTCAGCCTCAAAGCACACATGTAAGGTCTCTTGTAAAATACAGAGAGGGCAGGCAAAAATATAACAACATAAAAAAGGTAAAGGCGAACAGAAGCAGAAGGTCTTCATCTCTCATGTATAGAAATTGGAAACGTCTGACCAGCCGGGGGTTGCTTATCTCAAAGGGCAGATAGCATCACGAAACAGGCCTGTAATGGCCGCATGCTCCAATTGATAATCCCCTCCTTCCCCTCCCTGCTGCTGTCTGTCCGGAGATACGAGGCCCCCGGTCGCAGGCTTAGAGGCTTGGAGAGCAAGGGAGCATTACTGATTCAAAAGAAATGCATTTTGGCTCTTTCAGTGCTCTGGGGGACTGGGTTAACATAATACCTTCCCCTCCCCGGTCCTTGACTTGTTTTTGATTGATACTTTTCAATTACAGTCCACTCCTGTCCAAGCCAGCCGCGCCGCTGTCCTCGCCCCCTCCCGAAACATTCAAAATGCTATTTTTCCCACTGTGCGATAACTTCAAACATTTAGGGCTACAAGAGCAGTGGTAACCCTGTTTAGCCGGCGCAGTAAATTGGTTCCATGTTCAACATAATAGCACTGACAGGCTTTTGCTAGGGAAATCAGTCCGGCAAAGGGACATGCCAACGATAAGACATCCAGCTTTGAAATTCTATTTCTCCCTATCAGAATTAAATCTGGACTTTATATTTCTTTTTGCCTGGGCGCAGGCTCTCTCTGGTCGCTTTCTGGCCTCTACTATTTGATCACAGGGTGACAACTAATACTTACCCCTGAGATCCTTTGCTCTCTCCATTTTCTAGGACTTTGGACGCTATTTTTTCTCGTGCCTTGTTATTTTTCCTCGTCTTTTTTCCCATATTGGTTGTCAAAATCTTCGATGATTTGTCCATCCCGAGGATGTACTGCATCAGAACGCGCTGTGCGCTTCTGCAGCCTTTTAAGATACTGCGCTGCATCTGAGGGTTTCCTTCACATTACATGCACACAGCAGTATCATGTACAGTTAAACTGAAAAGCTGTTAAATCGGCACCTTTACAATGCAAATAAATACAAGGTGCAGCGTGCTGCAGAACAGCACGTGCATGCGAGTCCTCTTCTCTTCTCTGGGTAAATATTTCCATGAGCAGCAGCAGTGCTGTAATCATTAGCAGAAGCTTTCCAGTGGTATCTGGGCTGATCTGATATCCATGTGGCTCCTGATGACAGCACCAGGCCCTGCAGATAATTAATCTATTTAGCTGAGGGGGTGGAAAGCCACCCGCCGCTAGGTCAGATAAGTTTGTGGATTTACACATTTTAAAGTCATCCAGTCCCTCAATGGCACCAAACTGTGCAATATTCTAATGCCATTAATTACTATTTCCAATTGGATGGTCTCGACTGTTTCTGGACCAGCTGTTTCATCAAGCGCACGCGTGTGTGTGTGTGTGTGTGTGTGTGTGTGTGTGTGTGTGTGTGTGTGTGTGTGTGTGTGTGTGTGTGTGTGTGAGTGAAACACCCCCTCCCAGTGCAAACAGCATGCCTTCCTCCGTCACAGGGCGACATTCTAAAAGATCCCTGTTGTAATTCAGCCCACCATCACAGAGTGGCGCGTGTGGGTATGAATGCATGAGGGAAAATGAAAGTGGTGTGGCACTGTGTACTCAAATAAGAGCTGCAGTAGGAGTCCAGTCGTGGCATCTACATATGCAGAGAAGCAAGGCTCATCAGGTCGAACATTCAGAGGACTTTAGATTACAGCTGATGTCCACAGACAGTCTTTGGACTGTGGGATCAACACCAGAGTGACACAGCCAACCAGGTGACTCACACACCTGGTTGGCTTTGAACCTTCCTGTTGTAAAACAGTGGAAACCACATGATACCGTCCTTATGATATTCAGTTTCCCCTCTTTTTGTGTGAAACATACAGTACATAGCAATTAAAATACTTGCAGAAGATCCTGTGTTGTCTGTATTATGTGGGCACGTGTGTGCAAACAGAATCCAAATCTGCTGGAAACACTGAGATGATTACATCACCAAATAAACTCTCAGTAATAACGAGGCAGTCGCTGTGCTATCCCAGGACAGATGTGCTGCATCCACTGCTCCGAGGTCTCATTTCAGGAAACACCTTCGATTCCCATCAGAACCATTAGGATACTACTTTGCTCTTATTAGGGCCAGACGTGTTCTTAGCAGAACATATTTTATATTTCCATCTGTTTTCCAGTGTAACCAGTGTAACCAGTGTTTAAGTGGTTATCTTCACATGTGTGACACTCCCGTGTAAGAGTCTGACTAAAGTAATGCTTCAAATACATACATTCAAATACCTTGTAGAGATGAGTGAATCTGCATATGAGAAATCTATATTTTCAAAGCCAGCAGTGATGTCCTGACACACAGCGCATACACTCCGTGGGTGTGCGTATAGACGTACATTTATAGTGCCATCTACAGATGTCACAGGGACATCAGCATCCCCAGTCTCACCAACTTAAAATTCACACATTCCAGGCATTCATTAGGGGCTGGGGCAGAGTGACAGAGAGGGAGTGAGGTGCTCCCGGGTTCCCTGCTCTGACATTGTGAGTGTCAGACTCCGATCACTTTAATCAGAGCGAGGATATGCATGATAAAACGGATAAGGGACTTTAATCAAAAAAATTCGCTGGTCTGGAAACGTGACACACTCCGACAAGCACGCCTCATCCCCCCACTTCCCTGCACCCTCCCGTCTCCACCCCCCATCTGCTCAGCCCCAGTATCACCAGCACTCCAACCCGGTCTGAGCTCACCATGAATATGCATGGGCCAAACAGGAGATAGGTGCCACATTAAAATGGACCGCTGCGTGTTCAGCTGAGGAGACTAGAAGCATCCAGCGTGCGTCGTGCATGTGTGACGTGCACACACACACACACACACCTAAAGTCATGGGCTTCATGAGGACACTGTACTTTCATCAAATCTATAGCATTAAAGGCAGATGAGCTCCTCGTCACTCCCCAGGATTGGTTTTTGCAGCAGCTGCACATTCCTTCACACATTTCCTTTCATCGTGTGTTAATAACGTTCATGTTCACCGTCAGAGGTTCATGCTAGTGGATTCATGCTCCACTGCTGGTTAATGATCAGTTACACATGTTGGAATTGACATGCAGATGCTTTCCCTGACATGAAATATAAACGCCCTTGTTTGGTTGAGTTCATATATTCATATGAGATTACTGCACTGTGTATGCAGAACTGTCCTGTGCTGCCTTTGCAGCATGCATGAAAACAAGCAGAACAAAGAAAAACATGTGAACACGTTGGTTTGTATTGCCACAGGGTTCATATGAAGTAAATGGAGCTGATGACTTTAAATAAAACAGACACATTGGATGGCCGCGAATTTATTATTATTATCTTCTAACTAAGTAATAACTTGTTATCAGCAGGGCCTTTACCTGCTCTTGTCTGCCTGACGGTTGTCATGATTTGGTCCATCTTTGCCTTTACTAAAAGATGACTATTCAGTATAAAACTCCCTTATATGGAATTTTCACTCATACTGCATAGCCAAATGGACTTGTTGTAACTGAACAAGAGAAATTATGCTTGTTTAGCATGTGGCTAACCCTACCCCATTCACGATACAGCATTTATGTTTGCATGCATAGTCGTTTGGCTGTAAGTGGAGGATTTTTGTCTGGAGCCTATGCAGACATGCTTGCAGTTGAAGTACTTGTGTGTAGTCCTCCAAAACTTCAACAGTGTGTTGATGAGCTATGCACAGATACAATGCTGAGTAGCTGAGATGAGCTTGTAGAGGCTAAGCCCACGTTTGAAGCCTGTGTGGTGTTCGATGGTGGGGGTGACGTGATGCCACCGGTATGAATGAAACTCCAGGCGTGCGTATCCAGTCTGTTTAACATGTTTGTTGTATCCCATCAGTTGTATTTGTTTTCAATTCAATTCAATTTTATTTATATAGCGCCAAATCACAAGGTGCTTTATATTGTACAGTAGATCATACAGTGATACATACAGAGAAAAACCCAACAATCATATGACCCCCTATGAGCAGCACTTTGGCGACAGTGGGAAGGAAAAACTCCCTTTTAACAGGAAGAAACCTCCAACAGAACCAGGCTCAGGGAGGGGCGGGGCCATCTGCTGTGATTGGTTGGGGTGAGAGAAGGAAGACAGGACAAAGACATGCTGTGGAAGAGAGACAGAGGTTAATAACAGGTATGATTCAGTGCAGAAATATTTATCAAATGAATGGATCACAAAAACTGCAGGGAGGCCTACATCTCCCTCACTCCTCTTCCAGCTGTGCAGGAGGACATTCCCAGGTCATCGTAGAGGGATCAGCTTTCTGCTGTGTCCTCGTCTGCTCTGGGATCTCAGGTAGGAGGAGGCACAGATCATATCATGATTTCAACAAAACTAAACATTTCATACGTAGAGTTCAAAGCAAAACTATGACAGGTTAATGTTTCTTTGATTTTTCCCAGCTTTATCTGTAGATATATTCAGTTACTGGTAGATGCAAATAAAACAGTCCTTTCATTATTTATCAAGTCATGCTTTGTAAGATAAACTTCCTCTGGCTGCCCAAATCAACTTTTAAGCTGTTTAACTTTTGTTTGTTTGGTTTTGTTTGTTGTTCTTTAGATACATTTTTATTTGACTGATACTTTGAGTCTGCACATGTCACGTGTGTTTATTAAAATAAGCTGTACTTTGTGTGTGTATTTGCACGAAGCCCCGGCCATTCTGATGTAGTGTCCGAGTCCAGATGGCTTCTCTGTGTATCCCGTTGGCCCGTCCAGCTCCAGCCCGAGCTAAAGGTGGCTCCACACTCTCTGACAGCAGCTCACTCTTCCTCACATCAGAGCTAATGAAGCGTGTTCAAGTGCCATGAAAGGACCAGTGAGAGAGAGAGTGTGCACGTGGGCGACATCAGACTATAATTACTTCCTGAGCTATGCTAATTAATTAGCACATACTTGCATTTCTAAACGGGTCATACATGCTGAGCCAGATGGTCTAAATGAAAACATGTATGTGCATGAAGTGCTATCAGGGAAAATGAATCGTACATAGCAGGCGTAGCTGTGACATTAGCATATTATATTGATTGAAACACTGCAAACAATAAAGACAATTAACGATGTGATAGGTGGGACACTTTCTGAGAGCTGCCACTAAAGACGTGAGCGGAAACTTTTTACCTTTAACACTAATTGTGTATTATTGTGTTTCCATGTGTATATGCTAAATGTGATCCATTAGGTACCAGCAGAGGTGGCAAAACTGCAGGGTGGGCCATTTATATGGATCCACCACAATAACATGGAAATGGTTGGTGATATTAAAGTCCTGTTTGTGGCACATTAGTATATGTGAGGGGGCAAACTCCTCAAGATGGGCGGTGACCATGGTGGCCATTTAGAAGTCGGCCATCTTGGATAAGATGAAGAGTGGGAGAAGAGGGTTGCACTGACAGTCCAACACAATGGGCAGCACATTGAACACATTTTATAAGTGGTCAGAAACTTGTAAATAACTCATGAAAGAAGTTACGTTGAAACCAAGCACACCATTGTTTTTCTTGTGACATTACCAATAAGTGTGATGTGTCACATGGCCCTCTTCCTATTGAAGAAACAAAAGTTGTATCCAAGATGGCCGACTTCTAAATGGCCACCATGGTCACCACCCATCTTGAGGAGTTTGTCCCTCACATATACTAATGTGCCACAAACAGGACTTTAATATCACCAACCATTCCCATGTTATTACGGTGTATCCATATAAATCGCCCACCCTGTACAGACATTCTGTACTTAAGTAGAAGTACAAATACTACTGTTAACTACTACTCCTGTAAAGGTTGAAGTACTGATTCAGCCTCTTCACTCAAATAAAAGTGCAAAAAACAGTACAGGCTCTGAAATGTACTCAGAGTAAGAAAGTAAAAGGATCTCTTTGGAGGATGTTTCTATCTTTGTGTAAAGCTAACTAACCTTGTGCTGTATCAATATAATGATAAAACAGTACCATAGATGGGAATACAAACTTTAGTCTAACATTTTTATTCTAATTATACTCAGCTTGGATCAGAAGGAAAATAAAAGCTATATATCTATTGTGTGTTCCTCACAGTGTGAGAATGTGAACAGTCAGGGGTTAAAGTGGGTTCAGCAGCTGGGGAACCTAAAACTGGTTGTAGTGGGTCCAGTTTGGGAAAAGAATCAAACACAATAATTTCTACTGAGAGCTCCAGTAGATGTTGTTAGTGTGCAGGCTGTGATCAGCTGACGTGCAGCTGAATCCAACCAGATGTGAGCAGATGTTTCCTGAGCTGTCCTGACTGATTTCATCCTCCACACTGACAGCACGCTCTGTTGATGCTGTCTGTTTTATAGAGGGTTTAAAGTTTGTACGAAGGTGGAATCAGTCAGTGAATCTGTGCTACACTGTAGCTGTGACCATGAACCCACAGCCACTGTGCAGCAGTCACACTGTTCCTCACTTTAAACGATCACAGTACAAACTAACCTGTTTATCCTGCACTAACCTGCAGAGGAGTTTAAATAGCAGTTGGTCTGCCTCAGTTTGTTGTGCAGCAAGTTTCACAGTATGAAGAAAACATAATGTCACATGCACAGACATAATGACTGATTTAAAACATGACGACTTACATTTAAGCTTTAAATGTCCAGTTTATCAAACCCCACTGAGCATCGCATCATGTTCACACCAGAAACAAACCAGTTCATTTGAAACTGTTCCAAAGGGGAACAAAGGGTGTGTGTTGAGAATAGATTGCTTGATATACATCAGAGTTAAAGAGGAGATAGTTTGGGATTGCTTGCAATGTTACAATATGGCGGTTCATGGGTGTAAGAATCCAAAATAGAAAATAGGCCTGGGATGGGAACAAAGAGCTGGGGTGCAGGGCAGGAGGACAATTAACCCCACCCCCAAGACAGTAGCAAGAGTTACTGAGGGTGAGGGGCAGATAATTGCCGATGGACAGAACCTTAAAAGGAGGTGGGGGTCAGCGTGTCAGCACCCCTGGCCACTGTACCAGTGTATTTCCATTGTGGGGGTGTTTACTGTAGGGGGGAGGAGACCAGAGGTTATAACTGTAACTGTTGTGTGAAACTCTTCAGATCAGGCTGTAGAATAGGATGCAGTGTGCTGATCTCCAGATGCATCTGTAAGGAAAATGGGTAATAAGAGGATTGTGTAAAACATGGAAACATCCCTGTGTGATCTCTACCAGGATATAAATAATCAGAGAGACCGGCGTGTTGTCCTCACAGTGTGGTTGCTTTGGTCTGCACACGAGTGCTATTACTGTGTTAACACCTGCACAAATGAACTACTGTGACTCTGTGAGCCAGAGCAGAACTGAGTTACTACAAACCAAAAGTAGAAACCAGTAATCCCAGTCATGTGATCCTTGTCTTCTCACTGCACATATGGTCACATACCAAGTGGTCCTGCAAGTTACTTTTATCTACAAAATTTATCAGGGGAATTCATCATTATATGGCTCACAGGTGTGGCTCTCCACCTGGCTCGCAGCAGTCAAGTAATCTGGTAGGAGTTGTCAAACTCTCCACAACACCAGGTCACTGCAGTGCACACGCTGCACCAATACAACACCACAACTATTGAATGGTCTTAAAACTTCTCACAAAGTTTAGTGTCACTAGTTTCCTGTGAGCCACACACAAGAAAAGTGAGAGGAGAGAAGCTGCAGAGAGGCATGTGAGCCTGTCTCTGCTTTGGATCGTCACATTGTAGGGGTGTAAATTCAACCAGATTTATATATAAATGAGAGCTGCTCTATCAAAAGCACAATGGATGCTGTCTGCCCCAGAAAAACAGGTTTTTCTCAGGCTTTCCAGTTATCGATAAAGTCCACACTACTCTCTGCACACAACACAGACAAGCAGCAGCTTAAGGAGAACCTGTGGCAGAACATGTCACTACTGGTCCTGGAGGTCATCAGAGAAAAGAGTCTGACATTGCTTTGGCAGAGTTACCCAACAATGAGATGATGAGATAACCTTTATTTGTCAGTTGCAGGTCTTTTGCCCACAACCGAGATGACAGACCTTGCCGACCGTACATACAATACACAAACATCACATTGGGGAGACAGGTCAGGCTAGGTAGCAGGAAAAAAACATTGAAATGTGTAACACAGAAGGATAATACAGGAATGCACAGATATCAACACACCACAGCACAATAAACACAGACAGCAACATGGGAAAGTGTTCCAGTGTGTACATCTGATCTGGGACCGCTGCAATCTTCGACTGCGCCTCCAGCTGACCCGATGTCCACATCATGGGGGAGGTAAGCGTTGGAGGAGGCGTTGGATCCAGGGTAGGGAGGGTGATGCGTCAGTGAGTGCTTATCAGTATCAGTATATGTCTGTGTGTGTGTGTCCATAGTTCAGCTGAGACAGTGTCCTTCGCCCTGCCAGGCTAAGTAAACAGTCTTCCAGCCAACCCAGGTGGCCTTGCATGGAATGGGAAGAACAGACTCAACACAGTCGTTATCAGGGTGTTGTTGTTCGGCTCCAGCCTTGCAGCTGGCGCCAAAGGGGTAGCCGGATGGTATTTTTTACTTTAGTGCGAACAGCTCATATGAATTTCAAAGCAGTTCTACAGTCCAACACTGGTCTCTCAATCTCCCGTTGGAGAGCCGCGAGCTTCGCCATACTTGCGTTTTGTGATGTTGTCATTTCTTGTCCTCAAGGAGCCGATTCTGAGAACTCACGGCAGTTTCTTAATGTTAGTGAGCCAGCACAATCACTGGGAAAAGGCCAGCAGTCATCGTTTGTGAACGACATGAACAACTATGAAAGGTGTTCTTTTTTCTAATGTGGGTTAAAAGCATGTGATTCATGTGATTTTCAACAATTTGAAAAGAATAAACCAACATGTGGCTTTAATTGCAGGTGTGGTTGTCGAGTTGTTTCTCAGTGTTGGCAACCTCTGAGCTATTAAAGGCAGCAAAGTTATTTCTCTATTAGTTTTGGATGCAATGAAAACAGCCACTTGTTCTCTCCTCTCTGTGTCTTTGGGCCCCTCATCCCAGTTACCGGCTCACCTTCCAGAACAAATCCCTCTAATTCTGTGGATGATCATTTGGAGGGCAAGGAGCTTGTTAGACTAATGATTAAGTTTAACCATCCCTTTAAGAATATATGGACATGCTTCAGCTGAGCAGAACAGTGTAATGGTTAGGAAATGAGACTGAGGATGGGGAGAGGGGGGAGGCAGAGAGACGGCAGGGGTGGAAAAGACTGAACGGGACAAGCAGGAAGATTTTAGGACTAAAGACGTTCCTTTTCCAAACATGCAGACAGTGCTGTAGACTTCATGCTCAGAGCACGATGCAGCGCTCTCGTCAGGTGTTTAAGGAGTATTAAATTACAAGGCCCACACGCCCTCTTCATACACGACCTTCCCTTGTATACCTCCAACATTGTTAAGACAGCTTATCTGCGTTGCTTCCTGTAAACCTGATGTTTTGTACCATGCCTGCCTGTCAGGGTTGTAGCTCATTATATACTCTGTAATAACAGCCAGGCTCTCTGGAGTTTCAGGCAGGGACTCACTGAGGATGATGGAAAGTTTATACCAACACAGCTTGTTGCATGGAGCTTGGGTGTCTGTCTTGCTAACTACTGATTAGCAGCTAAAACGCACTTCGTCAGTTGATGATAATGTCATTCGTCAAATGAATATCAAGAACAGGTATTAAGATTACATCAGTATTTTTATATAAGCGAGTGAGTATTTAAAATACAGAATAAATCCAACAGAGTAAAATCATTTTAATAACACATATATTGCTGTTTGCACTGTTCAGCTGAACGTAGATGATGTGAAGGTAGTACTCGACCACTATCACGTGCCACATCCCACCTGTGTGCTGTTTCCCTCTATAGTTGCTTTATTGTCGAATACAATAAATCTATATTGAGGAGTAAACCTGTGATGCACACCAGCAGCACAGGTACATAAGACCACAGAGGAAGTACCTACCTGTGCCACATAAAAACATGACAACATGTTAAACAGGTTGTTTGAGTCTGATGGACGTTAATCGATCATAAAGACTTTAAATAGGACTAGAATAGAGGTTTGGGTTGTGACTTATTGATATAAATATAGTAATATATTTTCTCATATTTCACTGCCTTCCCCCTCTCAGTATCGAGTCGTTTCTAATCTTGTCTAATCTCCTGACGGTCCTCTCGTTTCAAACCCAACCACTGGCTGAAGTCGTGTGCAGTTGGATCGCTGGCTGCAGCTTCGCTGAGCCTCTGTTTAACTGTGGATCTATGTGCTTTTGTTTTTTCTCCAAGATGATACGATAACGAAATTGGTGTTTAGCAAAGGTCTTTGCAATATCATTTCACTTCAGTGTCGCTATCTCAGGAGATTTATGACAAGAAGATATGGGATGAGTCTTGTTTCTGTTTCCATGAGAAATACCATTAAAATTAATCAGGGAAGGTCAGGGAAGCATTTTGTAAACCACTTAATTCTGCTGAGCTTGTTACGACAAACACAGATAATGAGGAGAACACAGAGACAATACTTTTTACTGTAGATATTATCATCATATTGCGCCACTGGTTACACAGACTCCATGTACATATTGTTCTAATGCAGTCATTTAATGTAGACCGGTAGAAGAGAGAGGACCCAGAGTGATCAGTTAACAGGCTGTGGTGGGATTTATGTTAAATGTAACTGTGGTCTTTACTTCAAAGGGAATAAATAAACAGATGAATAATCTCCTGGTGGTGTGATCCTCGGGTTCTCTACTTACGTCTGAGAGTTTGAGGGTTTGCCTCAGTATCTCAGCTCTTCCAGTTTGTGGGTTACAGCTTCTAATGCTCCACTTTGGACTTTATCTTCTCCATCTGCTCCAGTAATTCCTTCAGCTCTGGTTCTTTTTGTGTAGTGCTATCTATCACAGCTTCTTCTGCTGTTTGTCAACCAGCACTGACTCTGATTAGCTGGCCATCAGCTGTTCATCTGTCTACAACTTGAATTCCAATAAAACCTGCTCTGATGTTCTCAAACATGTTTGGTGGCGTCTCCCATCAAAGCTTGGGGATTTCAAATCAGGACAGACATTCCTGTGCACTATCCCGCCCACTGCTTTGTGCCTCCAGTGTACCTGGTCCCAGTAAGGATCTTACAAGTCTGAAACTTGGGTTATGTCGACTGTGGCAGACTCCTGCTTCTATGGATGGGGTGCATCAGATGGTCAGTGAATCTGGACTGTCCTTTAAGCCGGCCTTTTCTAGCTACACAGCAAATCCAGCATGTCCAAATTAACACTGTCGGATTTGATTTCAACACTATTAAAGTGTCTATATGGGTCCACACCAGAGAGTGTTAATTTAACTCTTTTTGGAGAGTTGGTACGTTAACTCTGATTTAGTGTTAAACACCAAATCTGTCTGGAGTTGATAATTTAACACTTGGTGTTAAGAGTTTATATATTAACTCTCAAAGAGTATTTTAGTTTAACTACGTAAGAGTTATCTTCTAATTCATTCTAAAAAGCGGGAATTTTACTGTTCTGAACTTCTAGAAATTTCTTTTGGAAATAAACATTTACTAAAAAGATGCAATGGTTTTTGAAAAACATTTATTCTGAACTGTGCACCACAATTTCAAAGCATTCTCTGAAAGATGTAACAGTATACATGTTCTCACTTTCATTAGAATTTTGTTTATCAAAAGGTCTGACATGGTAAATGCAAATAACAGCATTCTCATCACTTATTTCTTCAATACAATATGCATGTCCTTCATTCATCCCTTTGTGGAACTTCAGCGCACTTCTGCTCTCCCCCATATTCCATCTTCACAAGCATATCCTGTGTGGAGATTGAATAAAAATTAGTTGACACTAATTAATGGCACAAATAATCCAGTAAACAATTGCAGCACAGTAAAAAAAAAAAGGAATCCTCTTTGAGCCATTACTTGTGTAAAGTATTTTCCCAAAAGACAAGGACACAGGCAACAGGTAATACTGAACTAAATGTAAAACCTCAACCTTTTTCATTTTTACCTAAACCGTGTGCACAAAACTCTGGAGGGATCTATGCTAACGTAGAATCCAGTCAGGACGCCTGCTACTGCTGTTTACCTCGTTTTTTTTTATGGGCGATCGTTTTCAGGCTTCAGGTAGCACCATTATACCAACATTTCACATTCTACACATTGTTTTAGGTGTATTTGACCAAAAGTTTGACTGAAAATTCACATGCAAGCTTTTTTCAAGGCTGTGGTATTTGCCTGCAAACAATACCTTTCAGCTAGCTAAAACAGATTATTATGCTATCAGCGAGCAACATGGCTAATGCCTTTCACACAGCTTTGTCTCAACTCCAAAGAGCCACAGAAGTAAAAGCTCATAATAATAATTGAAACAATCTTTGAAAAAATGACTTACCAAGCATGGCAAACAACTCAAATATGTAGAGCAAAATGTTCTGAAACGGCTTCACTTCAGCTTCGATTGGAGCCGTGCTGGGGGCGGAGTCTGTGAATTTACTCTGTTGGTGTCATAGCCCCTCTAGGAGTTCAGAGTTAAGAGGTCAAGAGTTAATGTTTCCATTGTAACACCTCCAGATTTGACAGAGAAACACTCATTTTTAACACTCGATTTTAACTACTATCATTTTACACCTCAGAGTTACATTAAAAGAATGTGACTCTGCTTAGAGTAAAATTAACTCTACTTTTGCAAGAAGACTATTAACACCAAAACATTTAACACTTTTGAATTTGCTGTGTACTAGTAGAATTTCTTGATGTCCACCATTTCCTGCATTTGTCCTTTGTTCATCCCATGCAGGGGCTTGGTCATCCATAGAAGAATAGAATAATCCTTTAATTCTCCCACAAAGGGAAATGTGGTTGTAACAGCAGCCAAAAAGACACATACACAAACAAACAGTACACAGGGCACAGGACAGAAACATTAAGGACAATGGTTACTATAAACAGAGTACTGTACAGTTATTAAATTAAATAAAAATAATTACAGATAAGAGGCAGAGCAGGTTGTAGTGCGAATCGGTTAATTAACTTATTGCAGTTACAGCACAGATGTAAACATCTATGTTTGTTGGGAGCAGTTCTGGTTGTACAGTCTGACAGCTGCAGGGAGGAAGGACCTGCAGAAACGCTCCTTCATGCATCGAGGATTCAATTCAATTCAATTCAATTTTATTTATATAGCGCCAAATCACAACAAAAGTCGCCTCAAGGCGCTTCATAGATACAGAGAAAAACCCAACAATCATATGACCCCCTATGAGCAAGCACTTTGGCGACAGTGGGAAGGAAAAACTCCCGTTTAACAGGAAGAAACCTCTGGCAGAACCAGGCTCAGGGAGGGGCGGCCATCTGCTGCGACCGGTTGGGGTGAGAGAAGGAAAACAGGATAAAGACATGCTGTGGAAGAGAGACAGAGGTTAATAACAGATATGATTCAATGCAGAGAGGTCTGTTAATACATAGTGAGTGAGAAAGGTGACTGGAAAGGAAAAACTCAATGCATCATGGGAATCCCCCGGCAGCCTACGTCTATTGCAGCATAACTAAGGGAGGATTCAGGGTCACCTGGTCCAGCCCTAACTATATGCTTTAGCAAAAAGGAAAGTTTGAAGCCTAATCTTAAAAGTAGAGATAGTGTCTGTCTCCTGAATCCAAACTGGAAGCTGGTTCCACAGAAGAGGGGCCTGAAAACTGAAGGCTCTGCCTCCCATTCTACTTTTAAATACTCTAGGAACAACAAGTAGGCCTGCAGAGCGAGAGCGAAGTGCTCTAATAGGGTGATATGGTACTACAAGGTCATTAAGATAAGATGGGGCCTGATTATTTAAGACCTTGTATGTGAGGAGCAGGATTTTGAATTCAATTCTGGATTTAACAGGAAGCCAATGAAGGATGCAGCAGTCTGTCACTGAAGCAGCTCTGCAGTTCAGCAACATCTACATGCATGGGGTGGGAGACTCTGTCCATCAGAGACGTTATTTTGGCCACAGTCCTTCTGTCTCACACCACCTGCACTGGGTCCAGGGTGCATCCCAGAACAGAGCTGGCCTTCCTAATGAGTTTATCCAACCTCTTCCTCTCAGCTGCCGATAAACTACTGCTCCAACATACAACACTGTAAAAAATGACAGATGCCACCACAGAGTCATAGAAGGTCTTTAAAAGCGCTCCCTGGACTCCAAATGACCTCAGCCGCCTCAGCAGGTAGCGTCTGCTCTGACCCTTCCTGTAAAGAGCATCAGTGTTGTGGCTCCAGTCCAGTTTATTATTCAGGTGAACACCCAGGTACCTATAAGAGTCCACTATCTCAATGTCCACTCCCTGGATGTTCACCGGTGTCAGTGTGGTGGGTCTGCGTCTCCGGAAGTCCACCACCAACTCCTTCGTTTTCCAGGCGTTGATCAGCAGGTGGTTCTGCTGACACCAGTCAACAAAGTCCAGAGTCCACTATCTGTACTCTGAGTCGTCCTCACCTGTGATGATGCCGACTATGGCAGAGTCGTCAGAGAACTTCTGTAGGTGGCAGCGTGGGGAGTTGATGGAGACGTCTGCAGTGTAGAGGGTGAAGAGGAACGGTGCCAGCACAGTGTGGGGCCCCCGTACTGCAGACCAGCGTGTCAGAGACAGCCCTGTGTCCTCACATACTGTGGGCGTCCTGTGAGGTAGTCCAGTATCCACTGGGACATGTGGTGGTCCACTCCCGATAGCTCCAGCTTGTCTCTCAGAAGTCGTGGCTGGATGGTGTTGAAAGTAGAGATGGCACGATACCACTTTTTTATGTCCAATACCGATATCATAAATTTGGATATCTGCCGATACCGATATGAATCCGATATAGTGTTTTTTAATCAACAAAACTGTTTTTTAAATATCTTGCTGCATTTTGTATAAGTTCATACTCAAGTTTAAAACAACAACTACACTAAAGCTATTCTGTTATACCTGTATGCAAAAAAAAATATTTCATAGTTCAGCAATACTGATCAATCTAATAAACTTAAACCTACACCATCCTCCCTATTCTGGTATTTTAAAGAGTACTTAGCGTAAATATTAAGCAACCTAACTAATAGGGTTCCAACTCCCAGCAACAACAAAAATAAATAAATAAAAAATAGGGAACCACCCCTCACGCTCCACCTCATGATGCTTAATCGACGTAATCAACCTTAATTTGATGCAGTGTGAAAAAAAATGCACAGAAATCAATTATTTTTCAAGAAATATTAAATAGATTCAACATCTTTCTTCAACAAAATTGCAGACTGCACAGATGGTACCTTCCCAAAGTAAAAAGTACTATAGCTTACTAGGGTATATATATTAGACTTAATAGTTACTATATACAGTAATTGACTTCTATTCATTTTACATCAGATTAAAACTTTGGGTGTAAGATTCAGATAATTATTTATTAAAAGCTAGACATTTTAAATGAGAATAAGAAAGAAAAGTATGTCTTTGTGCCCCCTTTTCCCTGTTCATGCCCTATCGGCCCCCCTGGCTAAACTTTGCTAGATCCGCCCCTGCACAGTTACCAGCCGTCAGCTACGTAGAAAAAGATCCTGGTGTAGAAAGTAATATTAAATACATTCTAACAACAGCTTATCAAGCTTAAACGTGCTGCTGTTGTTCAGCCGCTGGTTTCCTCTTTCTGGTGCAAAGTGGGCCAAAAGCAAACTAGAGACACGGACTCGCGACAGAAAAGCCGATCAGCTGATCGTTAAGCAGTTTCATGATTGAAGTAGCAGCCGGAGAGCGAGAGGCAGTCGCTCGTTAAGCTTAACGCAGGAATGCTTTACAAACATTCAGAGATGGACTTACACACTTGCTTTACTTCTCTCGGGGATAACTTTGTCGGAGATGAAATGCCGGGTTGCTAGCGAAGCTCCACATGCTATCCAGACCACCGACAGGTCACAAATGTCACAGCCGCTCTATCACGTGATGCATACTGCTCCGACATGCTAACGTGCTGAGGTGAGTTACGGCGTGTTGCAAGTTTTGTGAGGTGCTTTCGTGATATTTAATGGATCGGATTACATTTTTTATTTTTCTCCGATATCCGATCCAGTAATTTAGGTCAGTATCGGACCGATACCGATACGTAATATCGGATCGGTCCATCTCTAGTTGAAAGCACTGGTGAAATCAAAGAACATGATCCTCACAGTGCTTCCAGGCTTCTCCAGGTGAGTCAGAGCTCGGTGCAGGAGGTAGATGATGGCGTCCTCCACCCCGATGCCAGGCTGGTAAGCAAACTGTAGCGGATCCAATGAAGACCTCACCAGGGGGCGCAGATGGTTTAGAACCAACCTCTCGAGGGTCTTCATCAGATGAGATGTCAGGGCTACTGGCCTGTAGCTGCTGAGGTCCTTGGGATGGGAGGTCTTTGGTACCGGTACCACACAGGAGGTCTTCCACAGCTGTGGAACTTTCCCCAGTGACAGGCTCAGGTTGAACAGCTATCCTATGATGCCACACAGTTCATCTGCGCAGCATCTCAGGAGCCTGGAGCTGATGCCATCTGGACCTGCAGCCTTACGCACCTTGATCTTGTGAAGCTTGTTCCTCACTTGAAGTGCTGAGATGGAGAGAGGGGGTTTCGGGGGAGGGGTGTGTATGTTGGAGTCCACAGAAGCCGGGGGTGGGTGTGATGGCTGGGAGCTGGGATGTGTGAAGTCCTGAGATGAAGGACAGGACGTCCCTGAAGATGAAGGAGATTGCAGCAGGGGGGACGATGCTGGGGGAGGGGTGGGTGTTTGATCAAACCTATTAAAATATTTATTTAGGTCATTCACCCACCCCAGGTCTCCTGCAGCCTGGGGGGTTGGTTTTTGTCCTGAGATTGTCTTCAGGCTGTTCCAAACCCCTCTGATGTTGTCCTGTTGCAGCTGCTCTTCCATCTTCCTCCTGTAGTTTTCCTTCCCTTGCCTTATCTTCCATTTCAGCTTCTTCTGGACAACTCTCAACTCCTGTTTGTCTCCAGATCTAAAGACTCTTATTCTCCTTGAGGAGAGCCTTAATTTCAGGATTTATCCATGGCTTGTTGTTAGAAAAACAACGTACCTTTTTGATGGGTACGGTGTTGTCCACACAGAAGTTCATGTAATCTGTAATGCAGTCTGTGATGCTGTTGAGGTCATCCTCCAGGGGGCTGCAGAGGTCGTCCCACACAGTAGAGCGGAAACAGTCCCTCAGGGCCTCTTCAGTCTCTGCCGACCATTTCCTTACTGTGCATTTCACAACTGGTTCTCTGTGTACCAGAGGTTTATACACAGGCTGGAGATGAACCAGGTTGTGATCTGAGCCCCCCAGGGGAGGGAGAGGTGATGAGCTGTATGCCTCCTTGGTGTTGGCATACAATAAGTCCAATGTTTTGTCTCTGGTGTAGCAGGTGACATACTGGGTGAAGGTGGGAGAGTGGAGGACAGGGAGATGTGATTAAAGTCCCCAGAGTTCAGGAAAAGGGCCTGAGGGTGCTGGTTACAGTGTGCAGGACCACACAGGCTGCTGCAGCGCTAGCAGAGGGCGGGACATACACAGCTATCATAATCACGTGTGTAAACTCTCGCGGTAGATAGTACGGTCTCATGCTAACCACTAGCAGCTCAATGTCCTTACAGCATAGCGTCTCTTTGATAGATAAATGCCCAGAGTTACACCATCTATCGTTCACAAACACAGCCAGACCCCCTCCTCCCTTCTTACCACTCTCCGTTGTTCTGTCGGCCCGGATCAGATGAAAACCATCCATGTTTACGTGTGAGTCCGGAGTTAGCGCAGTTAGCCACGACTCTGTGAAGCACATCAGGCTGCACTCCCTGTAGCTCCTCTGATGTCGGGTAAGAGCCGCCAGTTCGTCTACTTTATTGGGGAGAGATCTCACATTCCCCATAATTCCCCATAGTACCTCCTAACTTTACTGCGACGGCCCGAGTACCGCGTCTCTTCCTCCTCACCTCGCGAGGGATGTTAGCTTGCTCGGCGGTAGGCAGGGCAGCAGAGGCTCCGAGGGCTAACAGCTGATCCCTGCTGTAAACAATGGGAGGTCGGACCTCCACGTGCTCTCCGGAAAAAGACGCCGTAAAAAATGTAATAAAGAACATGATTGTCCATAGAATTCTGAGCTCCATTGTGGGGGACAGCAGTCCACAATAGAAAAACCAAAACAACAGAGAAACATATATTAAAGAGAAAAAAAGGACATGGTCAGGTCGGAGCTGCTGATACTGGCTGCCAGCTCGGAGCGGCACCATACTTCCGGCGCCTCTTCGTGTTCTTCATCATGCTTGTCTTTACCTTCCCAAGGCATACTTGGAGCAGCTCATCTTGGGTGAGGGTTGAACCTTCCTCATTCTTGCTCTGGCTCATCCTTGATTGGGTCTAGTCTTCATGACTAGACATCAGTGACATCTATCTCTTCCTGTGGCCAGTTGGTTGCTACAGTTGGGGGTCTGATGACCGTGTACGCATTGATGGCTTGGATCTTATTGGCATCACTCAGCTGGCTTCTCAGCGCACGTCTTCCTTCTGGTGGTATTTGGCTGTGGCTGACATTCATGTGTCTTTATCATTAGCCTGGTACCCCGGTACTTCTAGTGGTCCTGTAATTCTGCTCCTGAGCGTTCTGGTAGCTCCACCCCTTTAGTTAGATCACTGCAACACTTCAGCCACACTTAAAAGTTCAAATGATATCCTGATGTCCTCACCATAGACTGTGATGAGGTGGATCAGTGAATCCATGTCTTGCTCACTCCTGACATACAGTGTGACATCATCAGTGTACAGCAGAGGTGGGACCAAGTCATTGTTTTGCAAGTCTCAAGTAAGTCTCAAGTCTTTATCCTCAAGTCTCAAGTCAAGTCTCAAGTAATGTCAGGCAAGTCAGTCGAGTCTCAAGTCACTGGTGTAAAAGTCCGAGTAAAGTCACAAGTCTGAAACTTTGAATTTCAAGTCCTTTCGAGTCATTAAAAAAAACGAAAAAATAATGTTGCAGTTATGCTAAATGTAAATTTTAGACCATGTAATTTTAAAATCTGTGTTTTTCTCAACACATGACAAAATAGTGAACTTAGAAAATATACACAAATTGTGAAATTGCACCTCTTTAAAATGCAGCTCAATTAAACTTAGCTCCAAGAATAATTTTCACCGACAGTTCTGAGATACGCTGCATGTTATTCTTGGATGCGGTTGTAGGACCAGCTTTAAAATCGCATGACAAAAATATCATACACATTAAAAAAAACTGTATCACCAACGTAGCCTGGACAACATTTGCTAGTTAGATGAAGTCAGCTATCTCATCGTAGCATATTTATATGCATATTTATAATCATACGGTTCTTGGAGTGAGTGCACACACTCGTGAAGTTTAGTAACTTCAGGTCACTGCAACAAGCCCAGGTACAGTTTACCGACGGATGGGTGCAGGACCTTGAAATGCACCGTGTAGAACGAAAGACCATCGTACGTATCATAAGTTTACCAGTCTCACAAATCGTCGTCATAAATACAGATTCGTTAACCGTTTATTAATAGGACCTTTGAGCTCAACGGTAATTAATTAGCAGTGGAAATAATTTCTGGTTCATTACAGAAATGTAGCAGTGACAATAATACTGTATGCTGTAATCGTACTGGGCAATTAGTGATACAAAAAACCTGTTTTATCCTGTGAATAAAAGTATATGTTTTTGTCAATGTACCATAATAACAGAAGCGAAACACAATATTGTGTCAGGACAATTCACTATTTATGCACAATAAACAAAGGAGCATAGCGCGACAATTTCTGTTCAGCGCCAGACTTGCTTGTAACCTATATCACCAGTTATGTTATGAAAATGACGTATTAACTACAACAGCAGACTGACCTTCGTGTAAATGCTTGGAGCAGACTAACCTGTGAGCTGGAGTGTTCTGGGACGTTATATTTGATCTTTGAATGGCTGCAATCCAGGCCATCCGTCGCATCTTTGTTACTTCGGAAACATGGCTCGAACAATTTCTCTTCAACGACGTAATCCAATAACAACCGATCTCTTTACCCGTCGGCTTCCCGTGGCTGTCATGCGACCAGCTATTGCAGTTAATAATACAACAGCTTCTTGACATTTTTGTGTTTATTTTTATCGCTGTATAACTGATTTTAATTGAAAGCCTGCGTACGTTAGTACCTCTTGCCACGAGTTCCCAGAATCCTTTGCGGTTCTACCCGTGAATGACGTCACATTTTCAATCTCTATATAATATGCATGTTAAATTTTATATTTGGGGTGAAATATCAAGTCTTTTCAAGTAAACCGGTTCAAGTCCAATTCAAGTCCCAAGTCATTGGTGTAAAAGTCCAAGTCAAGTCACAAGTCTTAGAACATTTTTTCAAGTCAAGTCTAAAGTCATAAAATTAATGACTCGAGTCTGACTCGAGTCCAAGTCATGTGACTCGAGTCCACACCTCTGGTGTACAGGAGGTGGCTCATGCTCATTCTTAGCGATGAGCTGGCTTATCGCTATGAGAACCTTCTGGTGTGAGCATGAACCAGCCTGGATCTGAATCAACTACCAAGTGTACGGTCTAAGTTTGAGCTAAGAAACTTCCTGTATGCTTTATATTCTGGGATGTGGCAAGGCACTATAAATGTGCAGGGGTCTGTACGGGTAGCAGTTAGCTGTGAAATGGTTTCCAGTAGTCCAGAACACCACACCTTCTTCCTGTATTTTCTCTTGTTGCTCGTGCCCCAGACACATCTTGGCCAATAAGGGGACTGAGTATTCTCATGTGGTTTGTAGTGAGGCATTTAGGGTTGTTTGGAATTTGCTTGAATTTCTCTCTGTGTGAATAGAAACCAAACATAGACAGCGAAAAGTTTACAAAGCTGTCAGCTGATTCGTACAGAGTAAACGAACTATAGTAGTGAAAACACTACTCGAGTCCTGATGTGCTGTTCTTAACGAGTTGGTGCTTTGGCTCTGTGGCGTTATTTTCAATGCCTTTCTGGCCAGTTCTCATATATTGACTTATGTGCCGGCTCAGCTTTCTTGCTATAATGCTTGAGAGCAGCTTCCATGTTGTGGAGAGGCAGGTAACTGGCTACTAACACCACGGCAACCTGGCACCTCCTTCTCAACCAGCATTTGTCCTAAGTTAACCAGTATGGTTGTGCTGGTCACTTTAGCATGAACACCATACCCAAGGTTTTAGTGGCGTGGAGGTCAGGACTGCAGGCGGGCTTTTCCTGACACCTGCCACATTCTGGAGGGGGGTCTCTCATAAGCCAGCTCTGTGGGGTTGAGTGGGGTTAAATCTGTAGAAGACTGCCTATGCTCCTAAGTGCTGACAGTGTGTTGAAATCGCCTTGTTGTGATGTTGTTTTCTTGGGACACCCAGTCCAAAGAAAACCAGTCTCTGATGTCCCCATTATACACAACCTGTCCTTCAGTTTGGAGATGGTGACATGGCTCGCTCCAAATAATATTGTGACTTGGTTTTGCATCAGCAGAGAAGAACCCACATCCTCAACTCTGCTGTTCAGCCAGCAAATGTATTTTCCTTACAAATGTGGGTCCATTTAAGCTGAAACAAACAGGCTTTCCAACAGAGTTTGTGCCAACAAGCACTGTTACAACAAAAACAACTGACCAAACACACATTTCCTGCCTATATATGAGCCACACAAATATACACAGCCACGTCATCATACAGCAGTTTATTGAGAATGTATTTATATTAAATGAAAGGAAGCTTGAGATGTGATTAAGAAGAAAACTGTAATGTAAACTCGAGTCAAACCACAGTGGGTCACATGGTAGCGTTCCTCATGGGAGTCCTGTGTAGTTTGTTAGCATTAGACGACTTCTTTATGCTCTGCTACAGTGCAGGGTCGGACAGATCACGTCACTGTCTTACCCGTTAGCTTAATGATAGCCTGTATTAGGCTGGGGAAGGTGCCAGGGTGTTTTTTCCCCACGAGACCTTTAAATATTTAATGTGTGACACGTTACAACAGAACTGTGCTGTAGAATAAACTCTGGCATTAATGTCAGCTTATTTACCAGGATGATGGGACAGACTTGGCTTCTTGGCCTGTTTGAACTAATATTTAGTTTTGTTGGTGCTTTTCCACAGAAAACGTACAAATCTACAGGGTCTTTGTGGGTAAGTGGTTAGAGTGCACTCATCCAGTCTCATAAAGTGCTTCTTGTCTGCTTCTGCTCTAAGCTGTCCAATAATAGAAAAATAGAGAAAAATAGAAGAAAAATCTTGTTACTAGAAAGAAAAGTTGCATGAACTATAGTTTTATAGGAACAGGTTCTGAAGAGAACAGAACTACAACCACAGTATCCTACAATGTAAAAATGATGCTCCTTTAACTTGGTGAAAGGAAACAGAGCACGGTGGCACAGTGGTCAGCACTGTTGCCTCACAGCAAGAAGGTCCTGGGTTCAGTTCCACCATCAGGCCGGGGTCTGAGTTTGCATGTTTGTGGGGATAGGTTAATTGAAAAATCTAAATAGGTGTGAATGCGGGAGTGAATGTGAGCGCGAATGGTTGTCTGTCCCTGTGTGTCAGACTGGCGACCTGTCCAGGGTGGACCCCGCCTCTCGCCCTATGACAGCTGGGATAGGCTCCCGCGACCCTGAAAAGGATAAGCGGATGCGAATGGATGGATGGAAACAGAGCAAATGTCAGTGAGTCCACATGATTCCATCACACTGACATTAAATGATGGCTCTTTTTTTAAGACTTAGAGCCCAAACCACTGGACAAAACTGAGAGCAGTCCATCCTCAGGTGGTCGTGCAGGGTGTGATGAGTAATCTGTGTTTGTCCTCAGATTTGACTGAGTACATGTGTAAGCATTGTGCTTTTACAGTGAGGTGGGAATGCATGGGTTCACACATTAGTGTGTTTGTGTCTCCTTTCGTAGATGCAGACACAATCAATGCTATGTTATATCTGAGTATATCTATGAGTGAGTCTGTCTGTGCACAGACATTCACAGGTGCAGTGCATTGTGTTTGTGTCTGTGAGTGTGTGCTTAACTTAAATCTGCTAACCTGGTTATAATCTGCACTCCTTACAGGAACAAAACAATGTAAATCACTTTAAGGTTAGTGTGACGAGTAGGCAAATACTGTAGTAGTTCAGGTGAAGCTCAGCAGTATAACTGTATGTCCTCTGAAGACCTGGATACACAACTCTGTGTGTGAAACCTCCCACAGTCCATAATGGTGGCCCTAAACCAGCTGTGTGTCTGCGTGGTCAGCATGTAGCTGTCAACATTCAGAGCACCCACAAGCATAAATATGTAGAAGACAAAGAAGTGATTTCAGGTAAAACGATATGTGGATGATTTAGTAAGACAAAAGTCTCATCAGGGATTAATGGAGCTACATTCTGTTTCTGAGGCTCCGTCTATAAAAGGAAAGACTGTTTTTATTAACTTTGAGTTTCAGCTGTTTTGCCTTTGTCTCCAGCTATCTGTTGTCATGGCAACAAATTAACAACCCCACTCAGTTTACTGGACTTTTTTTGTCTTTCCAGTTAACATATGGTACTGTCACCCGTGATGTTTAAGAAGTGCGTTATTGGGAAATGACAGAAAAAGTGCCAGTTCTAAAAATGTAGAGTTGGGAGGCACACACACACACACACACACACACACACACACACACACACACACACACACACACACACACACACACACACACAGCACATACTGTATTTCATCCCCGCGTGTACAAACACTACTCCCACACGTCGACTGTCAGATGCGTCCTCCTGAGACGAGCGACTTAACAATACTAAATCAGTTTAATTGATACGCTTTCCTGTCTCGCTGCCTTGTAAAGGGCAGACTGGAAAACGTGGCAAACAGTTGGCGACAAACAAAGACTCTTTGAAGCGGGTTATGTTATGAAGTGTCAGACCTGTTGAAGAAAACAAAACTCCACTGCTGCCGCCCCCAGCTTCTTCTGTGTAAGGTAATCTGTGTTGTTCTGCCGTTCGTCTTCTTCTGCTTCCAATTATGAGCGCGGGAGCGGTGAGTATTCTATCACCGGCTCACAGACAACTTACAGCCACGCTGCAGCGATGGCCGGGGACGCAGCAGACTAATTACAATTAACCACTAATCCTTAAAAGGCAAGTTCAAGATGGCAATTCAATTTGCCCTCAACTGTTTCTTTTCTGAAAATCTTTTGCAATTTTCCCTCCTGCCGTCCCAGGTGTCAGACCAACTTTGAAGAAGCAGCGAAGATATCAATAGATTATTGGCACCGAGTATTCATTTAACAGGGCAATCGCGCTTTTTTCAGACACTTGGCTAAAAGTGGTTTGGAAGGATTTAATTCTTTTTTTTTTATCCTCGGTGGAGATTAGCTGAAAAAATAATGAATTTGGGAGCAAAAGGGGGGAAAAGCATTAAGAAGAAACTGATGAAAATAACTCGAGTAAGAGATAAAAGGCCCTTGACGATGCAGACTTTAGTGTGTCCTTATTCTGAGAGAACATGTTTCCATATGCAGAGCAACTTTCAATAAGACTGTGGCTGCACTCCCATTTACTGATGGCTCTGCAGAGCATTCTGTTATATTGGTTTTATTTCTCTGCTTAATTAAACGTTTTGTGCTGTAAGCCTGCTTATATAAATATGGTCACTGTTCCAAAAATATTGTTGTTTCCAGTTTTTAACATTAACTGATTATGACTCTTGCCTACCAGGCCAAACATAGGCTGATGTTGATACAGAGTGCAGTTTAAAAAGAGGAGGTTTGGATGTGTGAGCTGACAGACTTTGGGACTTGAAGGTGTTAGCTCAGAGCAGCGAGCCCTCTCGATTACCTTCAGATGCTTCTTCTTTAGCCACTCCTTTTATGCCTTGGCTGTTTGTTTAAGGTAAGAAGCATGATTCCTCAGTGTTCTGGCTTAAGGAAGGAAGTTCTTGTCTCAGAGGGTACGCGGCCTCGTCCAGTGTCCCCACAATGTGGTGAAGTCACGCTGTGCAGAGCCTCGGAGCTTGATGGTGTTCTTTAGGTCATATTTAGCAGAATCAAAGTCAAACTAATGTGAAAGAGCTTGGATTGAGTTTTATGTGACCACAGCACTCAGTCTCTGAATGATTCAGATGTTCACGGGGAAACTTTACATGTGCTGTCACATGTGTTTCTCTCTTTATACAACACTCTGTATTTAATCATTATTAACCTCTGTCTCTCTTCCACAGCATGTCTTTATCCTGTCTTCCTTCTCTCGCCCCAACCAATCACAGCAGATGGCCCCGCCCCTCCCTGAGTCTGGTTCTGCCGGAGGTTTCTTCCTGTTAAAAGGGAGTTTTTCCTTCCCACTGTCACCAAAGGGCTTGCTCAGAGGGGGGGTTGTGTGATTGGTGGGGTTACCTGTTCTCTCTGTATTGTAGTAGGGTCTCTACCTCGCGCTACAGCACTTTGAGCCTTGTTGTTTCTGCTGTTTAACTGAATTTCTTTCTCTGCTGCACTTGTTAATTTTATTAGCACCAAATCAAACACGTTGGACTGCTTTGCCGATCAATATCCCAGAAGTTTAACTTAATACTCTGATTGAAAAATCTTTCCTGCAGTGTTCCTTTCTTTCATTTCAGCTGTGTTTGTATGAATATAAACAGTTTCTGTGCATTTTTTAATTATTTGTGTTTGGCAAGTTTCAACTTAGCCGTGAGCACTATCTTTGTAAAGTTATAACTGAACGATTAATTTACTACATTGTACGAGCCACTTGTCCGATACGTTTCCTTCTCCCTCATTCCTCAGTGCTTTGTGCAAAATTATGCCACAGAAAGCAGCGAGGGACGAACTTTCAATTTCAGTTAATGAAAAATGACTCAAACAAGTGGCAATTAAGATGACAGACAAGCAATATAGCATGTTTTTATTTAATCTTAAAATAAGATCAGTTTAATGGCACTGACAGGGACTCACAGTGAGTTTGCTTTATTAAGATTCAGAAGATGGTTAAAACAATTTGGACTCTGAAATTTAAGATTTGGCCCATCACTGTCATTGAAATCTCGTCTTCCAGTGACAAGCATGCTGCCCTCCACACACACACACACACACACACACAGCAGTTGTATAAGCTCTTTCCCTGGCATCATACTTAACATACCAGAAGGCACCTTAAGACTTGCAAAGTAAGGCCCTGGAAGCCTGGAAGCCCGTCCACTGATCCATTCCAAATCCACCCGTTAAAATGAGGCTTGGCACTGGAGGGAAGGGGCAGTGGTGTAGTTGGGGATGAAGGAGAGCAAGGGGTCGGCAGATGCTAGCGGGTGGAGAGCTGGAAGTCCTGGTACTGGCTGGAGTGCCCAGGCTTATGCAGGCTTGGGTGAACACGTCAGGCTGATTTCTATGATGCCTGGCCTTGAAGGTGACCCCAGGCTGGACTCCACAGTTCTTGATCCAACAGCCACGAGACTCTGTCCTCCTCCCTCTTGCCACTGGCTTTAGAGTTGCCAAATGCTAAAGGTGTCGTGGTCCCTCGGTCCAGAGTCTGTTTCTCTGCCTTCTGTCTGTGTTTGTATTTGTCGGGCACATTCACTCTTGGTGATGTGCATCGCACCTGATCCTGATGAGCTCGTTACCACCACCACCTAAGGTAACGGCTGGCCTGCAGTGTTTGCTGTTGAACTTGAAGCCTGGCTCCTTGTTCTGTGTTTTTACTCTGCTGGTTTTCCCTGTGGATTCCTTACTGTGTGTTTCCTGCCTCCTATGTTTGGCGAGCTTTTAGAGCGAGTGAGTTTGTGGGTTTTGGACCAGTGGATATCCCTGCCTCCCTGGACCCCAGAGCTTCATGATCTGGTGCCTTGTGTTTGAATTCTGACTTCCTGTAAATGAACCTGTTGAACTTTACATCCTGCATGTGAGCAGGAGGGGTGAAAGGAGGGAGGGGTGATGTGAGCAGTGATGTCAGCAGCTTCAGCTCAAAGATCTGACTGAAACTGTTGATAATAATAATAATAATAATCCATCAATGTTTGAAATGATCATTGTTGGCTTCGTATTAGCCATTGTTGGCTCAGTGTTCAGGCTGTTATATAGAAATGTCACCTATACCCAGATACTCTAATAGAAAAGCTTTAAGACCAAAATGCTTTAGGAGTCTTGATTAGAAAGGGTTTTTTCAGCATGTGCTTATACAGATGATTTGAAGAACTCTTTACTTACATTTGATTTGAGCTTCTTGATTTAAGCCCAAATGTAAAAACATCCCGTTAGTTTGCTCCTCTGATGGAAAGATTTGCCACAACTATAAAAAATAATGCAAGTTTTGAGAAACTGGAATCATCCCCTAAATTGTGGGAACTGCTGAAATTGCAGCTTGCTTTTTTCCATCCACCTTTCCTTTACTTTCCATGGGAAGTTTATCCAATTAACTGAGGATGGGAGGAGGCAGTCCATGGTGGTTCTCTCTGGGGTGCTGGGACCCCGCCCTCCCAGCGGGGTGTGTGATTGGGTTGTCTGGGCGTTCCAGCGTGTGCCCAAGTGGAAAACGACGAAATGAAGGAGATCGTTGGCCATCGATACCCAATTATATGACTAGAAGGGTGCCAGTAGCTCCCAGCCTGGGGTATAGGGGCCCTTTATGCTTTGTGTTTGATGATAAATTGTTTTGCTGCAGGATTATGGTCAATGTAATTATGTCCATTGATGGTGAGCCAGAGAATGATTTTCTCAGAGTCAAGCTGTGAGGTTGTTATCAAAGAAAAGGACTCAATTTATAGGCCTTGATTGCTTCATATTCACATGGTAATTGTATGGAAAGTCTTTGCACCATGTGTAGACTCCTCACAAGAATTAAAGGAGAAGGCTCGTAAAACATCGAACCTTAATCTAGATCCAAACCTTTCAAAAGCTGGAGATAAAAAACTAATGATATGAACATAGTTTTCAGGCCAAAAAACATTAGACCTGTTTTTTGGCCTGAAGTGTACATATACTCATACTCATATAGGCTCCTCATACTCATGGACAAGAATGAATTTTGTTTTTTAATCATTTCTTTGAACTGCTCTTTTTAATGAAGAAAAAACATCTTTAATGAATTTAAAGAATTCAGGTTTTAACTCATTCACTGCCATTGACGGCTATAGACGTCAACTGAAAAACTTACGTTGACTGCCATTGACGTCTATAGACGTCAATTACGTTTTTCAATGGGAGGGGCTAGAATACAACCTCGGGCAGCTTGTCAGTGAATTTTATTTTTTCATATATTTGTAAATAAATTGTTTTGATAAAACATAACCTTTCTCAGTGTTATTTCTGTTTTATAGAAGTGAAAAACTATTTTATATGTTAGAGGTGTCACAAAGCAAGAAATATTAGTGTCAAAGGCACTTTTCTGCTTGAAATGTATTTTTCACAAAAAGCTCGTTTTCTCCCTTTTTTTGGTCAAAACAGGCATTTTTGGTGGAACCCACCTCTCTTCTACAGCTGATTACTAACGAATGGAAAATGGTAGAAACAAGCTTTTCTTTTTTGGATGAAAGAAGAGAGTCTGTTCTTCATTTTGGTAGGTTCAGCGTTTATATGATCATAACACACAGTTTTCTGTGGCTCTTCAAAAATGAGTAAAAATGCTCAAAAACCCTGGCAGTGGGGAGTTACCTGATTTGAAAATGGCTGGCAGTGAATGAGTTAATTTATGTTGGATTTTCGAGTATACGCACAGAAAATCACAAAAGCACAAGTATGACATGTACACACACTTACATTGATCTTTGAATAAGTAGCAAAGCTTCTACAGGTTCTTTAAACTTGAGAAGATCTAACTTCTTATTACTGAGCACGAGTTACTACAACTGTAGTCTTTTTTTTGGCAGCACTCACTGGATACTCAGAGTAATAGGAAAGTAGATGAAGGAAGATCTAAAAAGCACAACAGCATATTTACACAAGGTGGGGAGGTCTCTTGGAGCCATTTCTAAGTATATGCAGATTCCAGGATGACCAGTTTAGACAAGTGTAGTTAGCACTGGAAATGCCCAGGGGGTCATTTTGACGACATCATTTCCGGGACAGGCAGAAGGAGCACATGTCATCATTAGTGAGGCTAGTAAGGTAAGGAACTAAACGTTTGAGCATTGAGCAGGGAGGTGCTAACGACTTTAACGACAAGCCATGCTGCTAGTTACTAACAGCTAATAGCACGCTAAGCTAGCATATCCCAAAAGGTGCAATACGTGGATGCAATTTACACATGACTCTGATTGACTTTGTGTAAGTTACACTATGAAAAATGAGTAATTAATCGATATTAAACCATAAAAAACACCACTGTACACTGCAACCTCTAACAGGAAGTGATGCGACAGTGCAGTGATAAAAAGTAAGAGTGCTATTCTCCTCCCAAAATTCCAGCAGCTGATTTCAGTTCCCACATGTTTCCAGACTGTTGTTAAATGAAACGTTGTGTATCTCATATCAGAGCAAGCTCCTGTCACTCACTCTAAGAATCCAGGGAAACAAACATTTGGAGGAGTTTGAATCCTGAGCCCTGGGATCCTGCAGATTAAAAAATAAATAAAAGGCTTTATTTAATATGACACCAAAGAAAAATGGTTTAAAGATATTTGGCCCATAATTATTGACACTGAGCTGACATCTTAATGGTTAATCTAAACTAGAAGTGTTAATTCCTCATTTTAACCTCAGTCAGCAGTCGATTCTGTTCTGAACTCATTTTATTTTTGTAGGCTGTAAAGTGTTGCCCCATGTGGTCAAATTTATGTTTTTATTAATGACCAAAGACTCCAATAGAATTACAAACAGGTTTAAATTTTGATGTTTATTGTTTATTGATGGGAGTTCTCCTGTGCTTGTTAAATATCACTTTATCGTCTTCATTTGGAAATCAAAGATGTTTAGTTTGAGCTAACGAGCAGCGTGGAAACATCACGAAACGCGTCACATTAGTGGAAGCGTTGCAAAGTCGGTCACAACAGAATGATGCATCAAGGTTGTTGGCAGTGCTTACGTGTGGTTATTCTTTCTGACCTTTTCTCATACACGTGTCTGATCTGCCACATACATTATTAAATATCATAGAAACTCCAGTATTGCAGGACTGTGAAGGTAAACTTCATTAGAAGTGAGGCTGACATGTATGGCCTCCAGGCTTCCACTGCAATAATTAACTGGGGGATTTTTTTCCATCGTTTCAGTCTCTCTGATCCAGGTTGGTACTGACAACCTTACGCCCCCTTGCCCCTCCTTCATCTGCCATATACAGGTCACAGACGGCGGCCCGGCACCCTGAGGTGTCCTGTAAATGTGCCTGTGGAGTGATGGGCGGGAGTCCCTCGAT
Source organism: Aulonocara stuartgranti (assembly GCF_965226115.1). Classification (NCBI taxonomy): domain Eukaryota; kingdom Metazoa; phylum Chordata; class Actinopteri; order Cichliformes; family Cichlidae; genus Aulonocara; species Aulonocara stuartgranti. Next base: position 33,000,725 of record NC_138955.1, on the reverse strand, counting down.
GCCACATTCATTTGCACATCAAGAAGGCAGAGAAGGAAGCTTTGACCCAATTAACGCTGAGGAAAACAGATTAAATAAAGCCTGCTGCCTAGTCCTGGACATCCAGTGTCACTGTGTGTGTGGAGCAGTGTTCGTGCGTGGATGGTGAGGTTGTTCAAGGGCCACGGGATAAAATACCTCTCCCAAAAGGAGCAGAGGAAGCTGCCTGGCTCAGAGGCACTCAAACTCAGAGTCTCTTTCATTTAGAACAGAGGACAGAGACGAGTTCTACATGGACGCTTGAACACAGTCGTTCCCACCTGAGCATCAAGGCCACGTCTTTGAGCTTCAAAGCTGAGCTACACTCAAAAACAACACATTACAAAACAATTCCACCTTAAGGACCATTCTGGAGTGTTTGGTAATACCATGTGAAAATCATGGATGACAAGTCTTTAAAGTCATAGAAAGAACCAGAACTCTTTAACAATTCATGACATCTGCTGAAAAAAATAATGTGAAGTGATGAAACAGTTTCCAAATGGACCCTGAGGTTTGTTATTTCTACGTCTTCAAAGACAAAGTGTTACTTTTGCTTTTGACTGACTAAAGCTTACCTGTGAAGAACAGAAATGTGATAGTAGCATGTGTAATATATGAGTGTGACCTAGTTTTCCACACCTGCAGAAATCAAGCAGACAAGATCTGTGACACATTATTTCCAGTACTAATCAAGCAAAAATTGGCGTGAGCAGCTAAAATCAAAAGGAAAACTAGCTCAGGTATCAGGATCATTGGTCTGGCCTTCATTGCTGCTGATGCTGAGAGACTGTAAAGTCCTGGGAGTCCGGTTATCTCGTGCATCTTAGTTGGTGGTAGAATTTTAAATGTCATAAATTGCACATATACCTGCCCAGTGTCAGCAGAAAGATGACATTTGATTCATGTGAATTACTTAAAGTCACCTTGTGTAGGCAGCCTCTTGCATTTATGTAAGTCTGTGTGGTAAACCATCAGACTGTAGAGTCATGCTTGAGTTCTGCTACCTTCTGTTGTTTAGCAATGACAATCACACGTATAGAAGGAACCTCTGTAGAACAGCAGCTACCTAAGATCATGGGTCACTACAACATCCTGAAGCTGATGCTTCTGATTAGAAAGGATGTACAAACTCACCCGCTGCAGTCACCTACAGAAAGAGCAAAGCAAACCTATTAAATAGACGAGAGAGCGATGTAAAGTAACAGAGAGAGGAAGAGGAAAGAAGAGGTGGAGTGATTTCTCTGGGCTCCATGCCTTGTTAGATCTATCATCCCTTTAATTAATAGTGTTTTTAGGAAGACGTCTGAACTGTGTCATTTCCATTATTGGAAAACCCAATGCGATTAATGAATAATTTTCATTTTTGATCCATTATATCATGCTAGTTGATCTCCTTTTTTCCGCACTGCTGAGTGATAGCATCGTTTTCTGCCCCTCGATCAAATTTAATTTGGCCCCCATTATATTACACTGTTGCGACTGAAGTGTCAATTTTTTGTCAGGCAATTAGAAGCTATAACCTGTGAAGCTAAGTTTGATAGGCATTGTAATTGGATTGTTTCAGCACTAACACAGAGTGCTTTTAGCATTTCTTCATCTCTGCCTGCTTCCCTCTCTCTTCTTTTCTGGTTTTGATGTTTTGATAGGGTCTCTGTCTATATGTTGAACTTCAGAGCAAACCAAAGATAAGATAAAATGGGGTGGGGGTGGGGGGGTCAGGATGTGCAGGAGTGCTTGCCTGTGCAGAAAGCCAGCCTTGAATTTGCGTGGTGTGAAATGTGCCACATTTCCAGCCACCGTGGCAGGTATTTGTTGACTATTTTGACCCGTCCTCGCCTCACCTTTCAAGACTTCACATTGGAGAGATCTGAACTTTTCAGCTGACAAAGGCTTGGAAATTTGAAATGTGAGGGGATCCAATCAGGGCTGGCTGATGCAACCCTGAGACAGTTTCCCAGAGAAATGCTCATTTGTGCTTTTTATTCTTTATATATGGGTGCTATACTATTACTATTATTATTTTACTTTGTTGCATTTTATTAAAGTTGTCCAAGATCTCTAAGAAAAATGCAGACTTTTAGGAAAACAGGAAGATGCTTACTGATCTGCTACAGAATCAACACACTTTTCCCAGCTTTTCAGTTCAACGTATTGACATGAAAGTACATGGAGATGAAGTTACTTTGTAGGAGGGCCCAAGTTGCCAGTAGAGGGGCTAATTTGGTTGTTTTAACTTGGACATGAGATTTTAAATGTCTTCTTCATTACAGTGATCAGAAAAAGCTGCACAGTAACAACGACCTCCTTTCAGTGGATAGGGAGATATATTTAACATAAATCAGAATCACAATGTTTTCAATGTGAATGTTTATTGTGTTAAAGCAACATTATGAAATATTTTGACTTCAGATATTAATGTGGAGGATGGATGGAGGATGGTGTGTCTGTGCTGTGGGAGCTGTGACCACTACGACGTCACTTCTTGCTATAATTTGACCTTCGCACCACAGGAAGCAGACTCATCCCCGTCAATATCTCTGCTACATATTAAGTGTGGTTAGAGGTCTGCAGACGATCCTGAAGAAAATAACACCGTGTAGTTATACACATCATTTATACTTGTCAAACTTTACCATCATTATGATCACAGCCACAAACACACAGTGTGTCTCTGTGATCTGCAGACATCCATTCGTCCCACTGGAAACACAAGATTAAAAATGACAAATGCTTCGAGCTGCACTTTTCCAGTTGGAGATGCAGGTGTCTTCATTTCCAGTGCACCCAGGTTAGTAAAAGAAAACTCCTCCTTCACATCTAATTACCCGCCGCTTCCTGGCACCCACTGCAAATGAGCTTTTCTATTTCTCTACTGGCAGTGCAGCACAACCAGTGTTGGGAAGGTTACTTTTAAAATGTATCCCACTACAGATTACAGATTACATGCCCCAAAATGTATTCTGTAATGTTTTCTGTTACATTACTCAATGAGAGTAACGTATTCTGAATACTTTGGATTACTTAAAAATGAATCATTTCTTCATGCTGCAAGTAGAGGTGACATGGGCTGCGAGACGGAGACACAGACATTAGAGCCTCTTGATGCGTGTTCTGTTTGGGTTTCCAGCGGCGTGGAATCACCAAAATAGAGAGGGCATAGCCGAACATATGAAACAGGAAAATACCGCCGTGTAATCCATGTATTTCAACAAAGTAACTGTATTCTAAACACCACCTTTTTAAACGGTAACTGTAACGGAATACAGTTACTCATATTTTTGTATTTTAAATACGTAACGGCGGTGCATGTACTCTGTTACTCTTGTGTGTGTGTGTTACTTTGTAGGAGAAAGAAATTAGTTACACTGTGTCTCTGACGTGGTTTCAAACTGGGATCTGTAGGAGAGCTTTTATTTTGAAAATGACCACATTCTCTGTGCTAGCCACACCCTCTTTATTTGCTCTGTGCTCCATTATTTTGGACTCCTGGAATGTAACATATTAAGTCTATGACGCCTCCTGGCTAACCAATCGGACCACACATCATGAAGCTCACACCGGTTCAGGTGTTGTAGGTGAGTTGGGAGCTCAGGCTTCAGCACAAGTTGGATTTCATCATCACGTACTTTTGTCAGTTTCTGAGAACAGCAAAAGAATTAGTGATGCCTTCTTAAACTAGAAAGTGCATTTTCTGAAGAAACTGCAGTGTGAATGCTTGAATCTGAATGTATGCACTGAAATGAATTAAATACAGAATTTAAGTTAAAAATTTTGAATGAGATAAAAAAAAAAAACGAATTTAACCTGAAAACAAAAGTGCTGAACTGCTAAAAGGTGAAGGTTACACAGAAGAAGAAGTTGGAAAAAAAACTGAAAATGTTTTAAATGTAAATTAGAAAAACCTAAGAAATGAGAAAAGAACATTTAGAGTCAGAAAACATCTGAAAGAATATTAAAAGGTCATATTCTTTGAATCACTGAATGACTAAAATGTGATCCCTCCACTTGGACCCACACAGTTTAAAGTTTACATCTCTGAGCTTTGAAAGACAAGATGTTGGAAAAAGAACAACGATGGCGACGTTTTGAGGGTAAAATGATGGCTTTAACACTGTGGACACAGCAGCAGTTGAAAGAGAAGTGCTTAAGATGAATCTTGGTACAGTGGCAGGCAGAGCTCGTTAAGCAGGCAGGTGTGAGCCTGGTTGCTATAGTGACTGCACCCAATGGCTCCATACACACGCACACAGACATGCACCTCACTTTTGCTGCTTAAAATGAACAGAAAAGTCAGGCCGAAACAAATCGTTCCCAAATGAAAAGTAAAAGTCGTATTGACAAAATTCTTTCACCGTGAGCGACAGCAATGTCTAGTCTACCAAATTCTCAGTTTTCATGTCTGTGGAGTTTATTATATGGACGTGGTGACAGTGGAAAGACACCATGCTCTTCTGATTTTCAAACGAACCTTCTGAGCCATTTTAACATTAGAGTCTATGGAACAGTTGGAGGGAGGAGGCTGTGCATTGGTGACATTTATGAAAGAACCATAACACCTAGGACAATAGTAAACACATTGGATGAAAGAGGACAGCCATGGCTACGTTTTGAGGGTAAAATCACACCTGTAGAGCAAACGCTGCGGACACAGCAGCAGTTTTAAAAAAGATTTTAAGATTAATTTTTTTGCTCCTCTCACTCTAGCAGTTGAGCTGTCTCACTCTAGCCCCAACATTCCGTCCCATACACACCCATTATAAACTTTGAAACGGGTGAAAAAACATCATGAAACTTAAACTGGAACTGAAGAAAAAGTATAATAGATATTGAAAAGATAAATACAAGTTGAATAGTTGAATGTCTTGTCTTCGTTTTAAAGTTTGAATGGTGGCTCTATGTCAATGTATGTGGAAGTAGATACAGTTTAAAGAGGAGGAAGTTGAATGAGAATTTGAAGGGTCTCCCCATTGAAATACATGGGAAATTTTTGTTGAAAAAAGTTGAATAAAATTAAAAATATAAATGTTAAAAATGAGAAAAATAGAAGCAGTCATGTCCAAAAGAATAGGAATCTAACGGTGTTTGAATGGTTTTTCTAAGTTGAACGGTTTTGAAGGAGATAGATTACAAAAAATGTACGGAATCCATAATAATAAAATAGAACTAGAAAGTGCATTTTCTGAAGAAACTGCAGTGTGAATGCTTGAATCTGAATGTATGCACTGAAATGAATTAATTGCTGAATTTTGAGTTAAAAATTTTGAATGAGATTAAAAAAAAAAAAAAAAACAACCTGAATTTAACCTGAAAAGAACAGTGCTGAACTGCTAAAAGCTGAAGGTTACACAGAAGAAGAAGTTGGAAAAAAGCTGAAAATGTTTTAATTGTAAATTAGAAAAACCTAAGAAATGAGAAAAGAACATTTAGAGTCAGAAAACATCTGAAAGAATATTAAAAGGTCATATTCTTTGAATCACTGAATGACTAAAATGTGATCCCTCCACTTTGATCCACACAGTTTAAAAAGTTTACATCTCTGAGCTTTGAAAGACAAGATGTTGGAAAAAGAACAATAATGGCGACAATTTGAGGGTAAAATGATGGCTTTAACACTGTGGACACAGCAGCAGTTGAAAGAGAAGTGTTTAAGATGAATCTTGGCACAGTGGCAGAGAGAGCTCGTTAAGCAGGCAGGTGTGAGCCTGGTTGCTATAGTGACCGCACCCAATGGCTCCATACACACGTACACAGACATGCACCTCACTTTTGCTGCTTAAAATGAACAGAAAAGTCAGGCCGAAACAAATCGTTCCCAAATGAAAAGTAAAAGTCGTATTGACAAAATTCTTTCACCGGGAGCGAGAGCAATGTCTAGTCTACCTAATTCTCAGTTTTCATGCCTGTGGAGCTTATTATATGGACGTGGTGACAGTGGAAAGACACCATGCTCTTCTGATTTTCAAACGAACCTTCTGAGCCATTTTAACATTAGAGTCTATGGAAGAGTTGGAGGGAGGAGGCTGTGCATTGGTGACATTTATGAAAGAACCATAACACCTAGTACAATAGTAAACACATTGGATGAAAGAGGACAGCGATGGCTACGTTTTGAGGGTAAAATCATACCTGTAGAGCAAACGCTGCAGACACAGCAGCAGTTTTAAAAAAGATTTTAAGATTAATTTTTTTGCTCCTCTCACTCTAGCAGTTGAGCTGTCTCACTCTAGCGGCAACATTCCGTCCCATACACACCCATTATAAACTCTGAAACGGGTGAAAAAACATCATGAAACTTAAACTGGAACTGAAGAAAAAGTATAATAGATATTGAAAAGATAAATACAAGTTGAATAGTTGAATGTCTTGTCTTCGTTTTAAAGTTTGAATGGTGGCTCTATGTCAACGTATGTGGAAGTAGTAGGAGTTTAAAAATGAGTAAGTTGAATGAGAATTTGAAGGGTCTCCCCATTGAAATACATGGGAAATTTTTGTTGAATAAAGTTGAATAAAATTAAAAATATAAATGTTAAAAATGAGAAAAGTAGAAGCAGTCATGTCCAAAAGAATGGGAATCTAATGGTGTTTGAATGGTTTTTCTAAGTTGAACGGTTTTGAAGGAGATAGATTACAAAAAACGTACGGAATAGATAATAATAAAATAGAACTAGAAAGTGCATTTTCTGAAGAAACTGCAGTGTGAATGCTTGAATCTGAATGTATGCATTGAAATGAAATAATTACTGAATTTAAGTTAAAAATTTTGAATGAGATAAAAAAAACAACCCGAATTTAACCTGAAAACAAAAGTGCTGAACTGCTAAAAGCTGAAGGTTACACAGAAGAAGAAGTTGGAAAAAAGCTGAAAATGTTTTAATTGTAAATTAGAAAAACCTAAGAAATGAGAAAATAACATTTAGAGTCAGAAAACATCTGAAAGAATATTAAAAGGTCATATTCTTTGAATCACTGAATGACTCAAATGTGATCCCTCCACTTGGACCCACACAGTTTAAAAAGTTTAAATGTCTGAGCTTTGAAAGACAAGATGTTGGAAAAAGAACAACGATGGCGACGTTTTGAGGGTAAAATGATGGCTGTAACACTGTGGACACAGCAGCAGTTGAAAGAGAAGTGTTTAAGATGAATTTTGGCAGAGTGGCAGAGAGAGCTCGTTAAGCAGGCAGGTGTGAGCCTGGTTGCTATAGTGACTGCACCCAAGGGCTCCATACACACGACACAGACATGCACCTCACTTTTGCTGCTTAAAATGAACAGAAAAGTCAGGCCCAAACAAATCGCTCCCAAATGAAAAGTAAAAGTCGTATTGACAAAATTCTTTCACCGTGAGCGACAGCAATGTCTAGTCTACCTAATTCTCAGTTTTCATGCCTGTGGAGCTTATTATATGGACGTGGTGACAGTGGAAAGACACCATGCTCTTCTGATTTTCAAACGAACCTTCTGAGCCATTTTAACATTAGAGTCTATGGAAGAGTTGGAGGGAGGAGGCTGTGCATTGGTGACATTTATGAAAGAACCATAACACCTAGTACAATAGTAAACACATTGGATGAAAGAGGACAGCCATGGCTACGTTTTGAGGGTAAAATCATACCTGTAGAGCAAACGCTGTGGACACAGCAGCAGTTTTAAAAAAGATTTTAAGATTAATTTTTTTGCTCCTCTCACTCTAGCAGTTGAGCTGTCTCACTCTAGCCCCAACATTCCGTCCCATACACACCCATTATAAACTCTGAAACGGGTGAAAAAACATCATGAAACTTAAACTGGAACTGAAGAAAAAGTATAATAGATATTGAAAAGATAAATACAAGTTGAATAGTTGAATGTCTTGTCTTCGTTTTAAAGTTTGAATGGTGGCTCTATGTCAATGTATGTGGAAGTAGTAAGAGTTTAAAAATGAGTAAGTTGAATGAGGATTTGAAGGGTCTCCCCATTGAAATACATTATAAATTTTTGTTGAATAAAGTTGAATAAAATTAAAAATATAAATGTTAAAAATATGAAAAATAGAAGCAGTGTTGTCCAAAAGAATAGGAATCTAACGGTGTTTGAATGGTTTTTCTAAGTTGAACGGTTTTGAAGTTATAGGATTACAAAAAACGTACGGAATACAGAATAAAATATAATAATAATAATAATAAAGATTAGAATAACAATACTGTGAATGCTTTTCAAGCATTCACACTAATAAAGATTAGAAGAACAATACTGTGAATGCTTTTCAAGCATTCACACTAACTAGAAAGTGCATTTTCTGAAGAAACTGCAGTGTGAATGCTTGAATCTGAATGTATGCACTGAAATGAATTAATTACTGAATTTTGAGTTAAAAATATTGAATGAGATTAAAAAAAAAAAAAAAAAAAACGAATTTAACCTGAAAACAAAGGTGCTGAACTGCTAAAAGCTGAAGGTTACACAGAAGAAGGAGTTGGAAAAAAACTGAAAATGTTTTAAATGTAAATTAGAAAACCCTAAGAAATGAGAAAAGAACATTTAGAGTCAGAAAACATCTGAATGAATATTAAAAGGTCATATTCTTTGAATCACTGAATGACTCAAATGTTATCCCTCCACTTTGATCCACACAGTTTAAAAAGTTTAAATGCCTGAGCTTTGAAAGACACTGTGTTGGAAAGAGAACAACGATGGTGACGTTTTGAGGGTAAAATGATGGCTGTAACACTGTGGACACAGCAGCAGTTGAAAGAGAAGTGTTTAAGATGAATCTTGGCACAGTGGCAGGCAGAGCTCGTTAAGCAGGCAGGTGTGAGCCTGGTTGCTATAGTGACCGCACCCAATGGCTCCATACACACGACACAGACATGCACCTCACTTTTGCTGCTTAAAATGAACAGAAAAGTCAGGCCGAAACAAATCGTTCCCATATGAAAAGTACAAGTCGTATTGACGAAATTCTTTCACCGTGAGCGACAGCAGCTTCTAGTCTACTGAATTCTCAGTTTTCATGCCTGTGGAGTTTATTATATGGACGTGGTGACAGTGTAAAGACACCATGCTCTTCTGATTTTCAAACGAACCTTCTGAGCCATTTTAACATTAGAGTCTATGGAAGAGTTGGAGGGAGGAGGCTGTGCATTGGTGACATTTATGAAAGAACCATAACACCTAGTACAATAGTAAACACATTGGATGAAAGAGGACAGCCATGGCTACGTTTTGAGGGTAAAATCATACCTGTAGAGCAAACGCTGCGGACACAGCAGCAGTTTTAAAAAAGATTTTAAGATTAATTTTTTTGCTCCTCTCACTCTAGCAGTTGAGCTGTCTCACTCTAGCCCCAACATTCCGTCCCATACACACCCATTATAAACTCTGAAACGGGTGAAAAAACATCATGAAACTTAAACTGGAACTGAAGAAAAAGTATAATAGATATTGAAAAGATAAATACAAGTTGAATAGTTGAATGTCTTGTCTTCGTTTTAAAGTTTGAATGGTGGCTCTATGTCAATGTATGTGGAAGTAGTAAGAGTTTAAAAATGAGTAAGTTGAATGAGGATTTGAAGGGTCTCCCCATTGGAATACATTATAAATTTTTGTTGAATAAAGTTGAATAAAATTAAAAATATAAATGTTAAAAATATGAAAAATAGAAGCAGTGTTGTCCAAAAGAATAGGAATCTAACGGTGTTTGAATGGTTTTTCTAAGTTGAACGGTTTTGAAGTTATAGGATTACAAAAAACGTACGGAATACAGAATAAAATATAATAACTAGAAAGTGCATTTTCTGAAGAAACTGCAGTGTGAATGCTTGAATCTGAATGTATGCACTGAAATGAATTAATTGCTGAATTTTGAGTTAAAAATTTTGAATGAGATTAAAAAAAAAAAAAAAAACAACCTGAATTTAACCTGAAAAGAACAGTGCTGAACTGCTAAAAGCTGAAGGTTACACAGAAGAAGAAGTTGGAAAAAAGCTGAAAATGTTTTAATTGTAAATTAGAAAAACCTAAGAAATGAGAAAAGAACATTTAGAGTCAGAAAACATCTGAAAGAATATTAAAAGGTCATATTCTTTGAATCACTGAATGACTAAAATGTGATCCCTCCACTTTGATCCACACAGTTTAAAAAGTTTACATCTCTGAGCTTTGAAAGACAAGATGTTGGAAAAAGAACAATAATGGCGACAATTTGAGGGTAAAATGATGGCTTTAACACTGTGGACACAGCAGCAGTTGAAAGAGAAGTGTTTAAGATGAATCTTGGCACAGTGGCAGAGAGAGCTCGTTAAGCAGGCAGGTGTGAGCCTGGTTGCTATAGTGACCGCACCCAATGGCTCCATACACACGTACACAGACATGCACCTCACTTTTGCTGCTTAAAATGAACAGAAAAGTCAGGCCGAAACAAATCGTTCCCAAATGAAAAGTAAAAGTCGTATTGACAAAATTCTTTCACCGGGAGCGAGAGCAATGTCTAGTCTACCTAATTCTCAGTTTTCATGCCTGTGGAGCTTATTATATGGACGTGGTGACAGTGGAAAGACACCATGCTCTTCTGATTTTCAAACGAACCTTCTGAGCCATTTTAACATTAGAGTCTATGGAAGAGTTGGAGGGAGGAGGCTGTGCATTGGTGACATTTATGAAAGAACCATAACACCTAGTACAATAGTAAACACATTGGATGAAAGAGGACAGCGATGGCTACGTTTTGAGGGTAAAATCATACCTGTAGAGCAAACGCTGCAGACACAGCAGCAGTTTTAAAAAAGATTTTAAGATTAATTTTTTTGCTCCTCTCACTCTAGCAGTTGAGCTGTCTCACTCTAGCGGCAACATTCCGTCCCATACACACCCATTATAAACTCTGAAACGGGTGAAAAAACATCATGAAACTTAAACTGGAACTGAAGAAAAAGTATAATAGATATTGAAAAGATAAATACAAGTTGAATAGTTGAATGTCTTGTCTTCGTTTTAAAGTTTGAATGGTGGCTCTATGTCAACGTATGTGGAAGTAGTAGGAGTTTAAAAATGAGTAAGTTGAATGAGAATTTGAAGGGTCTCCCCATTGAAATACATGGGAAATTTTTGTTGAATAAAGTTGAATAAAATTAAAAATATAAATGTTAAAAATGAGAAAAGTAGAAGCAGTCATGTCCAAAAGAATGGGAATCTAATGGTGTTTGAATGGTTTTTCTAAGTTGAACGGTTTTGAAGGAGATAGATTACAAAAAACGTACGGAATAGATAATAATAAAATAGAACTAGAAAGTGCATTTTCTGAAGAAACTGCAGTGTGAATGCTTGAATCTGAATGTATGCATTGAAATGAAATAATTACTGAATTTAAGTTAAAAATTTTGAATGAGATAAAAAAAAAAACCCGAATTTAACCTGAAAACAAAAGTGCTGAACTGCTAAAAGCTGAAGGTTACACAGAAGAAGAAGTTGGAAAAAAGCTGAAAATGTTTTAATTGTAAATTAGAAAAACCTAAGAAATGAGAAAAGAACATTTAGAGTCAGAAAACATCTGAAAGAATATTAAAAGGTCATATTCTTTGAATCACTGAATGACTAAAATGTGATCCCTCCACTTGGACCCACACAGTTTAAAAAGTTTACATCTCTGAGCTTTGAAAGACAAGATGTTGGAAAAAGAACAACGATGGCGACGTTTTGAGGGTAAAATGATGGCTGTAACACTGTGGACACAGCAGCAGTTGAAAGAGAAGTGTTTAAGATGAATCTTGGCAGAGAGAGAGAGAGAGCTCGTTAAGCAGGCAGGTGTGAGCCTGGTTGCTATAGTGACCGCACCCAATGGCTCCATACACACGTACACAGACATGCGCCTCACTTTTGCTGCTTAAAATGAACAGAAAAGTCAGGCCGAAACAAATCGCTCCCAAATGAAAAGTAAAAGTCGTATTGACAAAATTCTTTCACTGTGAGCGACAGCAATGTCTAGTCTACCAAATTCTCAGTTTTCATGTCTGTGGAGTTTATTATATGGACGTGGTGACAGTGGAAAGACACCATGCTCTTCTGATTTTCAAACGAACCTTCTGAGCCATTTTAACATTAGAGTCTATGGAAGAGTTGGAGGGAGGAGGCTGTGCATTGGTGACATTTATGAAAGAACCATAACACCTAGTACAATAGTAAACACATTGGATGAAAGAGGACAGCCATGGCTACGTTTTGAGGGTAAAATCATACCTGTAGAGCAAACGCTGTGGACACAGCAGCAGTTTTAAAAAAGATTTTAAGATTAATTTTTTTGCTCCTCTCACTCTAGCAGTTGAGCTGTCTCACTCTAGCCCCAACATTCCGTCCCATACACACCCATTATAAACTCTGAAACGGGTGAAAAAACATCATGAAACTTAAACTGGAACTGAAGAAAAAGTATAATAGATATTGAAAAGATAAATACAAGTTGAATAGTTGAATGTCTTGTCTTCGTTTTAAAGTTTGAATGGTGGCTCTATGTGAACGTATGTTGAAGTAGTAAGAGTTTAAAAATGAGTAAGTTGAATGAGAATTTGAAGGGTCTCCCCATTGAAATACATGGGAAATTTTTGTTGAATAAAGTTGAATAAAATTAAAAATATAAATGTTAAAAATGAGAAAAATACAAGCAATCATGTCCAAAAGAATAGGAATCTAACGGTGTTTGAATGGTTTTTCTAAGTTGAACGGTTTTGAAGGAGTAGGCTTTCAAAAAACGTACGGAATAGATAATAAAATAGAAGAATAAAGATTAGAAGAACAATACTGTGAATGCTTTTCAAGCATTCACACTAATAAAGATTAGAAGAACAATACTGTGAATGCTTTTCAAGCATTCACACTAACTAGAAAATGCATTTTCTGAAGAAACTGCAGTGTGAATGCTTGAATCTGAATGTATGCATTGAAATGAAATAATTACTGAATTTAAGTTAAAAATTTTGAATGAGATAAAAAAAAAAAACCCGAATTTAACCTGAAAACAAAAGTGCTGAACTGCTAAAAGCTGAAGGTTACACAGAAGAAGAAGTTGGAAAAAAGCTGAAAATGTTTTAATTGTAAATTAGAAAAACCTAAGAAATGAGAAAAGAACATTTAGAGTCAGAAAACATCTGAAAGAATATTAAAAGGTCATATTCTTTGAATCACTGAATGACTCAAATGTGATCCCTCCACTTTGATCCACACAGTTTAAAAAGTTTAAATGCCTGAGCTTTGAAAGACAAGATGTTGGAAAGAGAACAATAATGGCGGCGTTTTGAGGGTAAAATGATGGCTGTAACACTGTGGACACAGCAGCAGTTGAAAGAGAAGTGCTTAAGATGAATCTTGGCACAGTGGCAGGCAGAGCTCGTTAAGCAGGCAGGTGTGAGCCTGGTTGCTATAGTGACTGCACCCAATGGCTCCATACACACGTACACAGACATGCGCCTCACTTTTGCTGCTTAAAATGAACAGAAAAGTCAGGCCGAAACAAATCGCTCCCAAATGAAAAGTATAGGTCGTATTGACGAAATTCTTTCACCGTGAGTGACAGCAATGTCTAGTCTACTGAATTCTCAGTTTTCATGCCTGTGGAGTTTATTATATGGACGTGGTGACAGTGGAAAGACACCATGCTCTTCTGATTTTCAAACGAACCTTCTGAGACATTTTAACATTAGAGTCTATGGAAGAGTTGGAGGGAGGAGGCTGTGCATTGGTGACATTTATGAAAGAACCATAACACCTAGTACAATAGTAAACACATTGGATGAAAGAGGACAGCGATGGCTACGTTTTGAGGGTAAAATCATACCTGTAGAGCAAACGCTGTGGACACAGCAGCAGTTTTAAAAAAGATTTTAAGATTAATTTTTTTGCTCCTCTCACTCTAGCAGTTGAGCTGTCTCACTCTAGCCCCAACATTCCGTCCCATACACACCCATTATAAACTCTGAAACGGGTGAAAAAACATCATGAAACTTAAACTGGAACTGAAGAAAAAGTATAATAGATATTGAAAAGATAAATACAAGTTGAATAGTTGAATGTCTTGTCTTCGTTTTAAAGTTTGAATGGTGGCTCTATGTCAATGTATGTGGAAGTAGTAAGAGTTTAAAAATGAGTAAGTTGAATGAGGATTTGAAGGGTCTCCCCATTGAAATACATTATAAATTTTTGTTGAATAAAGTTGAATAAAATTAAAAATATAAATGTTAAAAATATGAAAAATAGAAGCAGTGTTGTCCAAAAGAATAGGAATCTAACGGTGTTAGAATGGTTTTTCTAAGTTGAACGGTTTTGAAGTTATAGGATTACAAAAAACGTACGGAATACAGAATAAAATATAATAACTAGAAAGTGCATTTTCTGAAGAAACTGCAGTGTGAATGCTTGAATCTGAATGTATGCACTGAAATGAATTAATTGCTGAATTTTGAGTTAAAAATATTGAATGAGATTAAAAAAAAACAAAAAAAACCCGAATTTAACCTGAAAACAAAGGTGCTGAACTGCTAAAAGCTGAAGGTTACACAGAAGAAGGAGTTGGAAAAAAACTGAAAATGTTTTAATTGTAAATTAGAAAACCCTAAGAAATGAGAAAAGAACATTTAGAGTCAGAAAACATCTGAATGAATATTAAAAGGTCATATTCTTTGAATCACTGAATGACTCAAATGTGATCCCTCCACTTTGATCCACACAGTTTAAAAAGTTTAAATGCCTGAGCTTTGAAAGACACGGTGTTGGAAAGAGAACAATAATGGCGACAATTTGAGGGTAAAATGATGGCTGTAACACTGTGGACACAGCAGCAGTTGAAAGAGAAGTGCTTAAGATGAATCTTGGCACAGTGGCAGGCAGAGCTCGTTAAGCAGGCAGGTGTGAGCCTGGTTGCTATAGTGACTGCACCCAATGGCTCCATACACACGTACACAGACATGCACCTCACTTTTGCTGCTTAAAATGAACAGAAAAGTCAGGCCCAAACAAATTCTTCCCAAATGAAAAGTACATGTCGTATTGACAAAATTCTTTCACCGTGAGCGACAGCAATGTCTAGTCTACCAAATTCTCAGTTTTCATGTCTGTGGAGTTTATTATATGGACGTGGTGACAGTGGAAAGACACCATGCTCTTCTGATTTTCAAACGAACCTTCTGAGCCATTTTAACATTAGAGTCTATGGAAGAGTTGGAGGGAGGAGGCTGTGCATTGGTGACATTTATGAGAGAACCGTAACAGCTAGGACAATAGTAAACACATTGGATGAAAGAGGACAGCCATGGCTACGTTTTGAGGGTAAAATCATACCTGTAGAGCAAACGCTGCGGACACAGCAGCAGTTTTAAAAAAGATTTTAAGATTAATTTTTTTGCTCCTCTCACTCTAGCAGTTGAGCTGTCTCACTCTAGCCCCAACATTCCGTCCCATACACACCCATTATAAACTCTGAAACGGCTGAAAAAACATCATGAAACTTAAACTGGAACTGAAGAAAAAGTATAATAGATATTGAAAAGATAAATACAAGTTGAATAGTTGAATGTCTTGTCTTCGTTTTAAAGTTTGAATGGTGGCTCTATGTCAATGTATGTGGAAGTAGTAAGAGTTTAAAAATGAGTAAGTTGAATGAGGATTTGAAGGGTCTCCCCATTGAAATACATTATAAATTTTTGTTGAATAAAGTTGAATAAAATTAAAAATATAAATGTTAAAAATATGAAAAATAGAAGCAGTGTTGTCCAAAAGAATAGGAATCTAACGGTGTTTGAATGGTTTTTCTAAGTTGAGCGGTTTTGAAGGAGTGAGATGCCAAAAAACGTACGGAATATATAATAATAACTAGAAAGTGCATTTTCTGAAGAAACTGCAGTGTGAATGCTTGAATCTGAATGTATGCACTGAAATGAATTAATTGCTGAATTTTGAGTTAAAAATATTAAATGAAATTTTAAAAAAACAAACAAAAAACCCCCGAATTTAACCTGAAAACAAAGGTGCTGAACTGCTAAAAGCTGAAGGTTACACAGAAGAAGGAGTTGGAAAAAAACTGAAAATGTTTTAAATGTAAATTAGAAAACCCTAAGAAATGAGAAAAGAACATTTAGAGTCAGAAAACATCTGAATGAATATTAAAAGGTCATATTCTTTGAATCACTGAATGACTCAAATGTGATCCCTCCACTTTGATCCACACAGTTTAAAAAGTTTAAATGCCTGAGCTTTGAAAGACACGGTGTTGGAAAGAGAACAATAATGGCGACAATTTGAGGGTAAAATGATGGCTGTAACACTGTGGACACAGCAGCAGTTGAAAGAGAAGTGCTTAAGATGAATCTTGGCACAGTGGCAGGCAGAGCTCGTTAAGCAGGCAGGTGTGAGCCTGGTTGCTATAGTGACTGCACCCAATGGCTCCATACACACGTACACAGACATGCACCTCACTTTTGCTGCTTAAAATGAACAGAAAAGTCAGGCCCAAACAAATTCTTCCCAAATGAAAAGTACATGTCGTATTGACAAAATTCTTTCACCGTGAGCGACAGCCATGTCTAGTCTACCTAATTCTCAGTTTTCATGCCTGTGGAGTTTATTATATGGACGTGGTGACAGTGTAAAGACATCATGCTCTTCTGATTTTCAAACGAACCTTCTGAGCCATTTTAACATTAGAGTCTATGGAAGAGTTGGAGGGAGGAGGCTGTGCATTGGTGACATTTATGAAAGAACCATAACACCTAGGACAATAGTAAACACATTGGATGAAAGAGGACAGCCATGGCTACGTTTTGAGGGTAAAATCATACCTGTAGAGCAAACGCTGTGGACACAGCAGCAGTTTTAAAAAAGATTTTAAGATTAATTTTTTTGCTCCTCTCACTCTAGCAGTTGAGCTGTCTCACTCTAGCCCCAACATTCCGTCCCATACACACCCATTATAAACTCTGAAACGGGTGAAAAAACATCATGAAACTTAAACTGGAACTGAAGAAAAAGTATAATAGATATTGAAAAGATAAATACAAGTTGAATAGTTGAATGTCTTGTCTTCGTTTTAAAGTTTGAATGGTGGCTCTATGTCAATGTATGTGGAAGTAGTAAGAGTTTAAAAATGAGTAAGTTGAATGAGGATTTGAAGGGTCTCCCCATTGAAATACATGGGAAATTTTGGGAAATTTTTGTTGAATAAAGTTGAATAAAATTAAAAATATAAATGTTAAAAATGAGAAAAATAGAAGCAGTCATGTCCAAAAGAAGAGGAATCTAATGGTGTTTGAATGGTTTTTCTAAGTTGAACGGTTTTGAAGGAGTAGGAGTACAAAAAACGTACGGAATACAGAATAAAATAGAATAAAGATTAGAAGAACAATACTGTGAATGCTTTTCAAGCATTCACACTAACTAGAAAGTGCATTTTCTGAAGAAACTGCAGTGTGAATGCTTGAATCTGAATGTATGCACTGAATTGAATTAATTGCTGAATTTTGAGTTAAAAATATTGAATGAGATAAAAAAAAAACCAAAAAAAACCCGAATTTAACCTGAAAACAAAGGTGCTGAACTGCTAAAAGCTGAAGGTTACACAGAAGAAGGAGTTGGAAAAAAACTGAAAATGTTTTAAATGTAAATTAGAAAACCCTAAGAAATGAGAAAAGAACATTTAGAGTCAGAAAACATCTGAATGAATATTAAAAGGTCATATTCTTTGAATCACTGAATGACTCAAATGTGATCCCTCCACTTTGATCCACACAGTTTAAAAAGTTTAAATGCCTGAGCTTTGAAAGATATGGTGTTGGAAAGAGAACAATAATGGCGACAATTTGAGGGTAAAATGATGGCTGTAACACTGTGGACACAGCAGCAGTTGAAAGAGAAGTGCTTAAGATGAATCTTGGTACAGTGGCAGGCAGAGCTCGTTAAGCAGGCAGGTGTGAGCCTGGTTGCTATAGTGACCGCACCCAATGGCTCCATACACACGTACACAGACATGCGCCTCACTTTTGCTGCTTAAAATGAACAGAAAAGTCAGGCCGAAACAAATCGTTCCCAAATGAAAAGTACATGTCGTATTGACAAAATTCTTTCACCGTGAGCGACAGCCATGTCTAGTCTACCGAATTCTCAGTTTTCATGCCTGTGGAGTTTATTATATGGACGTGGTGACAGTGGAAAGACACCATGCTCTTCTGATTTTCAAACGAACCTTCTGAGCCATTTTAACATTAGAGTCTATGGAAGAGTTGGAGGGAGGAGGCTGTGCATTGGTGACATTTATGAAAGAACCATAACACCTAGTACAATAGTAAACACATTGGATGAAAGAGGACAGCCATGGCTACGTTTTGAGGGTAAAATCATACCTGTAGAGCAAACGCTGTGGACACAGCAGCAGTTTTAAAAAAGATTTTAAGATTAATTTTTTTGCTCCTCTCACTCTAGCAGTTGAGCTGTCTCACTCTAGCCCCAACATTCCGTCCCATACACACCCATTATAAACTCTGAAACGGGTGAAAAAACATCATGAAACTTAAACTGGAACTGAAGAAAAAGTATAATAGATATTGAAAAGATAAATACAAGTTGAATAGTTGAATGTCTTGTCTTCGTTTTAAAGTTTGAATGGTGGCTCTATGTCAATGTATGTGGAAGTAGTAAGAGTTTAAAAATGAGTAAGTTGAATGAGGATTTGAAGGGTCTCCCCATTGAAATACATTATAAATTTTTGTTGAATAAAGTTGAATAAAATTAAAAATATAAATGTTAAAAATATGAAAAATAGAAGCAGTGTTGTTCAAAAGAATAGGAATCTAACGGTGTTTGAATGGTTTTTCTAAGTTGAACGGTTTTGAAGGAGATAGATTACAAAAAACGTACGGAATACAGAATAAAATATAATAACTAGAAAGTGCATTTTCTGAAGAAACTGCAGTGTGAATGCTTGAATCTGAATGTATGCACTGAATTGAATTAATTGCTGAATTTTGAGTTAAAAATATTGAATGAGATAAAAAAAAAACCAAAAAAAACCCGAATTTAACCTGAAAACAAAGGTGCTGAACTGCTAAAAGCTGAAGGTTACACAGAAGAAGGAGTTGGAAAAAAACTGAAAATGTTTTAAATGTAAATTAGAAAACCCTAAGAAATGAGAAAAGAACATTTAGAGTCAGAAAACATCTGAATGAATATTAAAAGGTCATATTCTTTGAATCACTGAATGACTCAAATGTGATCCCTCCACTTTGATCCACACAGTTTAAAAAGTTTAAATGCCTGAGCTTTGAAAGATATGGTGTTGGAAAGAGAACAATAATGGCGACAATTTGAGGGTAAAATGATGGCTGTAACACTGTGGACACAGCAGCAGTTGAAAGAGAAGTGCTTAAGATGAATCTTGGTACAGTGGCAGGCAGAGCTCGTTAAGCAGGCAGGTGTGAGCCTGGTTGCTATAGTGACCGCACCCAATGGCTCCATACACACGTACACAGACATGCGCCTCACTTTTGCTGCTTAAAATGAACAGAAAAGTCAGGCCGAAACAAATCGTTCCCAAATGAAAAGTACATGTCGTATTGACAAAATTCTTTCACCGTGAGCGACAGCCATGTCTAGTCTACCGAATTCTCAGTTTTCATGCCTGTGGAGTTTATTATATGGACGTGGTGACAGTGGAAAGACACCATGCTCTTCTGATTTTCAAACGAACCTTCTGAGCCATTTTAACATTAGAGTCTATGGAAGAGTTGGAGGGAGGAGGCTGTGCATTGGTGACATTTATGAAAGAACCATAACACCTAGTACAATAGTAAACACATTGGATGAAAGAGGACAGCCATGGCTACGTTTTGAGGGTAAAATCATACCTGTAGAGCAAACGCTGTGGACACAGCAGCAGTTTTAAAAAAGATTTTAAGATTAATTTTTTTGCTCCTCTCACTCTAGCAGTTGAGCTGTCTCACTCTAGCCCCAACATTCCGTCCCATACACACCCATTATAAACTCTGAAACGGGTGAAAAAACATCATGAAACTTAAACTGGAACTGAAGAAAAAGTATAATAGATATTGAAAAGATAAATACAAGTTGAATAGTTGAATGTCTTGTCTTCGTTTTAAAGTTTGAATGGTGGCTCTATGTCAATGTATGTGGAAGTAGTAAGAGTTTAAAAATGAGTAAGTTGAATGAGGATTTGAAGGGTCTCCCCATTGAAATACATTATAAATTTTTGTTGAATAAAGTTGAATAAAATTAAAAATATAAATGTTAAAAATATGAAAAATAGAAGCAGTGTTGTTCAAAAGAATAGGAATCTAACGGTGTTTGAATGGTTTTTCTAAGTTGAACGGTTTTGAAGTTATAGGATTACAAAAAACGTACGGAATACAGAATAAAATATAATAATAATAATAATAATAATAATAAAGATTAGAATAACAATACTGTGAATGCTTTTCAAGCATTCACACTAACTAGAAAGTGCATTTTCTGAAGAAACTGCAGTGTGAATGCTTGAATCTGAATGTATGCACTGAAATGAATTAATTGCTGAATTTTGAGTTAAAAATTTTGAATGAGATAAAAAAAAAAAAAAAAAAACAACCTGAATTTAACCTGAAAACAACAGTGCTGAACTGCTAAAAGCTGAAGGTTACACAGAAGAAGAAGTTGGAAAAAAGCTGAAAATGTTTTAATTGTAAATTAGAAAAACCTAAGAAATGAGAAAAGAACATTTAGAGTCAGAAAACATCTGAAAGAATATTAAAAGGTCATATTCTTTGAATCACTGAATGACTAAAATGTGATCCCTCCACTTGGACCCACACAGTTTAAAAAGTTTACATCTCTGAGCTTTGAAAGACAAGATGTTGGAAAAAGAACAACGATGGCGACGTTTTGAGGGTAAAATGATGGCTTTAATACTGTGGACACAGCAGCAGTTGAAAGAGAAGTGCTTAAGATGAATTTTGGCAGAGTGGCAGAGAGAGCTCGTTAAGCAGGCAGGTGTGAGCCTGGTTGCTATAGTGACCGCACCCAATGGCTCCATACACACGTACACAGACATGCACCTCACTTTTGCTGCTTAAAATGAACAGAAAAGTCAGGCCCAAACAAATCGTTCCCAAATGAAAAGTAAAAGTCGTATTGACAAAATTCTTTCACTGTGAGCGACAGCAATGTCTAGTCTACCAAATTCTCAGTTTTCATGTCTGTGGAGTTTATTATATGGACGTGGTGACAGTGGAAAGACACCATGCTCTTCTGATTTTCAAACGAACCTTCTGAGCCATTTTAACATTAGAGTCTATGGAAGAGTTGGAGGGAGGAGGCTGTGCATTGGTGACATTTATGAAAGAACCATAACACCTAGTACAATAGTAAACACATTGGATGAAAGAGGACAGCCATGGCTACGTTTTGAGGGTAAAATCATACCTGTAGAGCAAACGCTGCGGACACAGCAGCAGTTTTAAAAAAGATTTTAAGATTATTTTTTTTGCTCCTCTCACTCTAGCAGTTGAGCTGCCTCACTCTAGCCCCAACATTCCGTCCCATACACACCCATTATAAACTCTGAAACGGGTGAAAAAACATCATGAAACTTAAACTGGAACTGAAGAAAAAGTATAATAGATATTGAAAAGATAAATACAAGTTGAATAGTTGAATGTCTTGTCTTCGTTTTAAAGTTTGAATGGTGGCTCTATGTCAATGTATGTGGAAGTAGATACAGTTTAAAGAGGAGGAAGTTGAATGAGAATTTGAAGGGTCTCCCCATTGAAATACATTATAAATTTTTGTTGAAAAAAGTTGAATAAAATTAAAAATATAAATGTTAAAAATGAGAAAAATAGAAGCAATGTTGTCCAAAAGAATAGGAATCTAACGGTGTTTGAATGGTTTTTCTAAGTTGAACGGTTTTGAAGGAGATAGATTACAAAAAACGTACGGAATACAGAATAATAACTAGAAAGTGCATTTTCTGAAGAAACTGCAGTGTGAATGCTTGAATCTGAATGTATGCACTGAAATGAATTAATTGCTGAATTTTGAGTTAAAAATATTGAATGAGATTAAAAAAAAAACAAAAAAAAAAAACGAATTTAACCTGAAAACAAAGGTGCTGAACTGCTAAAAGCTGAAGGTTACACAGAAGAAGGAGTTGGAAAAAAACTGAAAATGTTTTAAATGTAAATTAGAAAACCCTAAGAAATGAGAAAAGAACATTTAGAGTCAGAAAACATCTGAATGAATATTAAAAGGTCATATTCTTTGAATCACTGAATGACTCAAATGTGATCCCTCCACTTTGATCCACACAGTTTAAAAAGTTTAAATGCCTGAGCTTTGAAAGATACGGTGTTGGAAAGAGAACAATAATGGCGACAATTTGAGGGTAAAATGATGGCTGTAACACTGTGGACACAGCAGCAGTTGAAAGAGAAGTGCTTAAGATGAATCTTGGTACAGTGGCAGGCAGAGCTCGTTAAGCAGGCAGGTGTGAGCCTGGTTGCTATAGTGACCGCACCCAATGGCTCCATACACACGTACACAGACATGCGCCTCACTTTTGCTGCTTAAAATGAACAGAAAAGTCAGGCCGAAACAAATCGCTCCCAAATGAAAAGTATAGGTCATATTGACAAAATTCTTTCACCGTGAGCGACAGCAATGTCTAGTCTAACTAATTCTCAGTTTTCATGCCTGTGGGGCTTATTATATGGACGTGGTGACAGTGTAAAGACACCATGCTCTTCTGATTTTCAAACGAACCTTCTGAGCCATTTTAACATTAGAGTCTATGGAAGAGTTGGAGGGAGGAGGCTGTGCATTGGTGGCATTTATGAAAGAACCATAACACCTAGTACAATAGTAAACACATTGGACGAAAGAGGACAGCGATGGCTACGTTTTGAGGGTAAAATCATACCTGTAGAGCAAACGCTGCAGACACAGCAGCAGTTTTAAAAAAGATTTTAAGATTAATTTTTTTGCTCCTCTCACTCTAGCAGTTGAGCTGCCTCACTCTAGCCCCAACATTCCGTCCCATACACACCCATTATAAACTCTGAAACGGCTGAAAAAACATCATGAAACTTAAACTGGAACTGAAGAAAAAGTATAATAGATATTGAAAAGATAAATACAAGTTGAATAGTTGAATGTCTTGTCTTCGTTTTAAAGTTTGAATGGTGGCTCTATGTCAATGTATGTGGAAGTAGATACAGTTTAAAGAGGAGGAAGTTGAATGAGAATTTGAAGGGTCTCCCTATTGAAATACATGGGAAATTTTTGTTGAAAAAAGTTGAATAAAATTAAAAATATAAATGTTAAAAATGAGAAAAATAGAAGCAGTCATGTCCAAAAGAATAGGAATCTAATGGTGTTTGAATGGTTTTTCTAAGTTGAACGGTTTTGAAGGAGATAGATTACAAAAAACGTACGGAATCCATAATAATAAAATAGAACTAGAAAGTGCATTTTCTGAAGAAACTGCAGTGTGAATGCTTGAATCTGAATGTATGCACTGAAATGAATTAATTGCTGAATTTTGAGTTAAAAATATTGAATGAAATAAAAAAAAATCAAAAAATCAAATTTAACCTGAAAACAAAGGTGCTGAACTGCTAAAAGCTGAAGGTTACACAGAAGAAGAAGTTGGAAAAAAGCTGAAAATGCTTTAAATGTAAATTAGAAAACCCTAAGAAATGAGAAAAGAACATTTAGAGTCAGAAAACATCTGAATGAATATTAAAAGGTCATATTCTTTGAATCACTGAATGAAGAAAATGTGATCCCTCCACTTGGATCCACACAGTTTAAAAAGTTTAAATGCCTGAGCTTTGAAAGACACGGTGTTGGAAAGAGAACAATAATGGGGACAATTTGAGGGTAAAATGATGGCTGTAACACTGTGGACACAGCAACAGTTGAAAGAGAAGTGCTTAAGATGAATCTTGGTACAGTGGCAGGCAGAGCTCGTTAAGCAGGCAGGTGTGAGCCTGGTTGCTATAGTGACCGCACCCAATGGCTCCATACACACGTACACAGACATGCGCCTCACTTTTGCTGCTTAAAATGAACAGAAAAGTCAGGCCGAAACAAATCGTTCCCAAATGAAAAGTAAAAGTCGTATTGACAAAATTCTTTCACCGTGAGCGACAGCAGCTTCTAGTCTACTGAATTCTCAGTTTTCATGCCTGTGGAGTTTATTATATGGACGTGGTGACAGTGGAAAGACACCATGCTCTTCTGATTTTCAAACCAACCTTCTGAGCGATTTTAACATTAGAGTCTATGGAAGAGTTGGAGGGAGGAGGCTGTGCATTGGTGACATTTATGAAAGAACCATAACACCTAGTACAATAGTAAACACATTGGATGAAAGAGGACAGCGATGGCTACGTTTTGAGGGTAAAATCATACCTGTAGAGCAAACGCTGCGGACACAGCAGCAGTTTTAAAAAAGATTTTAAGATTAATTTTTTTGCTCCTCTCACTCTAGCAGTTGAGCTGCCTCACTCTAGCCCCAACATTCCGTCCCATACACACCCATTATAAACTCTGAAACGGGTGAAAAAACATCATGAAACTTAAACTGGAACTGAAGAAAAAGTATAATAGATATTGAAAAGATAAATACAAGTTCAATAGTTGAATGTCTTGTCTTCGTTTTAAAGTTTGAATGGTGGCTCTATGTCAACGTATGTGGAAGTAGTAAGAGTTTAAAAATGAGTAAGTTGAATGAGGATTTGAAGGGTCTCCCCATTGAAATACATTATAAATTTTTGTTGAATAAAGTTGAATAAAATTAAAAATATAAATGTTAAAAATGAGAAAAATAGAAGCAGTGTTGTCCAAAAGAATAGGAATCTAACGGTGTTTGAATGGTTTTTCTAAGTTGAACGGTTTTGAAGGAGTAGGATTACAAAAAACGTACGGAATAGATAAAATATAATAATAATAATAAAGATTAGAAGAACAATACTGTGAATGCTTTTCAAGCATTCACACTAATAAAGATTAGAAGAACAATACTGTGAATGCTTTTCAAGCATTCACACTAATAATAATAACTAGAAAGTGCATTTTCTGAAGAAACTGCAGTGTGAATGCTTGAATCTGAATGTATGCACTGAAATGAATTAATTACTGAATTTAAGTTAAAAATCTTGAATGAGATAAAAAAAAAAACCGAATTTAACCTGAAAACAAAAGTGCTGAACTGCTAAAAGCTGAAGGTTACACAGAAGAAGAAGTTGGAAAAAAAGCTGAAAATGTTTTAATTGTAAATTAGAAAAACCTAAGAAATGAGAAAAGAACATTTAGAGTCAGAAAACATCTGAAAGAATATTAAAAGGTCATATTCTTTGAATCACTGAATGACTAAAATGTGATCCCTCCACTTGGACCCACACAGTTTAAAAAGTTTACATCTCTGAGCTTTGAAAGACAAGATGTTGGAAAAAGAACAACGATGGCAACGTTTTGAGGGTAAAATGATGGCTGTAACACTGTGGACACAGCAGCAGTTGAAAGAGAAGTGCTTAAGATGAATCTTGGTACAGTGGCAGGCAGAGCTCGTTAAGCAGGCAGGTGTGAGCCTGGTTGCTATAGTGACTGCACCCAACGGCTCCATACACACGTACACAGACATGCGCCTCACTTTTGCTGCTTAAAATGAACAGAAAAGTCAGGCCGAAACAAATCGCTCCCAAATGAAAAGTACATGTCGTACTGACAAAATTCTTTCACCGTGAGCGACAGCCATGTCTAGTCTACCTAATTCTCAGTTTTCATGCCTGTGGAGTTTATTATATGGACGTGGTGACAGTGTAAAGACACCATGCTCTTCTGATTTTCAAACGAACCTTCTGAGCCATTTTAACATTAGAGTCTATGGAAGAGTTGGAGGGAGGAGGCTGTGCATTGGTGACATTTATGAAAGAACCATAACACCTAGGACAATAGTAAACACATTGGATGAAAGAGGACAGCCATGGCTACGTTTTGAGGGTAAAATCATACCTGTAGAGCAAACGCTGCGGACACAGCAGCAGTTTTAAAAAAGATTTTAAGATTAATTTTTTTGCTCCTCTCACTCTAGCAGTTGAGCTGCCTCACTCTAGCCCCAACATTCCGTCCCATACACACCCATTATAAACTCTGAAACGGGTGAAAAAACATCATGAAACTTAAACTGGAACTGAAGAAAAAGTATAATAGATATTGAAAAGATAAATACAAGTTGAATAGTTGAATGTCTTGTCTTCGTTTTAAAGTTTGAATGGTGGCTCTATGTCAATGTATGTGGAAGTAGTAAGAGTTTAAAAATGAGTAAGTTGAATGAGGATTTGAAGGGTCTCCCCATTGAAATACATTATAAATTTTTGTTGAATAAAGTTGAATAAAATTAAAAATATAAATGTTAAAAATATGAAAAATAGAAGCAGTGTTGTCCAAAAGAATAGGAATCTAACGGTGTTTGAATGGTTTTTCTAAGTTGAACGGTTTTGAAGGAGTAGGCTTTCAAAAAATGTACGGAAAAATAATAAAATATAACTAGAAAGTGCATTTTCTGAAGAAACTGCAGTGTGAATGCTTGAATCTGAATGTATGCACTGAAATGAATTAATTGCTGAATTTTGAGTTAAAAATATTGTATGAGATAAAAAAAACAAAACAAAAAAAACCCGAATTTAACCTGAAAACAAAGGTGCTGAACTGCTAAAAGCTGAACGTTACACAGAAGAAGAAGTTGGAAAAAAACTGAAAATGTTTTAAATGTAAATTAGAAAACCCTAAGAAATGAGAAAAGAACATTTAGAGTCAGAAAACATCTGAATGAATATTAAAAGGTCATATTCTTTGAATCACTGAATGACTCAAATGTGATCCCTCCACTTTGATCCACACAGTTTAAAAAGTTTAAATGCCTGAGCTTTGAAAGACACGGTGTTGGAAAGAGAACAATAATGGCGACAATTTGAGGGTAAAATGATGGCTGTAACACTGTGGACACAGCAGCAGTTGAAAGAGAAGTGCTTAAGATGAATCTTGGTACAGTGGCAGGCAGAGCTCGTTAAGCAGGCAGGTGTGAGCCTGGTTGCTATAGTGACCGCACCCAATGGCTCCATACACACGTACACAGACATGCGCCTCACTTTTGCTGCTTAAAATGAACAGAAAAGTCAGGCCGAAACAAATCGTTCCCAAATGAAAAGTAAAAGTCGTATTGACAAAATTCTTTCACCGTGAGTGACAGCAATGTCTAGTCTACTGAATTCTCAGTTTTCATGCCTGTGGAGTTTATTATATGGACGTGGTGACAGTGGAAAGACACCATGCTCTTCTGATTTTCAAACGAACCTTCTGAGCCATTTTAACATTAGAGTCTATGGAAGAGTTGGAGGGAGGAGGCTGTGCATTGGTGACATTTATGAAAGAACCGTAACACCTAGGACAATAGTAAACACATTGGATGAAAGAGGACAGCCATGGCTACGTTTTGAGGGTAAAATCATACCTGTAGAGCAAACGCTGTGGACACAGCAGCAGTTTTAAAAAAGATTTTAAGATTAATTTTTTTGCTCCTCTCACTCTAGCAGTTGAGCTGCCTCACTCTAGCCCCAACATTCCGTCCCATACACACCCATTATAAACTCTGAAACGGGTGAAAAAACATCATGAAACTTAAACTGGAACTGAAGAAAAAGTATAATAGATATTGAAAAGATAAATACAAGTTGAATAGTTGAATGTCTTGTCTTCGTTTTAAAGTTTGAATGGTGGCTCTATGTCAATGTATGTGGAAGTAGTAAGAGTTTAAAAATGAGTAAGTTGAATGAGAATTTGAAGGGTCTCCCCATTGAAATACATGGGAAATTTTTGTTGAATAAAGTTGAATAAAATTAAAAATATAAATGTTAAAAATGAGAAAAATAGAAGCAGTCATGTCCAAAATAATAGGAATCTAACGATGTTTGAATGGTTTTTCTAAGTTGAACGGTTTTGAAGGAGTAGGCTTTCAAAAAACGTACGGAAGAATAAAATAGAACTAGAAAGTGCATTTTCTGAAGAAACTGCAGTGTGAATGCTTGAATCTGAATGTATGCATTGAAATGAAATAATTACTGAATTTAAGTTAAAAATTTTGAATGAGATTAAAAAAAAAACCCGAATTTAACCTGAAAACAAAAGTGCTGAACTGCTAAAAGCTGAAGGTTACACAGAAGAAGAAGTTGGAAAAAAGCTGAAAATGTTTTAATTGTAAATTAGAAAAACCTAAGAAATGAGAAAAGAACATTTAGAGTCAGAAAACATCTGAAAGAATATTAAAAGGTCATATTCTTTGAATCACTGAATGACTAAAATGTGATCCCTCCACTTGGATCCACACAGTTTAAAAAGTTTAAATGTCTGAGCTTTGAAAGACAAGATGTTCGAAAGAGAACAACGATGGCGACGTTTTGAGGGTAAAATGATGGCTTTAACACTGTGGACACAGCAGCAGTTGAAAGAGAAGTGTTTGAGATAAATCTTGGCAGAGAGAGAGAGAGCTCGTTAAGCAGGCAGGTGTGAGCCTGGTTGCTATAGTGACTGCACCCAATGGCTCCATACACACGCACACAGACATGCACCTCACTTTTGCTGCTTAAAATGAACAGAAAAGTCAGGCCCAAACAAATTCTTCCCAAATGAAAAGTATAGGTCGTATTGACAAAATTCTTTCACCGTGAGCGACAGCCATGTCTAGTCTACTGAATTCTCAGTTTTCATGCCTGTGGAGTTTATTATATGGACGTGGTGACAGTGTAAAGACACCATGCTCTTCTGATTTTCAAACGAACCTTCTGAGCCAATTTAACATTAGAGTCTATGGAAGAGTTGGAGGGAGGAGGCTGTGCATTGGTGACATTTATGAAAGAACCATAACACCTAGTACAATAATAAACACATTGGATGAAAGAGGACAGCGATGGCTACGTTTTGAGGGTAAAATCATACCTGTAGAGCAAACGCTGTGGACACAGCAGCAGTTTTAAAAAAGATTTTAAGATTAATTTTTTTGCTCCTCTCACTCTAGCAGTTGAGCTGTCTCACTCTAGCCCCAACATTCCGTCCCATACACACCCATTATAAACTCTGAAACGGCTGAAAAAACATCATGAAACTTAAACTGGAACTGAAGAAAAAGTATAATAGATATTGAAAAGATAAATACAAGTTGAATAGTTGAATGTCTTGTCTTCGTTTTAAAGTTTGAATGGTGGCTCTATGTCAATGTATGTGGAAGTAGATACAGTTTAAAGAGGAGGAAGTTGAATGAGAATTTGAAGGGTCTCCCCATTGAAATACATGGGAAATTTTTGTTGAAAAAAGTTGAATAAAATTAAAAATATAAATGTTAAAAATGAGAAAAATAGAAGCAGTCATGTCCAAAAGAATAGGAATCTAATGGTGTTTGAATGGTTTTTCTAAGTTGAACGGTTTTGAAGGAGATAGATTACAAAAAACGTACGGAATCCATAATAATAAAATAGAATAAAGATTAGAAGAACAATACTGTGAATGCTTTTCAAGCATTCACACTAACTAGAAAGTGCATTTTCTGAAGAAACTGCAGTGTGAATGCTTGAATCTGAATGTATGCATTGAAATGAAATAATTACTGAATTTAAGTTAAAAATTTTGAATGAGATTAAAAAAAAAACCCGAATTTAACCTGAAAACAAAAGTGCTGAACTGCTAAAAGCTGAAGGTTACACAGAAGAAGAAGTTGGAAAAAAGCTGAAAATGTTTTAATTGTAAATTAGAAAAACCTAAGAAATGAGAAAAGAACATTTAGAGTCAGAAAACATCTGAAAGAATATTAAAAGGTCATATTCTTTGAATCACTGAATGACTAAAATGTGATCCCTCCACTTGGACCCACACAGTTTAAAAAGTTTACATCTCTGAGCTTTGAAAGACAAGATGTTGGAAAAAGAACAACGATGGCGACGTTTTGAGGGTAAAATGATGGCTTTAACACTGTGGACACAGCAGCAGTTGAAAGAGAAGTGTTTAAGATGAATCTTGGCAGAGAGAGAGAGAGAGCTCGTTAAGCAGGCAGGTGTGAGCCTGGTTGCTATAGTGACCGCACCCAATGGCTCCATACACACGTACACAGACATGCGCCTCACTTTTGCTGCTTAAAATGAACAGAAAAGTCAGGCCGAAACAAATCGTTCCCAAATGAAAAGTAAAAGTCGTATTGACAAAATTCTTTCACTGTGAGCGACAGCAATGTCTAGTCTACCAAATTCTCAGTTTTCATGTCTGTGGAGTTTATTATATGGACGTGGTGACAGTGGAAAGACACCATGCTCTTCTGATTTTCAAACGAACCTTCTGAGCCATTTTAACATTAGAGTCTATGGAAGAGTTGGAGGGAGGAGGCTGTGCATTGGTGACATTTATGAAAGAACCATAACACCTAGTACAATAGTAAACACATTGGATGAAAGAGGACAGCCATGGCTACGTTTTGAGGGTAAAATCATACCTGTAGAGCAAACGCTGCGGACACAGCAGCAGTTTTAAAAAAGATTTTAAGATTATTTTTTTTGCTCCTCTCACTCTAGCAGTTGAGCTGCCTCACTCTAGCCCCAACATTCCGTCCCATACACACCCATTATAAACTCTGAAACGGGTGAAAAAACATCATGAAACTTAAACTGGAACTGAAGAAAAAGTATAATAGATATTGAAAAGATAAATACAAGTTGAATAGTTGAATGTCTTGTCTTCGTTTTAAAGTTTGAATGGTGGCTCTATGTGAACGTATGTTGAAGTAGTAAGAGTTTAAAAATGAGTAAGTTGAATGAGAATTTGAAGGGTCTCCCCATTGAAATACATGGGAAATTTTTGTTGAATAAAGTTGAATAAAATTAAAAATATAAACGTTAAAAATGAGAAAAATACAAGCAATCATGTCCAAAAGAATAGGAATCTAACGATGTTTGAATGGTTTTT
Source organism: Aulonocara stuartgranti (assembly GCF_965226115.1). NCBI lineage: Eukaryota > Metazoa > Chordata > Actinopteri > Cichliformes > Cichlidae > Aulonocara > Aulonocara stuartgranti. The sequence continues at coordinate 32,969,696 of NC_138955.1, read as the reverse complement.
CTAAGTTGAACGGTTTTGAAGGAGTAGGCTTTCAAAAAACGTACGGAATAGATAAAATATAATAACTAGAAAGTGCATTTTCTGAAGAAACTGCAGTGTGAATGCTTGAATCTGAATGTATGCACTGAAATGAATTAATTGCTGAATTTTGAGTTAAAAATATTGAATGAGATTAAAAAAAAACAAAAAAAAAAAAACGAATTTAACCTGAAAACAAAAGTGCTGAACTGCTAAAAGCTGAAGGTTACACAGAAGAAGAAGTTGGAAAAAAGCTGAAAATGTTTTAATTGTAAATTAGAAAAACCTAAGAAATGAGAAAAGAACATTTAGAGTCAGAAAACATCTGAAAGAATATTAAAAGGTCATATTCTTTGAATCACTGAATGACTAAAATGTGATCCCTCCACTTGGATCCACACAGTTTAAAAAGTTTAAATGTCTGAGCTTTGAAAGACAAGATGTTGGAAAGAGAACAACGATGGCGACGTTTTGAGGGTAAAATGATGGCTTTAACACTGTGGACACAGCAGCAGTTGAAAGAGAAGTGTTTAAGATGAATCTTGGCACAGTGGCAGGCAGAGCTCGTTAAGCAGGCAGGTGTGAGCCTGGTTGCTATAGTGACCGCACCCAATGGCTCCATACACACGACACAGACATGCACCTCACTTTTGCTGCTTAAAATGAACAGAAAAGTCAGGCCGAAACAAATCGTTCCCAAATGAAAAGTACATGTCGTACTGACAAAATTCTTTCACCGTGAGCGACAGCCATGTCTAGTCTACCTAATTCTCAGTTTTCATGCCTGTGGAGCTTATTATATGGACGTGGTGACAGTGTAAAGACACCATGCTCTTCTGATTTTCAAACGAACCTTCTGAGCCATTTTAACATTAGAGTCTATGGAAGAGTTGGAGGGAGGAGGCTGTGCATTGGTGACATTTATGAAAGAACCATAACACCTAGGACAATAGTAAACACATTGGATGAAAGAGGACAGCCATGGCTACGTTTTGAGGGTAAAATCATACCTGTAGAGCAAACGCTGCGGACACAGCAGCAGTTTTAAAAAAGATTTTAAGATTAATTTTTTTGCTCCTCTCACTCTAGCAGTTGAGCTGCCTCACTCTAGCCCCAACATTCCGTCCCATACACACCCATTATAAACTCTGAAACGGCTGAAAAAACATCATGAAACTTAAACTGGAACTGAAGAAAAAGTATAATAGATATTGAAAAGATAAATACAAGTTGAATAGTTGAATGTCTTGTCTTCGTTTTAAAGTTTGAATGGTGGCTCTATGCCAATGTATGTGGAAGTAGTAAGAGTTTAAAAATGAGTAAGTTGAATGAGGATTTGAAGGGTCTCCCCATTGAAATACATTATAAATTTTTGTTGAATAAAGTTGAATAAAATTAAAAATATAAATGTTAAAAATATGAAAAATAGAAGCAGTGTTGTCCAAAAGAATAGGAATCTAACGGTGTTTGAATGGTTTTTCTAAGTTGAACGGTTTTGAAGGAGTAGGATTACAAAAAACGTACGGAATAGATAAAATATAATAATAACTAGAAAGTGCATTTTCTGAAGAAACTGCAGTGTGAATGCTTGAATCTGAATGTATGCACTGAAATGAATTAATTGCTGAATTTTGAGTTAAAAATATTGAATGAGATTAAAAAAAAACAAAAAAAAAAAACGAATTTAACCTGAAAACAAAGGTGCTGAACTGCTAAAAGCTGAAGGTTACACAGAAGAAGGAGTTGGAAAAAAACTGAAAATGTTTTAAATGTAAATTAGAAAACCCTAAGAAATGAGAAAAGAACATTTAGAGTCAGAAAACATCTGAATGAATATTAAAAGGTCATATTCTTTGAATCACTGAATGACTCAAATGTGATCCCTCCACTTTGATCCACACAGTTTAAAAAGTTTAAATGCCTGAGCTTTGAAATATACGGTGTTGGAAAGAGAACAATAATGGCGACAATTTGAGGGTAAAATGATGGCTGTAACACTGTGGACACAGCAGCAGTTGAAAGAGAAGTGTTTAAGATGAATCTTGGTACAGTGGCAGGCAGAGCTCGTTAAGCAGGCAGGTGTGAGCCTGGTTGCTATAGTGACCGCACCCAATGGCTCCATACACACGTACACAGACATGCGCCTCACTTTTGCTGCTTAAAATGAACAGAAAAGTCAGGCCGAAACAAATCGTTCCCAAATGAAAAGTAAAAGTCGTATTGACAAAATTCTTTCACCGTGAGTGACAGCAATGTCTAGTCTACCTAATTCTCAGTTTTCATGCCTGTGGAGTTTATTATATGGACGTGGTGACAGTGGAAAGACACCATGCTCTTCTGATTTTCAAACGAACCTTCTGAGCCATTTTAACATTAGAGTCTATGGAAGAGTTGGAGGGAGGAGGCTGTGCATTGGTGACATTTACGAAAGAACCATAACACCTAGGACAATAGTAAACACATTGGATGAAAGAGGACAGCGATGGCTACGTTTTGAGGGTAAAATCATACCTGTAGAGCAAACGCTGCGGACACAGCAGCAGTTTTAAAAAAGATTTTAAGATTAATTTTTTTGCTCCTCTCACTCTAGCAGTTGAGCTGCCTCACTCTAGCCCCAACATTCCGTCCCATACACACCCATTATAAACTCTGAAACGGGTGAAAAAACATCATGAAACTTAAACTGGAACTGAAGAAAAAGTATAATAGATATTGAAAAGATAAATACAAGTTGAATAGTTGAATGTCTTGTCTTCGTTTTAAAGTTTGAATGGTGGCTCTATGTCAATGTATGTGGAAGTAGTAAGAGTTTAAAAATGAGTAAGTTGAATGAGGATTTGAAGGGTCTCCCCATTGAAATACATTATAAATTTTTGTTGAATAAAGTTGAATAAAATTAAAAATATAAATGTTAAAAATATGAAAAATAGAAGCAGTGTTGTCCAAAAGAATAGGAATCTAACGGTGTTTGAATGGTTTTTCTAAGTTGAACGGTTTTGAAGGAGTAGGATTACAAAAAACGTACGGAATACAGAATAAAATATAATAATAATAAAGATTAGAATAACAATACTGTGAATGCTTTTCAAGCATTCACACTAATAATAAAGATTAGAAGAACAATACTGTGAATGCTTTTCAAGCATTCACACTAATAAAGATTAGAAGAACAATACTGTGAATGCTTTTCAAGCATTCACACTAATAAAGATTAGAAGAACAATACTGTGAATGCTTTTCAAGCATTCACACTAACTAGAAAGTGCATTTTCTGAAGAAACTGCAGTGTGAATGCTTGAATCTGAATGTATGCATTGAAATGAAATAATTACTGAATTTAAGTTAAAAATTTTGAATGAGATAAAAAAAAAACCCGAATTTAACCTGAAAACAAAAGTGCTGAACTGCTAAAAGCTGAAGGTTACACAGAAGAAGAAGTTGGAAAAAAGCTGAAAATGTTTTAATTGTAAATTAGAAAAACCTAAGAAATGAGAAAAGAACATTTAGAGTCAGAAAACATCTGAAAGAATATTAAAAGGTCATATTCTTTGAATCACTGAATGACTCAAATGTGATCCCTCCACTTTGATCCACACAGTTTAAAAAGTTTAAATGCCTGAGCTTTGAAAGACAAGATGTTGGAAAGAACAATAATGGCGACAATTTGAGGGTAAAATGATGGCTGTAACACTGTGGACACAGCAGCAGTTGAAAGAGAAGTGCTTAAGATGAATCTTGGCACAGTGGCAGGCAGAGCTCGTTAAGCAGGCAGGTGTGAGCCTGGTTGCTATAGTGACTGCACCCAATGGCTCCATACACACGTACACAGACATGCGCCTCACTTTTGCTGCTTAAAATGAACAGAAAAGTCAGGCCGAAACAAATCGCTCCCAAATGAAAAGTATAGGTCGTATTGACGAAATTCTTTCACCGTGAGCGGCAGCAATGTCCACTCTACCTAATTCTCAGTTTTCATGCCTGTGGAGTTTATTATATGGACGTGGTGACAGTGTAAAAACACCATGCTCTTCTGATTTTCAAACCAACCTTCTGAGCCGTTTTAACATTAGAGTCTATGGAAGAGCTGGAGGGAGGAGGCTGTCCACTGGTGACATTTATGAAAGAACCGTAACACCTAGGACAATAGTAAACACATTGGATGAAAGAGGACAGCCATGGCTACGTTTTGAGGGTAAAATCATACCTGTAGAGCAAACGCTGTGGACACAGCAGCAGTTTTAAAAAAGATTTTAAGATTAATTTTTTTGCTCCTCTCACTCTAGCAGTTGAGCTGCCTCACTCTAGCCCCAACATTCCGTCCCATACACACCCATTATAAACTCTGAAACGGGTGAAAAAACATCATGAAACTTAAACTGGAACTGAAGAAAAAGTATAATAGATATTGAAAAGATAAATACAAGTTGAATAGTTGAATGTCTTGTCTTCGTTTTAAAGTTTGAATGGTGGCTCTATGTCAATGTATGTGGAAGTAGTAAGAGTTTAAAAATGAGTAAGTTGAATGAGAATTTGAAGGGTCTCCCCATTGAAATACATGGGAAATTTTTGTTGAATAAAGTTGAATAAAATTAAAAATATAAATGTTAAAAATGAGAAAAATAGAAGCAGTCATGTCCAAAATAATAGGAATCTAATGGTGTTTGAATGGTTTTTCTAAGTTGAACGGTTTTGAAGGAGTAGGCTTTCAAAAAACGTACGGAAGAATAAAATAGAACTAGAAAATGCATTTTCTGAAGAAACTGCAGTGTGAATGCTTGAATCTGAATGTATGCACTGAAATGAATTAATTACTGAATTTTGAGTTAAAAATATTGAATGAGATTAAAAAAAAACAAAAAAAACCCAAATTTAACCTGAAAACAAAAGTGCTGAACTGCTAAAAGCTGAAGGTTACACAGAAGAAGAAGTTGGAAAAAAGCTGAAAATGTTTTAATTGCAAATTAGAAAAACCTAAGAAATGAGAAAAGAACATTTAGAGTCAGAAAACATCTGAAAGAATATTAAAAGGTCATATTCTTTGAATCACTGAATGACTAAAATGTGATCCCTCCACTTGGATCCACACAGTTTAAAAAGTTTAAATGTCTGAGCTTTGAAAGACAAGATGTTGGAAAGAGAACAACGATGGCGACGTTTTGAGGGTAAAATGATGGCTTTAACACTGTGGACACAGCAGCAGTTGAAAGAGAAGTGTTTAAGATGAATCTTGGCAGAGTGGCAGAGAGAGCTCGTTAAGCAGGCAGGTGTGAGCCTGGTTGCTATAGTGACTGCACCCAATGGCTCCATACACACGTACACAGACATGCGCCTCACTTTTGCTGCTTAAAATGAACAGAAAAGTCAGGCCGAAACAAATCGTTCCCAAATGAAAAGTAAAAGTCGTATTGACAAAATTCTTTCACCGTGAGCGACAGCCATGTCTAGTCTACCTAATTCTCAGTTTTCATGCCTGTGGAGCTTATTATATGGACGTGGTGACAGTGTAAAGACACCATGCTCTTCTGATTTTCAAACGAACCTTCTGAGCCATTTTAACATTAGAGTCTATGGAAGAGTTGGAGGGAGGAGGCTGTGCATTGGTGACATTTATGAAAGAACCATAACACCTAGGACAATAGTAAACACATTGGATGAAAGAGGACAGCCATGGCTACGTTTTGAGGGTAAAATCATACCTGTAGAGCAAACGCTGCGGACACAGCAGCAGTTTTAAAAAAGATTTTAAGATTAATTTTTTTGCTCCTCTCACTCTAGCAGTTGAGCTGCCTCACTCTAGCCCCAACATTCCGTCCCATACACACCCATTATAAACTCTGAAACGGGTGAAAAAACATCATGAAACTTAAACTGGAACTGAAGAAAAAGTATAATAGATATTGAAAAGATAAATACAAGTTGAATAGTTGAATGTCTTGTCTTCGTTTTAAAGTTTGAATGGTGGCTCTATGTCAATGTATGTGGAAGTAGTAAGAGTTTAAAAATGAGTAAGTTGAATGAGGATTTGAAGGGTCTCCCCATTGAAATACATGGGAAATTTTGGGAAATTTTTGTTGAATAAAGTTGAATAAAATTAAAAATATAAATGTTAAAAATGAGAAAAATAGAAGCAGTCATGTCCAAAAGAAGAGGAATCTAATGGTGTTTGAATGGTTTTTCTAAGTTGAACGGTTTTGAAGGAGTAGGAGTACAAAAAACGTACGGAATACAGAATAAAATAGAATAAAGATTAGAAGAACAATACTGTGAATGCTTTTCAAGCATTCACACTAATAAAGATTAGAAGAACAATACTGTGAATGCTTTTCAAGCATTCACACTAATAATAAAGATTAGAAGAACAATACTGTGAATGCTTTTCAAGCATTCACACTAATAACTAGAAAGTGCATTTTCTGAAGAAACTGCAGTGTGAATGCTTGAATCTGAATGTATGCACTGAAATGAATTAATTGCTGAATTTTGAGTTAAAAATATTGAATGAGATTAAAAAAAAACAAAAAAAACCCGAATTTAACCTGAAAACAAAGGTGCTGAACTGCTAAAAGCTGAAGGTTACACAGAAGGAGGAGTTGGAAAAAAACTGAAAATGTTTTAAATGTAAATTAGAAAACCCTAAGAAATGAGAAAAGAACATTTAGAGTCAGAAAACATCTGAATGAATATCAAAAGGTCATATTCTTTGAATCACTGAATGACTCAAATGTGATCCCTCCACTTTGATCCACACAGTTTAAAAAGTTTAAATGCCTGAGCTTTGAAAGACACGGTGTTGGAAAGAGAACAATAATGGCGACAATTTGAGGGTAAAATGATGGCTGTAACACTGTGGACACAGCAGCAGTTGAAAGAGAAGTGCTTAAGATGAATCTTGGCACAGTGGCAGGCAGAGCTCGTTAAGCAGGCAGGTGTGAGCCTGGTTGCTATAGTGACTGCACCCAATGGCTCCATACACACGTACACAGACATGCACCTCACTTTTGCTGCTTAAAATGAACAGAAAAGTCAGGCCCAAACAAATTCTTCCCAAATGAAAAGTACATGTCGTATTGACAAAATTCTTTCACCGTGAGCGACAGCCATGTCTAGTCTACCTAATTCTCAGTTTTCATGCCTGTGGAGTTTATTATATGGACGTGGTGACAGTGTAAAGACACCATGCTCTTCTGATTTTCAAACGAACCTTCTGAGCCATTTTAACATTAGAGTCTATGGAAGAGTTGGAGGGAGGAGGCTGTGCATTGGTGACATTTATGAAAGAACCATAACACCTAGTACAATAGTAAACACATTGGATGAAAGAGGACAGCCATGGCTACGTTTTGAGGGTAAAATCATACCTGTAGAGCAAACGCTGCGGACACAGCAGCAGTTTTAAAAAATATTTTAAGATTAATTTTTTTGCTCCTCTCACTCTAGCAGTTGAGCTGCCTCACTCTAGCCCCAACATTCCGTCCCATACACACCCATTATAAACTCTGAAACGGGTGAAAAAACATCATGAAACTTAAACTGGAACTGAAGAAAAAGTATAATAGATATTGAAAAGATAAATACAAGTTGAATAGTTGAATGTCTTGTCTTCGTTTTAAAGTTTGAATGGTGGCTCTATGTCAATGTATGTGGAAGTAGTAAGAGTTTAAAAATGAGTAAGTTGAATGAGGATTTGAAGGGTCTCCCCATTGAAATACATTATAAATTTTTGTTGAATAAAGTTGAATAAAATTAAAAATATAAATGTTAAAAATATGAAAAATAGAAGCAGTGTTGTCCAAAAGAATAGGAATCTAACGGTGTTTGAATGGTTTTTCTAAGTTGAACGGTTTTGAAGTTATAGGATTACAAAAAACGTACGGAATACAGAATAAAATATAATAATAATAATAATAATAACTAGAAAGTGCATTTTCTGAAGAAACTGCAGTGTGAATGCTTGAATCTGAATGTATGCACTGAAATGAATTAATTGCTGAATTTTGAGTTAAAAATATTGAATGAGATTAAAAAAACAACAACAAAAAAACCCGAATTTAACCTGAAAACAAAGGTGCTGAACTGCTAAAAGCTGAAGGTTACACAGAAGAAGGAGTTGGAAAAAAACTGAAAATGTTTTAAATGTAAATTAGAAAACCCTAAGAAATGAGAAAAGAACATTTAGAGTCAGAAAACATCTGAATGAATATTAAAAGGTCATATTCTTTGAATCACTGAATGACTCAAATGTGATCCCTCCACTTTGATCCACACAGTTTAAAAAGTTTAAATGCCTGAGCTTTGAAAGATACGGTGTTGGAAAGAGAACAATAATGGCGACAATTTGAGGGTAAAATGATGGCTGTAACACTGTGGACACAGCAGCAGTTGAAAGAGAAGTGCTTAAGATGAATCTTGGTACAGTGGCAGGCAGAGCTCGTTAAGCAGGCAGGTGTGAGCCTGGTTGCTATAGTGACCGCACCCAATGGCTCCATACACACGTACACAGACATGCGCCTCACTTTTGCTGCTTAAAATGAACAGAAAAGTCAGGCCAAAACAAATCGTTCCCAAATGAAAAGTAAAAGTCGTATTGACAAAATTCTTTCACTGTGAGCGACAGCAATGTCTAGTCTACCTAATTCTCAGTTTTCATGTCTGTGGAGTTTATTATATGGACGTGGTGACAGTGGAAAGACACCATGCTCTTCTGATTTTCAAACGAACCTTCTGAGCCATTTTAACATTAGAGTCTATGGAAGAGTTGGAGGGAGGAGGCTGTGCATTGGTGACATTTATGAAAGAACCATAACACCTAGTACAATAGTAAACACATTGGATGAAAGAGGACAGCCATGGCTACGTTTTGAGGGTAAAATCATACCTGTAGAGCAAACGCTGCGGACACAGCAGCAGTTTTAAAAAATATTTTAAGATTAATTTTTTTGCTCCTCTCACTCTAGCAGTTGAGCTGTCTCACTCTAGCCCCAACATTCCGTCCCATACACACCCATTATAAACTCTGAAACGGGTGAAAAAACATCATGAAACTTAAACTGGAACTGAAGAAAAAGTATAATAGATATTGAAAAGATAAATACAAGTTGAATAGTTGAATGTCTTGTCTTCGTTTTAAAGTTTGAATGGTGGCTCTATGTCAATGTATGTGGAAGTAGTAAGAGTTTAAAAATGAATAAGTTGAATGAGAATTTGAAGGGTCTCCCCATTGAAATACATGGGAAATTTTGGGAAATTGTTGTTGAATAAAGTTGAATAAAATTAAAAATATAAATGTTAAAAATATGAAAAATAGAAGCAGTGTTGTCCAAAAGAATAGGAATCTAACGGTGTTTGAATGGTTTTTCTAAGTTGAACGGTTTTGAAGGAGTAGGATTACAAAAAACGTACGGAATACAGAATAAAATATAATAATAATAATAAAGATTAGAAGAACAATACTGTGAATGCTTTTCAAGCATTCACACTAATAATAAAGATTAGAATAACAATACTGTGAATGCTTTTCAAGCATTCACACTAACTAGAAAGTGCATTTTCTGAAGAAACTGCAGTGTGAATGCTTGAATCTGAATGTATGCACTGAAATGAATTAATTGCTGAATTTTGAGTTAAAAATATTGAATGAGATAAAAAAAAAAACTAAAAAAAACCCGAATTTAACCTGAAAACAAAGGTGCTGAACTGCTAAAAGCTGAAGGTTACACAGAAGAAGAAGTTGGAAAAAAACTGAAAATGTTTTAAATGTAAATTAGAAAAACCTAAGAAATGAGAAAAGAACATTTAGAGTCAGAAAACATCTGAATGAATATTAAAAGGTCATATTCTTTGAATCACTGAATGACTAAAATGTGATCCCTCCACTTTGATCCACACAGTTTAAAAAGTTTAAATGCCTGAGCTTTGAAAGATACGGTGTTGGAAAGAGAACAATAATGGCGACAATTTGAGGGTAAAATGATGGCTGTAACACTGTGGACACAGCAGCAGTTGAAAGAGAAGTGCTTAAGATGAATCTTGGTACAGTGGCAGGCAGAGCTCGTTAAGCAGGCAGGTGTGAGCCTGGTTGCTATAGTGACCGCACCCAATGGCTCCATACACACGTACACAGACATGCACCTCACTTTTGCTGCTTAAAATGAACAGAAAAGTCAGGCCGAAACAAATCGCTCCCAAATGAAAAGTAAAAGTCGTATTGACAAAATTCTTTCACCGTGAGCGGCAGCAATGTCTAGTCTACCAAATTCTCAGTTTTCATGTCTGTGGAGTTTATTATATGGACGTGGTGACAGTGGAAAGACACCATGCTCTTCTGATTTTCAAATGAACCTTCTGAGCCATTTTAACATTAGAGTCTATGGAAGAGTTGGAGAGAGGAGGCTGTGCATTGGTGACATTTATGAAAGAACCATAACACCTAGTACAATAGTAAACACATTGGATGAAAGAGGACAGCCATGGCTACGTTTTGAGGGTAAAATCATACCTGTAGAGCAAACGCTGCGGACACAGCAGCAGTTTTAAAAAAGATTTTAAGATTAATTTTTTTGCTCCTCTCACTCTAGCAGTTGAGCTGTCTCACTCTAGCCCCAACATTCCGTCCCATACACACCCATTATAAACTCTGAAACGGGTGAAAAAACATCATGAAACTTAAACTGGAACTGAAGAAAAAGTATAATAGATATTGAAAAGATAAATACAAGTTGAATAGTTGAATGTCTTGTCTTCGTTTTAAAGTTTGAATGGTGGCTCTATGTCAATGTATGTGGAAGTAGTAAGAGTTTAAAAATGAATAAGTTGAATGAGAATTTGAAGGGTCTCCCCATTGAAATACATGGGAAATTTTGGGAAATTGTTGTTGAATAAAGTTGAATAAAATTAAAAATATAAATGTTAAAAATATGAAAAATAGAAGCAGTGTTGTCCAAAAGAATAGCAATCTAACGGTGTTTGAATGGTTTTTCTAAGTTGAACGGTTTTGAAGGAGTAGGATTACAAAAAACGTACGGAATACAGAATAAAATATAATAATAATAATAAAGATTAGAAGAACAATACTGTGAATGCTTTTCAAGCATTCACACTAATAATAAAGATTAGAATAACAATACTGTGAATGCTTTTCAAGCATTCACACTAACTAGAAAGTGCATTTTCTGAAGAAACTGCAGTGTGAATGCTTGAATCTGAATGTATGCACTGAAATGAATTAATTGCTGAATTTTGAGTTAAAAATATTGAATGAGATAAAAAAAAAAACTAAAAAAAACCCGAATTTAACCTGAAAACAAAGGTGCTGAACTGCTAAAAGCTGAAGGTTACACAGAAGAAGAAGTTGGAAAAAAACTGAAAATGTTTTAAATGTAAATTAGAAAAACCTAAGAAATGAGAAAAGAACATTTAGAGTCAGAAAACATCTGAATGAATATTAAAAGGTCATATTCTTTGAATCACTGAATGACTAAAATGTGATCCCTCCACTTTGATCCACACAGTTTAAAAAGTTTAAATGCCTGAGCTTTGAAAGATACGGTGTTGGAAAGAGAACAATAATGGCGACAATTTGAGGGTAAAATGATGGCTGTAACACTGTGGACACAGCAGCAGTTGAAAGAGAAGTGCTTAAGATGAATCTTGGTACAGTGGCAGGCAGAGCTCGTTAAGCAGGCAGGTGTGAGCCTGGTTGCTATAGTGACCGCACCCAATGGCTCCATACACACGTACACAGACATGCACCTCACTTTTGCTGCTTAAAATGAACAGAAAAGTCAGGCCGAAACAAATCGCTCCCAAATGAAAAGTAAAAGTCGTATTGACAAAATTCTTTCACCGTGAGCGGCAGCAATGTCTAGTCTACCAAATTCTCAGTTTTCATGTCTGTGGAGTTTATTATATGGACGTGGTGACAGTGGAAAGACACCATGCTCTTCTGATTTTCAAATGAACCTTCTGAGCCATTTTAACATTAGAGTCTATGGAAGAGTTGGAGAGAGGAGGCTGTGCATTGGTGACATTTATGAAAGAACCATAACACCTAGTACAATAGTAAACACATTGGATGAAAGAGGACAGCCATGGCTACGTTTTGAGGGTAAAATCATACCTGTAGAGCAAACGCTGCGGACACAGCAGCAGTTTTAAAAAAGATTTTAAGATTATTTTTTTTGCTCCTCTCACTCTAGCAGTTGAGCTGCCTCACTCTAGCCCCAACATTCCGTCCCATACACACCCATTATAAACTCTGAAACGGGTGAAAAAACATCATGAAACTTAAACTGGAACTGAAGAAAAAGTATAATAGATATTGAAAAGATAAATACAAGTTGAATAGTTGAATGTCTTGTCTTCGTTTTAAAGTTTGAATGGTGGCTCTATGTGAACGTATGTTGAAGTAGTAAGAGTTTAAAAATGAGTAAGTTGAATGAGAATTTGAAGGGTCTCCCCATTGAAATACATGGGAAATTTTTGTTGAATAAAGTTGAATAAAATTAAAAATATAAATGTTAAAAATGAGAAAAATACAAGCAATCATGTCCAAAAGAATAGGAATCTAATGGTGTTTGAATGGTTTTTCTAAGTTGAATGGTTTTGAAGGAGTAGGCTTTCAAAAAACGTACGGAATAGATAATAAAATATAAGAATAAAGATTAGAAGAACAATACTGTGAATGCTTTTCAAGCATTCACACTAATAATAATAATAATAAAGATTAGAATAACAATACTGTGAATGCTTTTCAAGCATTCACACTAACTAGAAAGTGCATTTTCTGAAGAAACTGCAGTGTGAATGCTTGAATCTGAATGTATGCACTGAAATGAATTAATTACTGAATTTTGAGTTAAAAATATTGAATGAGATAAAAAAAAAAAACCCGAATTTAACCTGAAAACAAAAGTGCTGAACTGCTAAAAGCTGAAGGTTACACAGAAGAAGAAGTTGGAAAAAAGCTGAAAATGTTTTAATTGTAAATTAGAAAAACCTAAGAAATGAGAAAAGAACATTTAGAGTCAGAAAACATCTGAATGAATATTAAAAGGTCATATTCTTTGAATCACTGAATGACTCAACTGTGATCCCTCCACTTTGATCCACACAGTTTAAAAAGTTTAAATACCTGAGCTTTGAAAGACACGGTGTTGGAAAGAGAACAATAATGGCGACAATTTGAGGGTAAAATGATGGCTGTAACACTGTGGACACAGCAGCAGTTGAAAGAGAAGTGCTTAAGATGAATCTTGGTACAGTGGCAGGCAGAGCTCGTTAAGCAGGCAGGTGTGAGCCTGGTTGCTATAGTGACCGCACCCAATGGCTCCATACACACGCACACAGACATGCGCCTCACTTTTGCTGCTTAAAATGAACAGAAAAGTCAGGCCGAAACAAATCGTTCCCATATGAAAAGTACAAGTCGTATTGACGAAATTCTTTCACCGTGAGCGACAGCAGCTTCTAGTCTACCGAATTCTCAGTTTTCATGCCTGTGGAGTTTATTATATGGACGTGGTGACAGTGGAAAGACACCATGCTCTTCTGATTTTCAAACGAACCTTCTGAGCCATTTTAACATTAGAGTCTATGGAAGAGTTGGAAGGAGGAGGCTGTGCATTGGTGACATTTATGAAAGAACCGTAACACCTAGGACAATAGTAAACACATTGGATGAAAGAGGACAGCCATGGCTACGTTTTGAGGGTAAAATCATACCTGTAGAGCAAACGCTGTGGACACAGCAGCAGTTTTAAAAAAGATTTTAAGATTAATTTTTTTGCTCCTCTCACTCTAGCAGTTGAGCTGCCTCACTCTAGCCCCAACATTCCGTCCCATACACACCCATTATAAACTCTGAAACGGGTGAAAAAACATCATGAAACTTAAACTGGAACTGAAGAAAAAGTATAATAGATATTGAAAAGATAAATACAAGTTGAATAGTTGAATGTCTTGTCTTCGTTTTAAAGTTTGAATGGTGGCTCTATGTCAATGTATGTGGAAGTAGTAAGAGTTTAAAAATGAGTAAGTTGAATGAGGATTTGAAGGGTCTCCCCATTGAAATACATGGGAAATTTTTGTTGAATAAAGTTGAATAAAATTAAAAATATAAATGTTAAAAATGAGAAAAATAGAAGCAGTCATGTCCAAAATAATAGGAATCTAACGATGTTTGAATGGTTTTTCTAAGTTGAACGGTTTTGAAGGAGTAGGCTTTCAAAAAACGTACGGAAGAATAAAATAGAACTAGAAAGTGCATTTTCTGAAGAAACTGCAGTGTGAATGCTTGAATCTGAATGTATGCACTGAAATGAATTAATTACTGAATTTAAGTAAAAAATCTTGAATGAGATAAAAAAAAAAAAAAACCGAATTTAACCTGAAAACAAAAGTGCTGAACTGCTAAAAGCTGAAGGTTACACAGAAGAAGAAGTTGGAAAAAAGCTGAAAATGTTTTAATTTTAAATTAGAAAAACCTAAGAAATGAGAAAAGAACATTTAGAGTCAGAAAACATCTGAAAGAATATTAAAAGGTCATATTCTTTGAATCACTGAATGACTAAAATGTGATCCCTCCACTTGGACCCACACAGTTTAAAAAGTTTACATCTCTGAGCTTTGAAAGACAAGATGTTGGAAAAAGAACAACGATGGCGACGTTTTGAGGGTAAAATGATGGCTGTGACACTGTGGACAGGGCAGCAGTTGAAAGAGAAGTGTTTAATATGAATCTTGGTACAGTGGCAGGCAGAGCTCGTTAAGCAGGCAGGTGTGAGCCTGGTTGCTATAGTGACTGCACCCAATGGCTCCATACACACGACACAGACATGCACCTCACTTTTGCTGCTTAAAATGAACAGAAAAGTCAGGCCGAAACAAATCGTTCCCAAATTAAAAGTACAAGTCGTATTGACAAAATTCTTTCACCGTGAGCGACAGCAGCTTCTAGTCTACTGAATTCTCAGTTTTCATGCCTGTGGAGTTTATTATATGGACGTGGTGACAGTGGAAAGACACCATGCTCTTCTGATTTTCAAACCAACCTTCTGAGCCAATTTAACATTAGAGTCTATGGAAGAGTTGGAGGGAGGAGGCTGTGCATTGGTGACATTTATGAAAGAACCATAACACCTAGTACAATAGTAAACACATTGGATGAAAGAGGACAGCCATGGCTACGTTTTGATGGTAAAATCATACCTGTAGAGCAAACGCTGCGGACACAGCAGCAGTTTTAAAAAAGATTTTAAGATTAATTTTTTTGCTCCTCTCACTCTAGCAGTTGGGCTGCCTCACTCTAGCCCCAACATTCCGTCCCATACACACCCATTATAAACTCTGAAACGGGTGAAAAAACATCATGAAACTTAAACTGGAACTGAAGAAAAAGTATAATAGATATTGAAAAGATAAATACAAGTTCAATAGTTGAATGTCTTGTCTTCGTTTTAAAGTTTGAATGGTGGCTCTATGTCAACGTATGTGGAAGTAGTAAGAGTTTAAAAATGAGTAAGTTGAATGAGAATTTGAAGGGTCTCCCCATTGAAATACATTATAAATTTTTGTTGAAAAAAGTTGAATAAAATTAAAAATATAAATGTTAAAAATGAGAAAAATAGAAGCAATGTTGTCCAAAAGAATAGGAATCTAACGGTGTTTGAATGGTTTTTCTAAGTTGAACGGTTTTGAAGGAGTAGGCTTTCAAAAAACGTACGGAAAAATAAAATATAATAATAATAAAGATTAGAATAACAATACTGTGAATGCTTTTCAAGCATTCACACTAACTAGAAAAATTTGCATTTCCTGCGAAAATGCAGTGTGGATGCTTAAAGCTGAAGCTGCATGCAAAAAGTAGCTGAAAAAGCTGAAAAGTTGCAGAAATTGTAAAAACTTTGCAGAAGCAAAAGAACTTTGCTAAAATGGAATAACTTAGCAGAACTGCAATATCTTAGAGGAAACATAATACTTGGCAGAAATACAATAGCATAGCAGAATTTAGCAGAAATATTGTAACTTACCAGAAACATGATAACTTCTCAAAAATACAAGAATTTAGGAGAAATAGTATAAGATAACAGAAAGAATATATTTAGCCAAAAATACTTAAACATTACAGAAACACTATGATTTAGAAAAATAGTACAACAGAGCAGAAATATTGTGATTTACCAGAGACACTGTGATGAACTATGAATATTGTAATTTTAAATTAAGACTATGTTTTAGCACAAATATTATAATTTGGCAGAAATACTATAATTTAGCAGAAATACTATATTAAGCACAAATCCTATAAAAAGCAGAAATGGTATGATTAAGCATAAATACTACATTTAGTAGAAATACTTTGTTTTAGCACAAATCCCATAAAAAGCAGAAATACTGTACTATGATTTAGTAGAAAAACTATAATTAATCAGAAATACTAAATTTAGCAGAAATACTATATCAAGCACAAATCCTATGAAAAGCAGAAATAGTATATTAAGCACAAATCTTATAAAATAGCAGAAACAGTATGATTTAGCACAATAGTAATAACTTAAACAGAAAAACTGGAAAAGCAAAATGGACAGCTGAAAAAATGCTGAACATGCTGAGGGTCCCTCAAATATACTTGTTAAATGAAAAAAATTAGCAAAAAAAATCTATAACAGCCACACAATCACAAATATGTACACATAAGGAAACACACATGCACAGAGAGACACACTACCAAGATCAAATTCAGTCACCCAGTCTAAATATATTAAATTAGAATCTTAGAATGAGATCATCCCATTAAAAGGCTTTCTCTCTCTCTCTCTCTCTCTCTCTCTCTCTCTCTCTCTCTCTCTCTGTCACACACAGACACACACACACACACAGACACACAGGGAGAGAGAAGTAAGTTTCTAGGTCAGCCTGGGAGCTGCTGAATTTGAATCCACCAATCAGAGTGCCTGTTTACGTTTTCCCGCCAAAAGAGGTGCACCTTTTTACACACGCAGGCACAGAGAGGCACAGGATTATTGCAGCCTACTTTTCATAGTGACGACTCCCCTCAAACAAATGACCATAATTTCCTAACCGTAGGGGCTAGAGCGGTCATTCTTACACCGTTTTGTTCAGAAGAGATGGGGGAATCTTCCAGTGTTAACAATTTATCATTAAAATATGAATTATTAAAGATATTTGACTTGTAATGCAGCATAACTGAGTAGAGCGAAGCAAAAACTGCCTTGACTTGCCCTCAAACAACGGTTTGTAACTTGAAATCTGTTTGGAGTATCGATATCATTCTTTCACCGTAAGAGACAGCAGGCTTTGGTGAACAATCATGGAAATTTTCAGGTCGCTGTGGAAATCCAACAAAAAGTTATGACGAGAGAAAAAAGTGGTTCATTTCCAGACTTTGAAATCTGAAGAAATCTGAGCGAAGGACGAATTTCCTACCCTCAAACAAGTCCAACTCATTTCAGAACGGTAATAGGTGAGAAAGAAATTCTTGAATTGTGAGCGTCAGGAGTGTCTGAAGATATACCGGGACAAGCCTCATGTCTTAACTTTGCTTCGTTAAGGAGATATGACGATTCGAATATGCCTCTCATTACAGAAATGCAGCGGTGATTTTGAACAAGCTCTCCATTGACTTTATATGGACAGTTTTCTGACCTTGTGTTAGTCTGAGGAGATTTGCAAAAGTTCTATGAATACCACAACAATGATAGTGACATTTTCTGAAAGCCAGCAAAAATGCCTACGTTTTGATGTATAATTTGTGGAAGTTGAGTGAAAATTGAGCAAGTAGCAGGAAGTTGTTCGGACATGAAGAGAAGACTGCAAAAGCTTCAGTGACACACTGGAAGCCAAGAGCATAGCAACCATAACAACGCATGTATTTTGTGAAAAATCACAATTTTGCAACTCAAAACTTTAAGAGGCATAAAAGTAAAACAGTAAAAGATTTGAAAAAGCTGAATCATACCTGAATAGCCCAATAATTTGTGAACATTTTAAAGTTTGAATGGTTGTTCTAGGTGAAAGTATGAGGAAGTAGTTAAGTTTCAAAAACAAGCAAAATTTAGCAGAATTTTGGAAGATTTCCATTCATTTCAATGGGACAAATTAAAGGAAAAAAGTGGAATATTTTAAAAAGTATAATAGTTAAAAATAGCAAAAATCATAGCAGAAATTAGCAAAAATAGTTGAATAGTTTAAAATTTGAACGGTGAAAATCGGCTGAAAATTGTGGAAGTAGTTTAACGGCGAAAAGTGTACGGAAACACCCAGAATAATAATAATAACTAGAAAAATTTGCATTTCCTGCGAAAATGCAGTGTGGATGCTTAAAGCTGAAGCTGTATGCAAAAAGTAGCTGAAAAAGCTGAAAAGTTGCAGAAATTGTAAAAACTTTGCAGAAGCAAAAGAAGTTTGCTAAAATGGAATAACTTAGCAGAACTGCAATATCTTAGAGGAAACATAATACTTGGCAGAAATACAATAGCATAGCAGAATTTAGCAGAAATATTGTAACTTACCAGAAACATGATAACTTCTCAAAAATACAAGAATTTAGGAGAAATAGTATAAGATAACAGAAAGAATATATTTAGCCAAAAATACTTAAACATTACAGAAACACTATGATTTAGAAAAATAGTACAACAGAGCAGAAATATTGTGATTTACCAGAGACACTGTGATGAACTATGAATATTGTAATTTTAAATTAAGACTATGTTTTAGCACAAATATTATAATTTGGCAGAAATACTATAATTTAGCAGAAATACTATATTAAGCACAAATCCTATAAAAAGCAGAAATGGTATGATTAAGCATAAATACTACATTTAGTAGAAATACTTTGTTTTAGCACAAATCCCATAAAAAGCAGAAATACTGTACTATGATTTAGTAGAAAAACTATAATTAATCAGAAATACTAAATTTAGCAGAAATACTATATCAAGCACAAATCCTATGAAAAGCAGAAATAGTATGATTAAGCATAAATACTACATTTAGCAGAAATACTATATTAAGCACAAATCCTATAAAAGCAGAAATAGTATATTAAGCACAAATCTTATAAAATAGCAGAAACAGTATGATTTAGCACAATAGTAAGAAGTTAAACAGAAAAATTGGAAAAGCAAAATGGACAGCTGAAAAAATGCTGAACATGCTGAGGGTCCCTCAAATATACTTGTTAAATGACAAAAATCTGCAAAAAAATTTATTACAGCCACACAATCACAAATATGTACACATGAGGAAACACACATGCACAGAGAGACCCACACACAAGATCCAATTCAGTCAACCAGTCTAAATATATTGAATTTAAATCTTAGAATGAGATCATCCCATTAAAATCCTTTCTCTCTCTCTCTCTCTCTCTCTCTCTCTCTCTCTCTCTCTCTCTCTCTCTCTGTCACACACACACACACATACACACACACACACACACACACACACACACACACACACACAGGGAGAGAGAAGTAAGTTTCTAGGTCAGCCTGGGAGCTGGTGAATTTGAATCCACCAATCAGAGAGGCTGTGCACTTTTCCCCACCAAAACAGGTGCATCTGTTTACACACGCAGCAGCACAGAGAGACACAGGATTTTTGCAGTCTATTTCTCATAGTGACGACTCCCCTCAAACAAATGACCGTAATTTCCTAACCGTAGAGGCTAGAACGGTCATTCTTACACCGTTTTGTTCAGAAGAGATGGGGGAATCTTCAAGTGTTGACAATTTAATATTAAAATATGAATTTTTAGAGATATATGACATGGATGACTTGTTGACTTAGAAGCCACGAATTCCCCAATATGCAAATTTGAATGCCTGAGACCACATATGTGATTGGCTGGCTGGGAAGCCGTGCAGGCCCTGATTTGTGGATTTGAATTCCTCAGCCCTCAGATATGATTGGCTGGCTTAGAAGCCACGAAGGCCCCAATATGCAAATTTGAATGCCTCAGGACACTTATTTGATTGGCTGGGAAACTGTGCAGGCCCTGATTTGAAAATTTGAATGTCTCAGTCCTCACAGAGGATTGGCTGCCTGGGGACCTGGCAGAAATATATAGAAATACTATTATTAAGCATAAATACTACATTTAGCAGAAATACTATGTTTTAGCACAAATATTATAAAAAGAAGAAAAACTATAATTTAGCAGAAATACTATATTAAGCACAAATCCTATAAAAAGCAGAAATACTATAATTTAGAACAAATAGTATAAAAAGCAGAAATACTATAATTTAGCAGAAATACTATGTTAGGCACAAATCCTATAAAAAGCAGAAATACTATAATTTAGCAGAAATACTATGTTAGGCACAAATCCTATAAAAAGCAGAAATACTATAATTTAGCAGAAATACTATATTAGGCATAAATCCTATGAAAAGCAGAAATAGTATGATTTAGCAGAAATACTGTATTTAGCACAAGTACCGAAAAGTACCAGAAATACTATGATTTAGCAGAATACTAATAACTTATTGAAACACAAATGCACAGAGGGACACACAAACACAGGCTCTAATCCAGTCAACCAGTCTAACTATGTTCAATTTAAATCCTACAATGACATGCTGCCAAATAAGGGCAGGGTCCTCTCTCTCCCACTAAACACACACACACACACACACAAACACACACACACACACACACACACACACACACACACAGGGAGAGAGGACTAAGTTTCTAGGTCAGCCTGGGAGCTGCTGAATTTGAATCCACCAATCAGAGAGGCTGTTTACGTTTTCCCGCCAAAACAGGTGCATCTTTTTACACACGCAGCACAGAGACATAGACCTGCTTCTTTCAGTTTATTTCACATAGTGAGGATTCCCCTCAAACAAATGACCATAATTTCCTAACCATAGGGGCTAGAGCGGTCATTCTTACACCGTTTTGTTCAGAAGAGATGGGGGAATCTTCCAGTGTTGACAATTTATCATTAAAATATGAATTTTTAGAGATATATGACATGGATGACTTGTTGACTTAGAAGCCACGAATTCCCCAATATGCAAATTTGAATACCTGGAGCCCACATACATGATTGGCTGGCTGGGAAGCTGTGCAGGCCCTGATTTGTGGATTTGAATTCCTCAGCCCTCAGATATGATTGGCTGGCTTAGAAGCCATGAAGGCCCCAATATGCAAATTTGAATGCCTCAGGACACATATATGATTGGCTGGGAAGCCGTGCAGGCCCTGATTTGAAAATTTGAATTTCTCAGTCCTCACAGAGGATTGGCTGCCTGGGGACCTGGCAGAAATATATAGAAATACTATGATTAAGCATAAATACTACATTTAGTAGAAATACTATGTTTTAGCACAAATACTATAAAAAGCAGAAATACTATAATTTAGCAGAAATACTATATTAAGCACAAATTCTATAAAAAGCAGAAATACTATATTAAGCACAAATCCTATAAAAAGCAGAAATACTATATTAAGCACAAATTCTATAAAAAGCAGAAATACTATATTAAGCACAAATACTATAAAAAGCAGAAATACTATAATTTAGCAGAAATACTATATTAAGCACAAATCCTATAAAAAGCAGAAATAGGATGATTAAGCATAAACACTACATTTAGTAGAAATACTATGTTTGAGCAAAAATCCTATAAAAAGCAGAAATACTATATTAGGCACAAATCCCATAAAAAGCAGAAATAGTATGATTAAGCATAAATACTACATTTAGTAGAAATACTATGTTTTAGCACAAATAGTATAAAAAGCAGAAATATTGTAATTTAGCAGAAATACTATATTAGGCACAAATCTTATAAAATAGCAGAAATAGTATTATTTAGCACAATAGTAATAAGTTAAACAGAAAAATTGGAAAAGCAAAATGGACAGCTGAAAAAATGCTGAACATGCTGAGGGTCCCTCAAATATACTTGTTAAATGAAAAAATCAGCAAAAAAATGCACAGGGAGAGAGAAGTAAGTTTCTAGGTCAGCCTGGGAGCTGCTGAATTTGAATCCACCAATCAGAGAGCCTGTGTACTTTTTCCCGCCAAAACATGTGCCTCTTTTTACACACGCAGCACAGAGAGGCACAGGATTATTGCAGCCTATTTCTCATAGTGAGGACTCCCCTCAAACAAATGACCATAATTTCCAAACCGTAGGGGCTAGAGCGGTCATTCTTACACCGTTTTGTTCAGAAGAGATGGGGGAATCTTCCAGTGTTTACAATTTATCATTAAAATATGAATTATTAAAGATATTTGACTTCTAATGCACCATAACTGAGTAGAGCGAAGCAAAAACTGCCTTGACTTGCCCTCAAACAACGCTTTCTAACTCGAAATCTATTTGGAGTATCGATATCATTCTTTCACCGTAAGAAACAGCAGGCTTTGGTGAACAATCATGGAAATTTTCAGGTCTCTGTGGAAATCCAACAAAAAGTTATGACGAGAGAAAAAAGTGGTTCATTTCCACAGTTTGAAATCTGAAGAAATCTGAGCGAAGGACGAATTTCCTACCCTCAAACAAGTCCAACTCATTTCAGAACGGTAATAGGTGAGAAAGAAATTCTTGAATTGTGAGCGTCAGGGGTGTCTGAAGATATTCGGGGACAAGCCTCATGTCTTAACTTTGCTTCGTTAAGGAGATATGACGATTCGAATATGCCTCTCATTACAGAAATCCAGCGGTGATTTTGAACAAGCTCTCCATTCACTTTATATGGAGAGTTTTCTGACCTTGTGTTAGTCTGAGGAGATTTGCAAAAATTCTATAAATCCCACAACAATGATGGTGACATTTTCTGAAAGCCAGCAAAAATACCTACGTTTTGATGTATAATTTGTGGAAGTTGAGTGAAAATTGAGCAAGTAGCAGGAAGTTGTTCGGACATGAAGTGAAAATTGCAAAACCTTCAGTGGCACACTGGAAGCCAAGAGCATAGCAACCATAACAACACATGTATTTTGTGAAAAATCACAATTTTGCAACTCAAAACTTTAAGAGGCATAAAAGTAAAACAGTAAAAGATTTGAAAAAGCTGAATCATACCTGAATAGCCCAATAATTTGTGAACATTTTAAAGTTTGAATGGTTGTTCTAGGTGAAAATATGAGGAAGTAGTTAAGTTTCAAAAACAAGCAAATTTTAGCAGAATTGCTGAAGTTTCCCATTCATTTCAATGGGACAAATTAAAGGAAAAAAGTGGAATATTTTAAAAAGTATAATAGTTAAAAATAGCAAAAATCATAGCAGGAATTAGCAAAAATAGCTGAATAGTTTAAAATTTGAACGGTGAAAATCGGCTGAAAATTGTGGAAGTAGTTTAACGGCGAAAAGTGTACGGAAGCAACTAGAATAATAACTAGAAAAATTTGCATTTCCTGCGAAAATGCAGTGTGGATGCTTAAAGCTGAAGCTGTATGCAAAAAGTAGCTGAAAAAGCTGAAAAGTTGCAGAAATTGTAAAAACTTTGCAGAAGCAAAAGAAGTTTGCTAAAATGGAATAACTTAGCAGAACTGCAATATCTTAGAGGAAACATAATACTTGGCAGAGATACAATAGCATAGCAGAATTTAGCAGAAATATTGTAACTTACCAGAAACATGATAACTTCTCAAAAATACAAGAATTTAGGAGAAATAGTATAAGATAACAGAAAGAATATATTTAGCCAAAAATACTTAAACATTACAGAAACACTATGATTTAGAAAAATAGTACAACAGAGCAGAAATATTGTGATTTACCAGAGACACTGTGATGAACTATGAATATTGTAATTTTAAATTAAGACTATGTTTTAGCACAAATATTATAATTTGGCAGAAATACTATAATTTAGCAGAAATACTATATTAAGCACAAATCCTATAAAAAGCAGAAATGGTATGATTAAGCATAAATACTACATTTAGTAGAAATACTTTGTTTTAGCACAAATCCCATAAAAAGCAGAAATACTGTACTATGATTTAGTAGAAAAACTATAATTAATCAGAAATACTAAATTTAGCAGAAATACTATATTAAGCACAAATCCTATGAAAAGCAGAAATAATATGATTAAGCATAAATACTACATTTAGCAGAAATACTATATTAAGCACAAATCTTATAAAAAGCAGAAATACTATATTAAGCACAAATCCTATAAAAGCAGAAATAGTATATTAAGCACAAATCTTATAAAATAGCAGAAATAGTATGATTTAGCACAATAGTAATAAGTTAAACAGAAAAATTGGAAAAGCAAAATGGACAGCTGAAAAAATGCTGAACATGCTGAGGGTCCCTCAAATATACTTGTTAAATGACAAAAATCTGCAAAAAAAATTTATTACAGCCACACAATCACAAATATGTACACATAAGGAAACACACATGCACAGAGAGACCCACACACAAGATCCAATTCAGTCAACCAGTCTAAATATATTGAATTTAAATCTTAGAATGAGATCATCCCATTAAAAGCCTTTCTCTCTCTCTCTCTCTCTCTCTCTGTCACACACACACACACACACACACACACACACACACACACACACACACAGGGAGAGAGAAGTAAGTTTCTAGGTCAGCCTGGGAGCTGCTGAATTTGAATCCACCAATCAGAGAGGCTGTGCACTTTTCCCCACCAAAACAGGTGCATCTGTTTACACACGCAGCAGCACAGAGAGACACAGGATTTTTGCAGTCTATTTCTCATAGTGACGACTCCCCTCAAACAAATGACCGTAATTTCCTAACCGTAGGGGCTAGAATGGTCATTCTTACACTGTTTTGTTCAGAAGAGATGGGGGAATCTTCAAGTGTTGACAATTTAATATTAAAATATGAATTTTTAGAGATATATGACATGGGTGACTTGTTGACTTAGAAGCCACGAATTCCCCAATATGCAAATTTGAATGCCTGAGACCACATATGTGATTGGCTGGCTGGGAAGCCGTGCAGGCCCTGATTTGTGGATTTGAATTCCTCAGCCCTCAGATATGATTGGCTGGCTTAGAAGCCACGAAGGCCCCAATATGCAAATTTGAATGCCTCAGGACACTTATTTGATTGGCTGGGAAACTGTGCAGGCCCTGATTTGAAAATTTGAATGTCTCAGTCCTCACAGAGGATTGGCTGCCTGGGGACCTGGCAGAAATATATAGAAATACTATTATTAAGCATAAATACTACATTTAGTAGAAATACTATGTTTTAGCACAAATATTATAAAAAGAAGAAAAACTATAATTTAGCAGAAATACTATATTAAGCACAAATCCTATAAAAAGCAGAAATACTATAATTTAGAACAAATAGTATAAAAAGCAGAAATACTATAATTTAGCAGAAATACTATGTTAAGCACAAATCCTATAAAAAGCAGAAATACTATAATTTAGCAGAAATACTATGTTAGGCACAAATCCTATAAAAAGCAGAAATACTATAATTTAGCAGAAATACTATATTAGGCATAAATCCTATGAAAAGCAGAAATAGTATGATTTAGCAGAAATACTGTATTTAGCACAAGTACCGAAAAGTACCAGAAATACTATGATTTAGCAGAATAGTAATAACTTATTGAAACATAAATGCACAGAGGGACACACAAACACAGGCTCTAATCCAGTCAACCAGTCTAACTATATTCAATTTAAATCCTACAATGACATGCTGCCAAATAAGGGCAGGGTCCTCTCTCTCCCACTAAACACACACACACACACACACAGAGGGAGAGAGCTGCCGAATTTAAATCCACCAATCAGAGTGGCTGTTTACGTTTTCCCGCCAAAACAGGTGCATCTTTTTACACACGCAGCAGCACAGAGAGGCACAGGATTATTGCAGCCTATTTCTCATAGTGAGGACTCCCCTCAAACAAATGACCATAATTTCCTAACCGTAGGGGCTAGAGCGGTCATTCTTACACTGTTTTGTTCAGAAGAGATGGGGGAATCTTCCAGTGTTAACAATTTATCATTAAAATGTGAATTTTTAGAGATATATGACATGGATGACTTGTTGACTTAGAAGCCACGAATTCCCCAATATGCAAATATGAATGCCTGAGACCACATATATGATTGGCTGGCTGGGAAGCCGTGCAGGCCCTGATTTGTGGATTTGAATTCCTCAGCCCTCAGATATGATTGGCTGGCTTAGAAGCCATGAAGGCCCCAATATGCAAATTTGAATGCCTCAGGACACATATATGATTGGCTGGGAAGCCGTGCAGGCCCTGATTTGAAAATTTGAATTTCTCAGTCCTCACAGAGGATTGGCTGCCTGGGGACCTGGCAGAAATATATAGAAATACTATGATTAAGCATAAATACTACATTTAGTAGAAATACTATGTTTTAGCACAAATACTATAAAAAGCAGAAATACTATAATTTAGCAGAAATACTATATTAAGCACAAATCCTATAAAAAGCAGAAATAGGATGATTAAGCATAAACACTACATTTAGTAGAAATACTATGTTTGAGCAAAAATCCTATAAAAAGCAGAAATACTATATTAGGCACAAATCCCATAAAAAGCAGAAATAGTATGATTAAGCATAAATACTACATTTAGTAGAAATACTATGTTTTAGCACAAATAGTATAAAAAGCAGAAATATTGTAATTTAGCAGAAATACTATATTAGGCACAAATCTTATAAAATAGCAGAAATAGTATTATTTAGCACAATAGTAATAAGTTAAACAGAAAAATTGGAAAAGCAAAATGGACAGCTGAAAAAATGCTGAACATGCTGAGGGTCCCTCAAATATACTTGTTAAATGAAAAAATCAGCAAAAAAATGCACAGGGAGAGAGAAGTAAGTTTCTAGGTCAGCCTGGGAGCTGCTGAATTTGAATCCACCAATCAGAGAGCCTGTGTACTTTTTCCCGCCAAAACATGTGCCTCTTTTTACACACGCAGCACAGAGAGGCACAGGATTATTGCAGCCTATTTCTCATAGTGAGGACTCCCCTCAAACAAATGACCATAATTTCCAAACCGTAGGGGCTAGAGCGGTCATTCTTACACTGTTTTGTTCAGAAGAGATGGGGGAATCTTCCAGTGTTTACAATTTATCATTAAAATATGAATTATTAAAGATATTTGACTTGTAATGCACCATAACTGAGTAGAGCGAAGCAAAAACTGCCTTGACTTGCCCTCAAACAACGCTTTCTAACTCGAAATCTATTTGGAGTATCGATATCATTCTTTCACCGTAAGAGACAGCAGGCTTTGGTGAACAATCATGGAAATTTTCAGGTCTCTGTGGAAATCCAACAAAAAGTTATGACGAGAGAAAAAAGTGGTTCATTTCCACAGTTTGAAATCTGAAGAAATCTGAGCGAAGGACGAATTTCCTACCCTCAAACAAGTCCAACTCATTTCAGAACGGTAATAGGTGAGAAAGAAATTCTTGAATTGTGAGCGTCAGGGGTGTCTGAAGATATTCGGGGACAAGCCTCATGTCTTAACTTTGCTTCGTTAAGGAGATATGACGATTCGAATATGCCTCTCATTACAGAAATCCAGCGGTGATTTTGAACAAGCTCTCCATTCACTTTATATGGAGAGTTTTCTGACCTTGTGTTAGTCTGAGGAGATTTGCAAAAATTCTATAAATCTCACAACAATGATGGTGACATTTTCTGAAAGCCAGCAAAAATACCTACGTTTTGATGTATAATTTGTGGAAGTTGAGTGAAAATTGAGCAAGTAGCAGGAAGTTGTTCGGACATGAAGTGAAAATTGCAAAACCTTCAGTGGCACACTGGAAGCCAAGAGCATAGCAACCATAACAACACATGTATTTTGTGAAAAATCACAATTTTGCAACTCAAAACTTTAAGAGGCATAAAAGTAAAACAGTAAAAGATTTGAAAAAGCTGAATCATACCTGAATAGCCCAATAATTTGTGAACATTTTAAAGTTTGAATGGTTGTTCTAGGTGAAAATATGAGGAAGTAGTTAAGTTTCAAAAACAAGCAAATTTTAGCAGAATTGCTGAAGTTTCCCATTCATTTCAATGGGACAAATTAAAGGAAAAAAGCTTAATATTTTAAAAAGTATAATAGTTAAAAATAGCAAAAATCGTAGCAGGAATTAGCAAAAATAGCTGAATAGTTTAAAATTTGAACGGTGAAAATCGGCTGAAAATTGTGGAAGTAGTTTAACGGCGAAAAGTGTACGGAAGCAACTAGAATAAAGTATAAAGAATAAAGAGAAACAGGAACTCAATAGTGTGGATGCTTAAAGCATCCACACAATAATAATAACTAGAAAAATTTGCATTTCCTGCGAAAATGCAGTGTGGATGCTTAAAGCTGAAGCTGTATGCAAAAAGTAGCTGAAAAAGCTGAAAAGTTGCAGAAATTGTAAAAACTTTGCAGAAGCAAAAGAACTTTGCTAAAATGGAATAACTTAGCAGAACTGCAATATCTTAGAGGAAACATAATACTTGGCAGAAATACAATAGCATAGCAGAATTTAGCAGAAATATTGTAACTTACCAGAAACATGATAACTTCTCAAAAATACAAGAATTTAGGAGAAATAGTATAAGATAACAGAAAGAATATATTTAGCCAAAAATACTTAAACATTACAGAAACACTATGATTTAGAAAAATAGTACAACAGAGCAGAAATATTGTGATTTACCAGAGACACTGTGATGAACTATGAATATTGTAATTTTAAATTGAGACTATGTTTTAGCAAAAATATTATAATTTGGCAGAAATACTATAATTTAGCAGAATTACTATATTAAGCACAAATCCTATAAAAAGCAGAAATGGTATGATTAAGCATAAATACTACATTTAGTAGATATACTTTGTTTTAGCACAAATCCCATAAAAAGCAGAAATACTGTACTATGATTTAGTAGAAAAACTATAATTAATCAGAAATACTAAATTTAGCAGAAATACTATATTAAGCACAAATCCTATGAAAAGCAGAAATAGTATGATTAAGCATAAATACTACATTTAGCAGAAATACTATATTAAGCACAAATCTTATAAAAAGCAGAAATACTATATTAAGCACAAATCCTATAAAAAGCAGAAATACTATGATTAAGCATAAATACTACATTTAGTAGAAATACTATATTAAGCACAAATCTTATAAAAAGCAGAAATACTATATTAAGCACAAATCCTATAAAAGCAGAAATAGTATATTAAGCACAAATCTTATAAAATAGCAGAAATAGTATGATTTAGCACAATAGTAATAAGTTAAACAGAAAAATCGGAAAGGCAAAATGGACAGCTGAAAAAATGCTGAACATGCTGAGGTTCCCTCAAATATACTTGTTAAATGACAAAAATCTGCAAAAAAATTTATGACAGCCACACAATTATAAATATGTACACATGAGGAAACACACATGCACAGAGAGACACACACACAAGATCCAATTCAGTCAACCAGTCTAAATATATTGAATTTAAATCTTAGAATGAGATCATCCCATTAAAAGCCTTTCTCTCTCTCTCTCTCTCTCTCTCTGTCACACACACACACACACACACACACACACACACACACACACACACACACACACACACAGGGAGAGAGAAGTAAGTTTCTAGGTCAGCCTGGGAGCTGGTGAATTTGAATCCACCAATCAGAGAGGCTGTGCACTTTTCCCCACCAAAACAGGTGCATCTGTTTACACACGCAGCAGCACAGAGAGACACAGGATTTTTGCAGTCTATTTCTCATAGTGACGACTCCCCTCAAACAAATGACCGTAATTTCCTAACCGTAGGGGCTAGAACGGTCATTCTTACACCGTTTTGTTCAGAAGAGATGGGGGAATCTTCAAGTGTTGACAATTTAATATTAAAATATGAATTTTTAGAGATATATGACATGGATGACTTGTTGACTTAGAAGCCACGAATTCCCCAATATGCAAATTTGAATGCCTGAGACCACATATGTGATTGGCTGGCTGGGAAGCCGTGCAGGCCCTGATTTGTGGATTTGAATTCCTCAGCCCTCAGATATGATTGGCTGGCTTAGAAGCCATGAAGGCCCCAATATGCAAATTTGAATGCCTCAGGACACTTATTTGATTGGCTGGGAAACTGTGCAGGCCCTGATTTGAAAATTTGAATGTCTCAGTCCTCACAGAGGATTGGCTGCCTGGGGACCTGGCAGAAATATATAGAAATACTATTATTAAGCATAAATACTACATTTAGTAGAAATACTATGTTTTAGCACAAATATTATAAAAAGAAGAAAAACTATAATTTAGCAGAAATACTATATTAAGCACAAATCCTATAAAAAGCAGAAATACTATAATTTAGAACAAATAGTATAAAAAGCAGAAATACTATAATTTAGCAGAAATACTATGTTAAGCACAAATCCTATAAAAAGCAGAAATACTATAATTTAGCAGAAATACTATGTTAGGCACAAATCCTATAAAAAGCAGAAATACTATAATTTAGCAGAAATACTGTATTTAGCACAAGTACCGAAAAGTACCAGAAATACTATGATTTAGCAGAATAGTAATAACTTATTGAAACACAAATGCACAGAGGGACACACAAACACAGGCTCTAATCCAGTCAACCAGTCTAACTATATTCAATTTAAATCCTACAATGACATGCTGCCAAATAAGGGCAGGGTCCTCTCTCTCCCACTAAACACACACACACACACACACACACACACACACACACACACAGAGGGAGAGAGCTGCCGAATTTAAATCCACCAATCAGAGTGGCTGTTTACGTTTTCCCGCCAAAACAGGTGCATCTTTTTACACACGCAGCAGCACAGAGAGGCACAGGATTATTGCAGCCTATTTCTCATAGTGAGGACTCCCCTCAAACAAATGACCATAATTTCCTAACCGTAGGGGCTAGAGCGGTCATTCTTACACTGTTTTGTTCAGAAGAGATGGGGGAATCTTCCAGTGTTAACAATTTATCATTAAAATGTGAATTTTTAGAGATATATGACATGGATGACTTGTTGACTTAGAAGCCACGAATTCCCCAATATGCAAATATGAATGCCTGAGACCACATATATGATTGGCTGGCTGGGAAGCCGTGCAGGCCCTGATTTGTGGATTTGAATTCCTCAGCCCTCAGATATGATTGGCTGGCTTAGAAGCCATGAAGGCCCCAATATGCAAATTTGAATGCCTCAGGACACATATATGATTGGCTGGGAAGCCGTGCAGGCCTTGATTTGAAAATTTGAATTTCTCAGTCCTCACAGAGGATTGGCTGCCTGGGGACCTGGCAGAAATATATAGAAATACTATGATTAAGCATAAATACTACATTTAGTAGAAATACTATGTTTTAGCACAAATACTATAAAAAGCAGAAATACTATAATTTAGCAGAAATACTATATTAAGCACAAATCCTATAAAAAGCAGAAATAGGATGATTAAGCATAAACACTACATTTAGTAGAAATACTATGTTTGAGCAAAAATCCTATAAAAAGCAGAAATACTATATTAGGCACAAATCCCATAAAAAGCAGAAATAGTATGATTAAGCATAAATACTACATTTAGTAGAAATACTATGTTTTAGCACAAATAGTATAAAAAGCAGAAATATTGTAATTTAGCAGAAATACTATATTAGGCACAAATCTTATAAAATAGCAGAAATAGTATTATTTAGCACAATAGTAATAAGTTAAACAGAAAAATTGGAAAAGCAAAATGGACAGCTGAAAAAATGCTGAACATGCTGAGGGTCCCTCAAATATACTTGTTAAATGAAAAAATCAGCAAAAAAATGCACAGGGAGAGAGAAGTAAGTTTCTAGGTCAGCCTGGGAGCTGCTGAATTTGAATCCACCAATCAGAGAGCCTGTGTACTTTTTCCCGCCAAAACATGTGCCTCTTTTTACACACGCAGCACAGAGAGGCACAGGATTATTGCAGCCTATTTCTCATAGTGAGGACTCCCCTCAAACAAATGACCATAATTTCCAAACCGTAGGGGCTAGAGCGGTCATTCTTACACCGTTTTGTTCAGAAGAGATGGGGGAATCTTCCAGTGTTTACAATTTATCATTAAAATATGAATTATTAAAGATATTTGACTTCTAATGCACCATAACTGAGTAGAGCGAAGCAAAAACTGCCTTGACTTGCCCTCAAACAACGCTTTCTAACTCGAAATCTATTTGGAGTATCGATATCATTCTTTCACCGTAAGAGACAGCAGGCTTTGGTGAACAATCATGGAAATTTTCAGGTCTCTGTGGAAATCCAACAAAAAGTTATGACGAGAGAAAAAAGTGGTTCATTTCCACAGTTTTAAATCTGAAGAAATCTGAGCGAAGGACGAATTTCCTACCCTCAAACAAGTCCAACTCATTTCAGAACGGTAATAGGTGAGAAAGAAATTCTTGAATTGTGAGCGTCAGGGGTGTCTGAAGATATTCGGGGACAAGCCTCATGTCTTAACTTTGCTTCGTTAAGGAGATATGACGATTCGAATATGCCTCTCATTACAGAAATCCAGCGGTGATTTTGAACAAGCTCTCCATTCACTTTATATGGAGAGTTTTCTGACCTTGTGTTAGTCTGAGGAGATTTGCAAAAATTCTATAAATCCCACAACAATGATGGTGACATTTTCTGAAAGCCAGCAAAAATACCTACGTTTTGATGTATAATTTGTGGAAGTTGAGTGAAAATTGAGCAAGTAGCAGGAAGTTGTTCGGACATGAAGTGAAAATTGCAAAACCTTCAGTGGCACACTGGAAGCCAAGAGCATAGCAACCATAACAACACATGTATTTTGTGAAAAATCACAATTTTGCAGCTCAAAACTTTAAGAGGCATAAAAGTAAAACAGTAAAAGATTTGAAAAAGCTGAATCATACCTGAATAGCCCAATAATTTGTGAACATTTTAAAGTTTGAATGGTTGTTCTAGGTGAAAATATGAGGAAGTAGTTAAGTTTCAAAAACAAGCAAATTTTAGCAGAATTGCTGAAGTTTCCCATTCATTTCAATGGGACAAATTAAAGGAAAAAAGTGGAATATTTTAAAAAGTATAATAGTTAAAAATAGCAAAAATCATAGCAGGAAAGAGCAAAAATAGCTGAATAGTTTAAAATTTGAACGGTGAAAATCGGCTGAAAATTGTGGAAGTAGTTTAACGGCGAAAAGTGTACGGAAACACCCGGAATAATAATAATAATAAAGAATAAAGAGAAACAGGAACTCAATAGTGTGGATGCTTAAGCATCCACACAATAATAAAGAATAAAGAGAAACAGGAACTCAATAGTGTGGATGCTTAAGCATCCACACAATAATAATAAAGAATAAAGAGAAACAGGAACTCTATAGTGTGGATGCTTAAAGCATCCACACAACTAGAAAGTGCATTTTCTGAAGAAACTGCAGTGTGAATGCTTGAATCTGAATGTATGCACTGAAATGAATTAATTACTGAATTTAAGTTAAAAATCTTGAATGAGATTAAAAAAAAAAACCCGAATTTAACCTGAAAACAAAAGTGCTGAACTGCTAAAAGCTGAAGGTTACACAGAAGAAGAAGTTGGAAAAAAGCTGAAAATGTTTTAATTGTAAATTAGAAAAACCTAAGAAATGAGAAAAGAACATTTAGAGTCAGAAAACATCTGAAAGAATATTAAAAGGTCATATTCTTTGAATCACTGAATGACTAAAATGTGATCCCTCCACTTGGATCCACACAGTT
Organism: Aulonocara stuartgranti; assembly: GCF_965226115.1. Taxonomy (NCBI): domain Eukaryota; kingdom Metazoa; phylum Chordata; class Actinopteri; order Cichliformes; family Cichlidae; genus Aulonocara; species Aulonocara stuartgranti. Next base: position 32,935,882 of record NC_138955.1, on the reverse strand, counting down.
TAAAAAGTTTAAATGTCTGAGCTTTGAAAGACAAGATGTTGGAAAGAGAACAACGATGGCGACGTTTTGAGGGTAAAATGATGGCTTTAACACTGTGGACACAGCAGCAGTTGAAAGAGAAGTGTTTAAGATGAATCTTGGCAGAGTGGCAGGCAGAGCTCGTTAAGCAGGCAGGTGTGAGCCTGGTTGCTATAGTGACCGCACCCAATGGCTCCATACACACGACACAGACATGCACCTCACTTTTGCTGCTTAAAATGAACAGAAAAGTCAGGCCGAAACAAATCGTTCCCAAATGAAAAGTACATGTCGTACTGACAAAATTCTTTCACCGTGAGCGACAGCCATGTCTAGTCTACCTAATTCTCAGTTTTCATGCCTGTGGAGCTTATTATATGGACGTGGTGACAGTGTAAAGACTCCATGCTCTTCTGATTTTCAAACGAACCTTCTGAGCCATTTTAACATTAGAGTCTATGGAAGAGTTGGAGGGAGGAGGCTGTGCATTGGTGACATTTATGAAAGAACCATAACACCTAGGACAATAGTAAACACATTGGATGAAAGAGGACAGCCATGGCTATGTTTTGAGGGTAAAATCATACCTGTAGAGCAAACGCTGCGGACACAGCAGCAGTTTTAAAAAAGATTTTAAGATTAATTTTTTTGCTCCTCTCACTCTAGCAGTTGAGCTGCCTCACTCTAGCCCCAACATTCCGTCCCATACACACCCATTATAAACTCTGAAACGGGTGAAAAAACATCATGAAACTTAAACTGGAACTGAAGAAAAAGTATAATAGATATTGAAAAGATAAATACAAGTTGAATAGTTGAATGTCTTGTCTTCGTTTTAAAGTTTGAATGGTGGCTCTATGTCAATGTATGTGGAAGTAGTAAGAGTTTAAAAATGAGTAAGTTGAATGAGGATTTGAAGGGTCTCCCCATTGAAATACATTATAAATTTTTGTTGAATAAAGTTGAATAAAATTAAAAATATAAATGTTAAAAATATGAAAAATAGAAGCAGTGTTGTCCAAAAGAATAGGAATCTAACGGTGTTTGAATGGTTTTTCTAAGTTGAACGGTTTTGAAGGAGTAGGATTACAAAAAACGTACGGAATAGATAAAATATAATAACTAGAAAGTGCATTTTCTGAAGAAACTGCAGTGTGAATGCTTGAATCTGAATGTATGCACTGAAATGAATTAATTGCTGAATTTTGAGTTAAAAATATTGAATGAAATAAAAAAAAATCAAAAAATCAAATTTAACCTGAAAACAAAGGTGCTGAACTGCTAAAAGCTGAAGGTTACACAGAAGAAGAAGTTGGAAAAAAGCTGAAAATGCTTTAAATGTAAATTAGAAAACCCTAAGAAATGAGAAAAGAACATTTAGAGTCAGAAAACATCTGAATGAATATTAAAAGGTCATATTCTTTGAATCACTGAATGAAGAAAATGTGATCCCTCCACTTTGATCCACACAGTTTAAAAAGTTTAAATGCCTGAGCTTTGAAAGACACGGTGTTGGAAAGAGAACAATAATGGGGACAATTTGAGGGTAAAATGATGGCTGTAACACTGTGGACACAGCAGCAGTTGAAAGAGAAGTGCTTAAGATGAATCTTGGTACAGTGGCAGGCAGAGCTCGTTAAGCAGGCAGGTGTGAGCCTGGTTGCTATAGTGACTGCACCCAATGGCTCCATACACACGTACACAGACATGCGCCTCACTTTTGCTGCTTAAAATGAACAGAAAAGTCAGGCCGAAACAAATCGCTCCCAAATGAAAAGTATAGGCCGTATTGACGAAATTCTTTCACCGTGAGCGGCAGCAATGTCTAGTCTACCTAATTCTCAGTTTTCATGCCTGTGGAGTTTATTATATGGACGTGGTGACAGTGTAAAAACACCATGCTCTTCTGATTTTCAAACCAACCTTCTGAGCCATTTTAACATTAGAGTCTATGGAAGAGTTGGAGGGAGGAGGCTGTGCATTGGTGACATTTATGAAAGAACCATAACACCTAGTACAATAGTAAACACATTGGATGAAAGAGGACAGCCATGGCTACGTTTTGAGGGTAAAATCATACCTGTAGAGCAAACGCTGTGGACACAGCAGCAGTTTTAAAAAAGATTTTAAGATTAATTTTTTTGCTCCTCTCACTCTAGCAGTTGAGCTGCCTCACTCTAGCCCCAACATTCCGTCCCATACACACCCATTATAAACTCTGAAACGGGTGAAAAAACATCATGAAACTTAAACTGGAACTGAAGAAAAAGTATAATAGATATTGAAAAGATAAATACAAGTTGAATAGTTGAATGTCTTGTCTTCGTTTTAAAGTTTGAATGGTGGCTCTATGTCAATGTATGTGGAAGTAGTAAGAGTTTAAAAATGAGTAAGTTGAATGAGAATTTGAAGGGTCTCTCCATTGAAATACATTATAAATTTTTGTTAAATAAAGTTGAATAAAATTAAAAATATAAATGTTAAAAATGAGAAAAGTAGAAGCATTCATGTCCAAAAGAATAGGAATCTAACGGTGTTTGAATGGTTTTTCTAAGTTGAGCGGTTTTGAAGGAGTGAGATGCCAAAAAACGTACGGAATATATAATAATAATAATAATAATAATAATAAAGATTCGAATAACAATACTGTGAATGCTTTTCAAGCATTCACACTAACTAGAAAGTGCATTTTCTGAAGAAACTGCAGTGTGAATGCTTGAATCTGAATGTATGCACTGAAATGAATTAATTGCTGAATTTTGAGTTAAAAATATTGAATGAAATTTAAAAAAAATCAAAAAATCAAATTTAACCTGAAAACAAAGGTGCTGAACTGCTAAAAGCTGAAGGTTACACAGAAGAAGAAGTTGGAAAAAAGCTGAAAATGCTTTAAATGTAAATTAGAAAACCCTAAGAAATGAGAAAAGAACATTTAGAGTCAGAAAACATCTGAACGAATATTAAAAGGTCATATTCTTTGAATCACTGAATGAAGAAAATGTGATCCCTCCACTTTGATCCACACGGTTTAAAAAGTTTAAATGCCTGAGCTTTGAAAGACACGGTGTTGGAAAGAGAACAATAATGGCGACAATTTGAGGGTAAAATGATGGCTGTAACACTGTGGACACAGCAGCAGTTGAAAGAGAAGTGCTTAAGATGAATTTTGGCAGAGTGGCAGGCAGAGCTTGTTAAGCAGGCAGGTGTGAGCCTGGTTGCTATAGTGACCGCACCCAATGGCTCCATACACACGTACACAGACATGCGCCTCACTTTTGCTGCTTAAAATGAACAGAAAACTCAGGCCGAAACAAATCGTTCCCAAATGAAAAGTAAAAGTCGTATTGACAAAATTATTTCACCGTGAGCGACAGCAGCTTCTAGTCTACTGAATTCTCAGTTTTCATGCCTGTGGAGTTTATTATATGGACATGGTGACAGTGGAAAGACACCATGCTCTTCTGATTTTCAAACCAACCTTCTGAGCGATTTTAACATTAGAGTCTATGGAAGAGTTGGAGGGAGGAGGCTGTGCATTGGTGACATTTATGAAAGAACCATAACACCTAGTACAATAGTAAACACATTGGATGAAAGAGGACAGCGATGGCTACATTTTGAGGGTAAAATCATACCTGTAGAGCAAACGCTGCGGACACAGCAGCAGTTTTAAAAAAGATTTTAAGATTAATTTTTTTGCTCCTCTCACTCTAGCAGTTGAGCTGCCTCACTCTAGCCCCAACATTCCGTCCCATACACACCCATTATAAACTCTGAAACGGGTGAAAAAACATCATGAAACTTAAACTGGAACTGAAGAAAAAGTATAATAGATATTGAAAAGATAAATACAAGTTGAATAGTTGAATGTCTTGTCTTCGTTTTAAAGTTTGAATGGTGGCTCTATGTCAATGTATGTGGAAGTAGATACAGTTTAAAGAGGATGAAGTTGAATGAGAATTTGAAGGGTCTCCCCATTGAAATACATTATAAATTTTTGTTGAAAAAAGTTGAATAAAATTAAAAACATAAATGTTAAAAATGAGAAAAATAGAAGCAATGTTGTCCAAAAGAATAGGAATCTAACGGTGTTTGAATGGTTTTTCTAAGTTGAACGGTTTTGAAGGAGTTGGCTTTCAAAAAACGTACGGAATAGATAATAATAACTAGAAAGTGCATTTTCTGAAGAAACTGCAGTGTGAATGCTTGAATCTGAATGTATGCACTGAAATGAATTAATTGCTGAATTTTGAGTTAAAAATATTGAATGAGATAAAAAAAACAAAAAAAAAAAAACGAATTTAACCTGAAAACAAAAGTGCTGAACTGCTAAAAGCTGAAGGTTACACAGAAGAAGAAGTTGGAAAAAAGCTGAAAATGTTTTAATTGTAAATTAGAAAAACCTAAGAAATGAGAAAGGAACATTTAGAGTCAGAAAACATCTGAATGAATATTAAAAGGTCATATTCTTTGAATCACTGAATGACTAAAATGTGATCCCTCCACTTGGATCCACACAGTTTAAAAAGTTTACATCTCTGAGCTTTGAAAGACAAGATGTTGGAAAAAGAACAACGATGGCGACGTTTTGAGGGTAAAATGATGGCTGTAACACTGTGGACACAGCAGCAGTTGAAAGAGAAGTGTTTAAGATGAATCTTGGCAGAGTGAGAGAGAGAGCTCGTTAAGCAGGCAGGTGTGAGCCTGGTTGCTATAGTGACCGCACCCAAGGGCTCCATACACACGGACACAGACATGCACCTCACTTTTGCTGCTTAAAATGAACAGAAAAGTCAGGCCGAAACAAATCGTTCCCAAATTAAAAGTACAAGTCGTATTGACAAAATTCTTTCACCGTGAGCGACAGCAACTTCTAGTCTACTGAATTCTCAGTTTTCATGCCTGTGGAGTTTATTATATGGACGTGGTGACAGTGGAAAGACACCATGCTCTTCTGATTTTCAAACGAACCTTCTGAGCCATTTTAACATTAGAGTCTATGGAAGAGTTGGAAGGAGGAGGCTGTGCATTGGTGACATTTATGAAAGAACCGTAACACCTAGGACAATAGTAAACACATTGGATGAAAGAGGACAGCCATGGCTACGTTTTGAGGGTAAAATCATACCTGTAGAGCAAACTCTGCGGACACAGCAGCAGTTTTAAAAAATATTTTAAGATTAATTTTTTTGCTCCTCTCACTCTAGCAGTTGAGCTGTCTCACTCTAGCCCCAACATTCCGTCCCATACACACCCATTATAAACTCTGAAACGGGTGAAAAAACATCATGAAACTTAAACTGGAACTGAAGAAAAAGTATAATAGATATTGAAAAGATAAATACAAGTTGAATAGTTGAATGTCTTGTCTTCGTTTTAAAGTTTGAATGGTGGCTCTATGTCAATGTATGTGGAAGTAGTAAGAGTTTAAAAATGAATAAGTTGAATGAGAATTTGAAGGGTCTCCCCATTGAAATACATGGGAAATTTTGGGAAATTGTTGTTGAATAAAGTTGAATAAAATTAAAAATATAAATGTTAAAAATATGAAAAATAGAAGCAGTGTTGTCCAAAAGAATAGGAATCTAACGGTGTTTGAATGGTTTTTCTAAGTTGAACGGTTTTGAAGGAGTAGGATTACAAAAAACGTACGGAATAGATAAAATATAATAATAATAATAATAAAGATTCGAATAACAATACTGTGAATGCTTTTCAAGCATTCACACTAATAATAATAAAGATTAGAAGAACAATACTGTGAATGCTTTTCAAGCATTCACACTAATAAAGATTAGAAGAACAATACTGTGAATGCTTTTCAAGCATTCACACTAATAAAGATTAGAAGAACAATACTGTGAATGCTTTTCAAGCATTCACACTAATAAAGTCACCTAACCAAGGGAAGTGTTTAAGGCAAAACCCTGCACACTGCAGCCCTCCACGTCAGCCATGAGTAAAGTAAGAAAACATGATGGAAAATGATAAACTGCACTAGTTACACTGCAATAGTTTTTTATGCTGAGTGTTTATTTACTGTTTATACACCAGTTTGAGTTTAATAAGTAATCATCATGAATCTCTGGATCTCGTCCACAGCTTTTCTCCTGACTTTCTCCTCTTGCCCCCAACTGGCTGCAGCAGATGGCCCCGCCCCTCCCTGAGCCTGGCTCTGAAGGTTTCTTCCCGTTAAAGGGGAGTTTCCTTCCCACTGTTGCTGACGCGCTTTATCACAGGGGCTCATCGTTGTTGGGGTTTTGTCTGTAATACTGTAGGGTCTCTGCAATATGATGAGACGACTGTTAAAATGTAATATAATTGAATTTTATATACAGCTCGTTATTTAACTCTATATTCAATTTAAAGTGCAATCCAACGCATACCTAATTATTGACTCAACTGAATACTTTGCTGACAGTCACCTTGATCCCCTCTAATGTCTAACTTTGTGGTTTCACCCATTCAACTGAACTGGTTGGAGGGTGTTGGGAGGGGGCAGATGTGTCTGTGGGTGGGGGAGGTGCTGTTTCCCAGCTCTCAGAGGAGCGGGACTGCTTCCCTTCCCCACCTTCCAAACCCTCCCCAGTGCTCCTGCTATCACCTGGGGTGACAATGGCTCTATTGGCACCCTGTGGTGGGTGGTTGTGGAAAGTTTTTGGCTGGGGGTGGGGCTAGGGGGGGTATACACACATGAGCAGTCTAACAGGCATCCATAAAAATAGCTGGATGGCTGAGGTTTAGACCCTCAGCCCACCTGGAAGACAGAGATCCTTTGGTGAACTCTGGGGATCAGTTTCTCAACCCGTCTCTTTGTCTTACACACACACACACGCACGCGCACACACTCACGCATGCACACACACACAGACACACACACACGTGTGTAAGTGTTGAATGAATTCTGCACCCTCAGCGAGCCTCACCACTCTCGTGCTATTAGCTGCATTTTCCAAACAGCCAAAATATTCATCGACTACATTTAATTTGAGTGTTACATAAATGTTTATTATTATGCTTATTATGCCACTGAATCGCAGCTAAATTAAAGACAAGCAATCATGACTAATAGGGGGAAGAGTCTGCTGGATAATGGTAATTTTCACTAGGGCCAAATTACAAATCACCTACTTCTTAAACTTGTTTTTTCAGAACACACGTTTTGTCTCACACACACACACACACACACACACACACACACACACACACACACACACACACGCTGTTTTCCTGAATGGTGTGGTCTACTAGAGGAGAGCCTGTGCTCTGTATGTGTGTGCACCTTCTTCGTGCCAGTGGAGGGCAGAGTTACATTTCATAAATTACGAGTGTTGATTTAGAATGGAGCAGGAGAAAGGAAGGAAGGAAGGAAGGAAGGAGTGGGAGGTGTGGGGGGTTTAAATATTTCTTATTTGAGTTTGATGGACCTGTGCCCCCCCCCCCCCCCTCCCATCCCCCTCTCCCCCCCCCTCTTCTTTAACATCTTTTGTTTCTAAACTGGGGGTCGACATTGGATGAAATGGGAAGAAAATACACCCGCTGAGCTCCAGAGACATTAGAATTTATATTTTTGCATTTGTGCTCTCTGCACGCATATTTTCAGCGATTAAAGAAAAGTGAATATTTCAGTGAAAAATTAGTTTTGAAGTGCAGCGAGCCAGGATTTAAGAAAAAATTCCCAGTGTAAACTTCAGCCATCCTGGGGTTCACAGCCTGAACACAGTTTTTAAAAAATGAATTAAAATATGTCTTCTTTTTTTTTACATTTTCTGCTTTCTAAATGCTGCCTAAATAAAATATATAAATATCACAGGGCGCAAATTGTTTTATATTATTTGTATTTTGTACATTTATCAAAATTGGACCACACAAACATCACCTACATACTATTTATATCCCAGCCTGAGAGCTGGCCTTGATCAGCCACACGATAAATAAAAGAATCAGTTTGGATTTCTTTCTAATATCAGCATTTTTACATGGATGTCATATTTGATCCTTTAAATGTAATTATTCATTCCAATCAAAGTGAAATACTGTTACGTACACACGTACAGGACAGCGGTCGTATGTTTTCACCAACTTTTACATCGAAATAATTTTAGGTGTGATTTAACAAAGTGGGGCTTTAATTGCAGCTGCACACCTCTCACCTTGCATCGATGCAGCAGCTAAGGGGCATTTACGCCTAACGATTTATCACGTCAATAAGAAACATTAAAGTTCCCATCCACAGCCTGGTCTCAGCAGATAAAACAGGGAATAACGAAATGCTGGCGCATTAGCCCCTCTTACTCGCGCCGGCAAGTAAAAAGAAAGGCAATGGAAATACATTAGAAATAAGGTCATGCCTCACGCAGGATCTCCTGTATGCGCAGCCTCCTGGGTGAATGTGTGATTAGCCTAATCCCAGTAGTCACAGCTCTGCTCCCCTGATGTGGATGGAAAGATTCAGGCGGCGATATGCTGCCACTGAGAGAAGCGATGTCAGAGTTGAGGGGAAAAAAGAAAACGAAAGAAGAATCAAACATTTGTTCCCGTCCTCCAGCAGAGACAACTACAGGAAGGCTTTCAATCCAAAATCCTACAAATCAATTTTGTGGGAGGAAACGGAGTCGAGATTCAACGGTGCATTATGATTTGTGATTTGAAGGGAAAAGAGGTTCAGTCTCAGCGTATGCACCTTTTTCAGACTGATGGTTAATTGCTCCAAATGTTTAAACGTGTCATTTGCTTGCAGACGTGTTGATACCTGTGCTCGGGTCACTTACCTGCTAACGCCAAACAAATACACCACCAAGGTTGATGCAGAGGCCCTAAAAATTGGAATGGCACCCCTTAAATTGTCTCTTTCACCACATTCTCCGTCTCCTCCACTTTAACATCAAGTCTTTTGGGTGTTGGTGACATCACCCACACTGCAGGGGGAGCTTCTCCTCTTTATTCTTATTGGTCCAATCTGAAAGAAATAGTAGAGAAACACTCGGCTGCATGGCAATAAATAGAATATGCCAATCAAATTAGGAGTGGCACGTCACTTTGGACAGGGATCTGCTGCAGGTGGATAATGCTGGCTGTCCGGGCTTCACTCTGCAGGTCACCAGGCTCATTTGGAGGCAGCTGTAGATGGCCTGTGTGCAGGTGAGGAGACAGGGCTGTGAATATTCAGGCACAAATAAAATGCACTTTGAAGGAGGAGCCTGCTGTCTGGGTAAATAAATAGTTCTCCCTTTTATTTCAAAGGTAAAACGGCTAAAATGCTGCACGTTGCAGGTTTTGTTGCATTTGTAGCAGTTGTGAGACAGATGTGTGCCGTGTTTGCCTTGAATTGGACTCTGCATTGTCTTTGTGTATACGCGTGTTGGCACTTCTTTCATGAATGATGTGTTTTTAATTATTAGTGACCAAGAAGTAAAATGTAAACACACTGTTTTCCATTTGTGTTGTGTTGCGATGCTTAAAATGCTTAAGTTAAAGTCATATTTAAACCCTCTATAATCATAAAGAATCATCAGTAACATTTAGCCCACACATAATTTATAGTGCATCATTTTTATGTGTTTGTATAAATATCATTCATGTTCCTAAAAATGATTGTGTGCACGGCCTGCTTTCACTGGTGTGTCCTGGGTTGGTTCAGGCCTGAACTCTTAAAGACACAAAGTGTTGAATACATGTTCGCATAGCTGCTTTGGTAACATGTAGCAAAACCAATTTAAATGATTAGATTTACATTTTAATGCTTTTTTAAATCCCTTCATTGTTTTATTTAATGTTGGTTAAATGTTTTTGTTGCACTTAAACACAACCTCGACATGAATACACACAAAATACAATCAGATTTGTAATTATTGTGTCAGAATTTACAGGCAGCAAAATCTGACGTCCAGTTTTTTAGAATGATGTGTGTGTGTGTGTACAGGTGGGTGTGTGTGTGAGCATGTGTGTGTGTGTGTGTGTACAGGTGTGTGTGTGAGTGTGAGCATGTGTGTGTGTGTGTGTGTGTGTGTACAGGTGTGTGTGTGAGTGTGAGCATGTGTGTGTGTGTGTGTGTGTGTACAGGTGTGTGTGTGAGTGTGAGCATGTGTGTGTGTGTGTGTGTGTGTGTACAGGTGGGTGTGTGTGTGAGCATGTGTGTGTGTGTGTGTGTGTACAGGTGTGTGTGTGTGTGTGAGTGTGAGCATGTGTGTGTGTGTGTGTGTGTACAGGTGTGTGTGTGTGTGAGCATGTGTGTGTGTGTGTGTGTGTGTACAGGTGTGTGTGTGTGTGTACAGGTGTGTGTGTGTGTGAGCATGTGTGTGTGTGTGTGTGAGTGTGTGTACAGGTGGGTGTGTGTGTGAGCATGTGTGTGTGTGTGTGTGTGTGTGTACAGGTGTGAGCATGTGTGTGTACAGGTGTGTGTGTGTGTGAGCATGTGTGTGTGTGAGCGTGTGTGTGTGTGTACAGGTGTGTGTGTGTGTGAGCATGTGTGTGTGTGTGTGTGAGTGTGTGTGTGTGTGAGCGTGTGTGTGTACAGGTGTGTGTGTGTGTGAGCATGTGTGTGTGTGTGTGTGAGTGTGTGTGTGTGTGTGAGCGTGTGTGTGTGTGTGTGTGTGTGTACAGGTGTGTGTGTGTGTGAGCATGTGTGTGTGTGTGTGTACAGGTGTGTGTGTGTGTGTGTGTGTGTACAGGTGTGTGTGTGTGTGAGCATGTGTGTGTGTGTGTGTGTGTGTACAGGTGTGTGTGTGTGTGTGTGTGTGAGCATGTGTGTGTGTGTGTGTGTGTGAGCATGTGTGTGTGTGTGTGTGTGTGTACAGGTGTGTGTGTGTGTGTGTGTGTGAGTGTGAGCATGTGTGTGTGTGTGTGTGTGTGTGTGAGCGTGTGTGTGTGTGTACAGGTGTGTGTGTGTGTGTGTGTGTGAGTGTGTGTGTGTGTGAGCGTGTGTGTGTGTGTGAGCGTGTGTGTGTGTGTGTGTGTGTGTGTGTGTGCGTGTGTGTGAGCGTGTGTGTGTGTGTGTGTACAGGTGTGTGTGTGTGTGTGTGTCTGTGTGCAGGGATTCCTCACAGATATAGACGAGGCACAGAAGAAGTCATTCCATCTGTTTCATTTCAGATTTCATTTTATAGAAACAACAACAACAACAACAACAACAACAACAACAACAACAATAATAATAACAATAATAATAAGCACGTCTTCCTCCTGTTATTAATGGAGACTCTCATTCAAACCCAACACCTCAAAAATTAGCCAGAAAGTTCTGATTTTTACTGAGATTTTTACTAACCTTATAACAAAATCTACAATTTTCTTTTGCTATATCATGTTGTGCATGATATTTTTATTATTTATTTATTATATTTTTATTGTATATTTATTATATATTTATTATATTTTTTTGTATCAAATATGGGTTTTTGGCAACTTTTTGTTAAAACAATGTTAATTTTAGAAAAAAAGAGTTTTGTCCATAACATGTTGAAATTATGACAAGTATTGATCACGTTGATGATCATCACTGCATTTCGTTGCCTTGAACCTGTGACATGTGCAATGACAATAAAGTTGAAGTTGTTGATGAGATAGAGGTGTCAGAAACTCACGTATCAAATATGATGCAAAGGGCATTACAGGGTTAAAGCCTGAACGGTTCATAAGCAGCGCTGAACGCTGAACGCCACGCTCAGCGCCTGAGCGTCACGTCTGAACATGCAAGGAAGTGAACAGGTGTTAACGGAGTGTTGTTAAAAGGCTTTGCCGCAAGGCTGGAAATTAGTAGCCTGTCCTTGGCAAATAAAGGCATACTGTCACCTCCTGCCTGGACCCACTTTCATCTCTGCAGTTATCAAATTAAGCGATCAGTTGAGAGAGACAGCCGTAATGACTTGTCCACTTACTGGAAATGGGTGGACACTTCTTTAGACACGGCAGCTCTGCAGATCAAAAGCTAGGAGCTAATGAGACACCGAGCAGCAAAGACAATACAGAGAATACCTTCTTTGTATTCAGCAGTGACTTAGAAGGGCCTTCTTAGCACCTGTCAGGCACTTTGTGTTCTTCTTTTATCTGTCACTGCTGAATGGATGATGCCATCCAGGCTTATTCATATGAATATGACAGCATATCTGAAGACAATGCCACCTGTCAAACAGTAATTGAAGAACTGCCTCCTCAAACACGAAGTGAGTCCCTGCTAAATCCTTTGAACCGCTTCTTTATGAAGCCAGCAGCCAAACAAACACTGATTTTTAGATTTTTATGACATCAGCAAAAGTAAGTTAATCATTTGGAATGGAGCAGCTTTTTCATTCGCGGCGCTTCAGCCGAGGCAGCGACGGCGCCGCCGAGATGATACATGGTTCATCTCGGCGAACGCGATCGTCGGTGTGCTTGTACGATGACTAATCTCCAGACTCCAACTGTTGGCTCATTAGAAATGCGTTAAGCTCAACGGTTTGGTTTACTCCTTCAAAAGGCGCGGGGAGGGAGGTGGCGTGGTTGTTTCTCCGAGGCACGTGGAACAGCGCAGGAGGGACGAATGAGTTGAGGAATGTAGATGGAAGAGGAGAACTGTAGTCCAGCGATGTTAGCGGAGAACAGAGGAGTCCCTCTGCAGACGTGCGCAGCTACACCTCCATTTATTCCTGCAACACAAATCTGCACAGCTAAAAGGACCAAACATGTCAAGTCCACTGAAGTGACTCTGAGCTTCTCTGCACTCAGCATGACCTTTGGCACAATACTGGAACTGAAAGAGAAACGTATGTTCAAAGTCTAGTTTCACGTATTTGACAAACTAAGCACATACATATATGTGGCTTTTATGTCTGACAGTTACAATATTACATTCCTCTTTTTGTAAATACACTAGGCTAGGATGCAGGGGGGTGTGGACGGTTTCATTGTGTGTGTGTGTGTGTGTGTGTGTGTGTGTGTGTGTGTGTGTGTGTGTGTGTGTGTGTTTGCAATCGGTCGAACCCGGTCCTGTAAAAGTGCAGATACAACCAAACTGCATTCTGGGTAATATTTATGTTTTTCTCCTGATTTTGTTTCATTTTGCACGTCAAAGTTTTTCTTGCCTTGTCGTTTGTTGTATGTTTGATGGGATCCAGTTTGTAATGTAGTTCATGCAGTAAAAAGGCCTGTTCACAACTAAGATCCATCAAAGATAGACCACTCACACTGTTTGTAAACTGTAATCAGGCCCGAGTTTCATGTGAAAATGTGTTAAATGCAGCAAAAATGTTGAGCTCAAGCTTACAGTGTCATTCATGAAATAAAACGGCTGAAATTACACGATGATGTTAACATAATAAGGTACATGTGAGCTGGTCCTACATTGACTCAGCCACTGCACCGCCCTTCTTAGGTGCCTGACCTTTGACATGGATGTTTTTAAATGTGACCTAAAAATGATAAAAAATCAATCTTTACAGAATTGTCAAAGTTTTACCTTACTGGTAAAGCTTCTTCCTGTTCAAAGGGAGTTTTTCCTTCCCACAGTCACCAAAGTGCTGCTCATAGGGGGTCATATGATTGTTGGGTTTTTCTCTGTATCTATTACTGTAGGGTCGACCTTACATCATAAAGCACCTTGAGGCGAATGCTGTTGTGATTTGGTGCTGTGTAAATAAAACTGAACTGAATGAACCTGACTGTACTGTGTTCACTATGGTGCTGTGGTTCATCATCAGCTAAATCTCACCAGACTCAGCAGCTAACAGCTGAGTTAGGGATGAGCAGGCACACTCTGCAGCCAAATAATCGTACATCATATTTTCCAGTGGATGTTGTAGGAAACCTGCACATTTCTCAGGTGGACACTCTTTCCATGTCACGGTCCTGTGCAGCGCACCGTCAGCCTGCTCTGCACAAGTGTTGGTTTGGCAAAGTTACCGAGGGCTTACGATTTATTTTCTGTGATGTACGGGCTCTTATTAGTAAGAGGATATTGTAACTCCCATTAAACAAGTATGGCTGTAAAAGGAAATACACAAACTCAAATCGATCAGCAGCTGTTATCGCTGCAGCCAGTGCATCACTGCTGTGCTTCCACAGGTGATGTCTGACAGTCGATGTGATGAGAACACAACGACCTGATCTGCAGAAAGAAACAGATTTATAAAATGTGTTGTTGCAGGTTTAAGGGAAAAACCCAAATCCTTTGTTCACTCGTGCTGATGTTTAATATCGCCATTTCATATTTATTCACCAACCAGGGGCGGATCTAGAAGGGTGGCATGGGGTGGCAAGTGCCACCCTAAAATGATCCCTTGCCACCCCAAGTGTCACCCCAGTTTTGCATATGACTGTGTTGTTTATTAAAATAAGATCGCATTAACAGTTTGAGCGTAGTTACAGTCAGCAGTGAGTATAAATGCTAAAACTGAAAATATTGCATAGTGTCCCCCCCCTGCACCAGTAACAAATGGTTCAGCCCATAGCGGGACCGGCTTTTTTCTTGGGTGGATGTTACAGTCTGGAACTGGAAGGAAGGTGAGTGTTATTAACCCTCTGTGGTCCACGGACACGCTGCACCTCCAGATCACATGACTGATGTAAGCTGCCATAGCAACAAGCTGCAGCCACGCTGGTTCTCTGTTTCAGCTACATTCAAAGTTTTTACATTTTAATTACAGGCCAGTAAATCCAGAGCTATGATAATTTAAATCAGCCACGCTATTTTCTAAATACTGTCGTCACGTGTGTGTGTGTTTGTATGTGTTTTAAGCGTTTTCTAAGGACAGTAAAACAGTAAAGAAAGGAAAAAGTCACCGCTTTCCTATTGGTGGAAAAATGCACCATATCGACCAATTAAAAAAAATGTCAACAAGTAGGATTTGGTTGTTTAGGAAGAGGGAAAAGTTTTGGGAGTGACGGTAACGGCAGCGAGACAGAGCGAGCGAGTGAGAGAGAGAGAGAGAGTTTTTAGATGTGGCAGATTTGTGACGTTTAGTGTGGAGTGTTTACTTAGTGTTTTGTGTTGTCTTGTGTAGTTGTTCTGTTGTGTAGTCGTTTTGTTTAGTGTGTCAGTGACGGCACTAATGACTGTCACAGAGGCACATTTGCAACATAAACACTGAGTAGAAAACCAGTGGAGTGATACACCTGCTGTTGTCAGGCCTGCAGGTTTATCCCTGTGCTCTTCTGTCTTTTGGTGGACAAACTTGTTTTTCACTGACACACATCATTTGTGGAGCATCTTATTGAGACACCTAATTGTTCTCTCATTTTAGTTTTAGTAATATTTTTAAATGGTTGTAGAAAATGAAAAAAACGGCAGATGTATCGGGTGCATTTTTAGATAAATAGTTGTATATGTTTACAAAATGTACATTTTATATTTGCATTTCAAGTTATAGAAATTTACTCAACGTGTCTGTGGTTTTTTTTACAGTAAAAATACTACTAGGATTTTAAGTTCTTTTTGTGATTTCAGATCAGTAACACTAATGCAGTATGTCAGTGAAAAAACAACTAAATTCAGTTGAGCTGAAAAGATACCAAACAAGGTAAGAGGAGGAAAATAAAATGAAACAATCTGAGGGTGAAACACAAACGTAAACTCAAAAGGAGTCAAAAATGGCCGATTGTATTTCAGACCTCAGAGAGTTCATCCAACAAATCATGAAAAATTTGGTTTAGATGTTTGTTCATGACGGTGCAGATTTCTGACATTTTGTGTAATTTAAGCTGCAACAATGTGACTGTTTTCTAACAAAAACAGTGAAACTTAAGTTAGACTTGTGTTTGTAAATGAAGCGCCCCATGTTGTGTAGCTTTCTGGATTTTATACTTATTGAATAGAATAGAATAGAATTCAACTTTATTGTCATTGCACATGCACAGGTACAGGGCAACGAAATGCAGTTTGCATCCATCCAGAAGTGCTTTAGTGATATAGATATATTACAATATATATTAGCAATAATATAGATATGTGAGTATATTACAGAAATGGGTCTATTATGGTATGTTATAATGTACACGGTATGAAGTATGTTGTGAATGTTCTATAACTATAAGTATGTACAGGCTGTAGTGAGTACAAGCTATGTACAGGATATGAACAGGATATAAATATGAAATAAATAACTTTACAGAATCTGAGATATACAGCTATACAGAAATGGGAACTATGCAAGTTGTAAACAGTTGTAGAATTAAAAATTATCGTATTGTACAGAATGATTATTTACACAGAGCTATACAGTAGTGCAGTTAAGATAAGTGAGGGTGTAGATAGTTTCTACAGAGGCTATATAAAGTGCTGGTGGTTGTGAGTGGTGGTTCATATGGGCTACATATGTATTTATTATACAGGCTATACAGTACGTAACATCAAAACTCACATGTTTTATGTAACTAAAGTGTGTAATTATGTGGGCTACCTACAATAATGAAGTTATAGACATATAAATATATGACAAACGTGCATACTTACTGCATTTGAATCATTTAACCATATGTAACCACCTGCATGTGTGTTTGAAAAAAAAGGCTTTGATTTTGCCACCCTAAGAAAATTTCCGGCCCTGTCACCAACTCTTCCAACAATAGCAGTGCTGGAATAACGAGTGCTGTGATTTACTCGGACTGGAAGTAAAGCAAAAAGTCAAATGGAGCCCAAACCTGCACAGAAGTGCTGCACCACATCAGAATACTCACCGCCAGCTTTGAGGAGCGCGGCGGAGCAGCCCGAGCCGGTGCAGCTCTCCTCCTGCTCAGATGACACTTGGTACAGGCCTTGAAGGAGCAGGCAGCCGTCAGCTTCAAACAAATAAGAAGACAAGAGACAAGAAACAGTGCGGCGTGTGTGAACTCGAGTTATGCCGACCTTTCATCGGCGCGAACGTATTCAGTGGGGACGCTGCCTTTCATAAGTGACACCTCGCGCGATCATAGCAGGGGCTGTGGTGCTTTTGAACACCTCTTATTTGATGGCAAAAGAGGGAGAGAGGAGCCTCTTGCTGGGTTGCAGTGGGGAGGTGGTGTGATGGCAGGTGGAGAAGGAGAGCAGATCTGTGCCCCCAGTGTGGCAAAACTTCCTCCTTTGTTTATGGAGAGGTAATTGGGATGCTCAGCCCACCAGGTGAAGCTCCTCCGGTTCCTTCCTCTCTGTCATTCTTTCAGAGCATCGATGTCAGCTCTGACACTTCACGGCTCCTCCATCTCTACCGCCCCACACCCTCACGGCTTCCTCTCTGCGCCTCACCATTTCCTGTTTCCTGCGTGGCTCCCCCGCCTCGGCTACCCGACGGTGCCTGTGGCTTGGCGGCGTTGGAAGGCGTGGCCACTGGAGGGGAGACAGCTGAAGCGGCGAAGAAGACTCTGACAGGAAGGATGTCGTGCTGCCCTCCCCCACCTTCATCTCCTCTTCCTCGTCATCCTCACCTCAGCTACACATGATACGACAATGAACAGAGAAAGCTGTATTCCTCTTCACGCTCACAGTTATGCTCCTGACTGAAAGCATTAGCGAATGAAAACCAGTTAAAATGTAACAGTTTTCTGTTAATAATGATAACAAAAAGTTGAATTGATAAAAGCAACTTTAAAGACACCTCACAGCAGAGACGCACAACACAGGAAAGTTTTACTAAAAAGAAATAAAAACTTGTTTTTTGGAGAGTGTAATTGCTGTTTAAGATGAGAATGGATTTTCATTAGCACGGATTAATTATACATTTAAAAATTAATGAAATATGCACAATAGGAAGCAAAGGTAACAGCAGATGTTGGCTGCTTAGGAGCATATTCATCAAACTCTACCTGCGCATGGAAGACTGCTTTCATTGGTGCATTTATCATAATACATGTTATTCTCCAAGTGATTCCTATCAAACTGTCGGACGCGTCACACATCAGTGTGAACTCGTGTGTGTGTGTGTGTGAGAGGGCTGGCAAAATTTACATTGCTGTAAAGAGGGCAACACAGAAGTCCGCTATTTATTTTTATTTATTTGAGCAGTTTTAACACACACACACACACACACACACACACACACACACACACACACACACACACACACACACACACACACAATCCCAGCAGCCTTAAATAATTTATCTCATGTGGGTTTCCTTAAAATAAATTCACGTGTTTGTGACGCTCGAGCTTCTTGTATGTTAATCATGAGAGAATTAAATGAAAACAATGAAAACAACAGAAAAATAGAAATCAATAGAATAATTGTCATATCATTAAAAACCGATGTCGTTCTGTCGTTTTCTGTGTCAAATGAAAGCATAATTTAAAAACACGGCAGCACGTTGATAAAATGTAAAAAAAACACAAAGCTCAGTTTCGACACACAAACTGCGTTGTGTGTCTGCCGCTGATCGATTTAATTAGTGCTACATATATGTGCATAATTAATGCTGCATATTAACCGCTCTAAAAATAACTCGACACATCCCGAATGCACATTTTATTTCGCAGCCATCCACAAATAAATCACACAATAGCAGTGAATTAAAAAGGAGCTCGTTCCATTAAATATTCACAGCATCACTTCTGAGGAAAATACAATATTTACATTGCATGTAATCGGCCTGTTTCCAAAGACGCGTGCGTTTGTTTGCATATTACTTGACAAAAAATGGAGCTCCATCTGAGAAATCTATATCGTTAAATGTATTTCCTCTGCAGCACTTCGGGGGATTTTGTCCTGAAGCTGGAGGTCAAACCTGGGACGCCGGCCACAGTTTCAACAGGAGACGTTTTGTTTTACCAGACAGTGAAAAATCAGCAGAGCTTCTTCTTTTTTTAAATAAAAGATGCACTTTGGAACTTAACCTCCTTTCCTGTCTCTCCCCCATCCTCACCCCAAAATCAAAGAGAATTCATCCGGGCGCGTTTGGCGCCGGGGATAAGCACCGTGGTTAAGGTTTTGCTGATTTTCATGTAATGACTGGCAGTCGTAACACCTGGCACTGTGAAATCTAGAAATTAGCACACTCCGGGGAAACAAATTGCTTTGTTGATGCAGAATGTTGTAGAGGGAGGGAGGGAAAAACCCACCAGCAGTCTGACAATGACTGTGGATGTACCTGCTTTAGTTTTCACAACTTTTCATGACGCCTGGATCGTGTGTGGACCCGACTGATGCTTTACGTTTGTCCCACTCGTGCATGTTACTAAAATCCTCACAAAGCAGTGTTTTTATGAATCGTACACAGAAATGCATGGTAATTATAATTATTGTCATTCACCAGGAATCAGTTTCATTCTGGTGTTAATGTGCTCTGTACAATAATGGGATTCATCGTCTCTGTCATGGTGCCCCAGAATATAATGTTCAGAGACGTGCTGGCCTCCCTCACAGACGTCTGATCAACGTTGACTTTGAGGAAAACGCGTGTTACCTAAAGCATGATGAGCATTTCTGCTGCGACAGAAGTTTGTGTGGTTTTGGTGCCATGATGTTAGCAGTAGGCTTGGGACTGAAGCTGCGGTGCTGTGTGCGAGGCACACGCGTGTTTCACACAAACCCCCCTCACACTGTGAACACTGACATTTTCTAAGTCTTATAAAATTGCTCAGCTACGGTTTGTAAAGAGCATTTTCATAACAGTGCTAACTCACATTTAAGTACGGCATGTTCAAGTAGCTGCTACCTTAAAAATTCTATTTTATCCTCATTTACTTGATGCATATGATGTGAATCATAATAAAAAACGAATTAATGCCTTAACAAAACCGCAGCTTTAAACTTGTTTACTCTGTAAAGTAGGACAGAGTTCAACACGTATTAAAGATGTGCGGATGATGATAAATCTGCACAGACATGATTTTTAAAATAGTCGGCTTATTAGTGACAAGAAACATGTTTTTTACATGGAATTAAGACATTTGTACACAAAAAAAATAAATGAAATAAAATAAAAAACAACCCATGAAATTGTTGTTTTGTCCCAAAACTTGAATAATGTGTTTGTACTGATATTAGAAACAACACACACTGTTGCATTACTGCAGTTTCGTCTCGTTAGCAGCGACTCTACAGTAAAGGCAGAGAAAACAAAGGCTAGTCTCACACATGGGGCTGTCAGCTACTCTGTCCCTGAAATCAAACATGTGTCAAACACAGTTTAAGGCACAGATGAAACGTCGGTGGGGCGCGTGCACATTTATGGGTGCAAAGTAAATGTGGGCACATCTCTGACCCCGTCCTGACGCAGCGAGCCGAGCCGCTTCCGTCCTCTGAGAAGTCGTCTCCGTTCCAAGCTGAGCAGCGACACAGAGGCACAGTTTAGCAGCGGATAGAGATCTCTCCCTCTCCGCTGAGGCATCTTCTTATCCTGTCAATCAGCAGCCCGCCTCCAACCCGGCTCTGCGCGGGGCTCGGCAGCTTGGCAGAGATGCAGGGTGTGTGATGAGAACTCGTCGCAGCCTAGCAGGGTTTCCTCCTCATCAAGCTCAAAACAAAGGGGGGGCCCAGTCCGCTCGGCTGCTCTAAATACAGCCTGCAACATGCCCCAGCCAAATGCTTAACACGCTGCTTTTAGACGCAGACATGAAAATCAAAGTGTGGATCCTGGAATGAGAAGATGAGGCGAGTGCAGGAGACAGGATGCAGGGAAGAGTCGGTGACGGATGAAGGTGTTTGAATGTCTTAACCTTCGACAAACCCTCATTAATTACGTACATTCAGAGAAACTGTTTGCGACCAGAAACCAGCTACAGCAGACTGTGTCTAAAAGGAGAAAACAGACGGATCAGATTTCACTGGTGATGCACTGACTGACTTTACTGCACCTGCACAGACGTGGAGCTGCTGTCACCACTGGAAAATAAAGACATAAGGGCAATGAGAGCAGTCCATCTCTGTGTGTCTGTTGCTCACTGTAGTGCACACAAGCTGCCCTGGAACAAAGCTGATGGTTGGTTTTTCACATCTTTAATGGTAATGTGATAAAATGGTTATAATGACATTTGGAAGAATGCTGATTTGCACAAAGCTCCGTTACAGAAACTTTCACTTACAGGATATTTTGCTTTACTGCTTTTGGCTCAGCAGACTGTGTGTCGATATGATGGTGGGTTCTCATATTAATACATGGACTGTCTCCTAGACGGACGGAGTGGTGGCGGTAACGGGGGTCTGGGGGGACCAGAAGGAAGTGCACCCAAATAAATGAGCAAACAGTAACACGACACAGACGATTCTTCATCTCCCTGACTGAGTACACTGCACCAGCTCCAATCCCAAACACTGTCCTCTGATTTCTCAGTTTGTTTTGTGCAGCTTGAACCTTAAATCGCAGCACAGCCACGAACACACGACCCACACCGCCGTATTCAGGAGGGGACAAAAGAGCAACGCAACAAAACATGTTAGAGTCCATCATCTCATGCTCCTCGCACCCTGCTGCTAATGCGAGGGGGCGTCACTAAATGGCCCGGCAAAACTGTGGACATCACAGCTGTCAGAGAGCATTCAGCACACACACACCTCCCTCTTCCCCACAGCTGCCTCTCCTTGTTTTGGGCCTGTCTCTTGGCACGGGAGGGGGAGGAGGGGGTGTCGCTCCAGCTAGGATGGACTTCACCTCTTCTTCTTCTCTCTCATTGTTTTTGCATGCGTCTCTTTTTCCTCTGAGGGCAGCGTGTCATTTATGTTTACATCTCTCCACGCAGCACAGACCGCAGAGTGCTGAGTGCTAAATGGACATCTATGCTAATCTGAATGCAACTGTAGGTCTGAAGTGAGCAGAGGCGCTGGGTAACGCTCTCGTGTCACATTGGCTGTGCTGATCGTCTCTGTTATGGCCTGTATGCTGCGGGGCGTCTTTCTGTCTACATCACATTGATTTCCATAAAGCTGAGATAAACAGGTCACTTTATGATGCTTCTAAGTCCACGAAGACAAGGTTTAAAAACATAATTACATTATGTCTTTTCACATAGAGACAAATCTGGCAACCAACTGTCACAAATACTCAACCTTTTCTTTTTCTTCTTCTTTGGTTTCATGTTTTTGTAGGTTTTAAACTCATTCTTACTTTAGTTTGGGGTCTGTACTGTAAGTCACACTTTTAGCAGCAGTTGTAACTTAAATGTACATTTTTATGGATGTTCATCTTGCACTCCAAGCAGCAGCTAATCTTCAAGTCCTGCTATTTCCCAGTCACTTAAAAGCACCATTACCCTGGAAACGAGTAAAGGTCAGAGAGCAACAGAGGTCAGACGTACTGTTTGTCATTATGCATCGCATTATTATGGTTGAAGAAGGTTTTGGCACAAATATTAACAACTTGATGGGTGGAGATTGCATAAAGTGACCCAAAATACATAGAAGTGAAAATATTTTCAAACATGTAGATGTTGCGTGCACTGAGGCTGTTCTATATCACTGTGCAGTGGAACACAGGCCTTACAGGCATCAGAGGGTGCTTCAAAAGAAGGTGTGTTGACAAAGACCTTACATCTGCACCTGTAAAGAACAATGCTAGCAGATGCTTTTATCCAAAAATGATTGTTACAGAACTTAAAACATACTCTCCCTGCTCTCTGTAAGATTTATTAGAGATCTGTTTATTAGGATGAGATAGGCGTGTTTCTCTAAACACATCTGTAGTTCAAAATTTGGTATGGACACTTATTATGAGGAAGTTCTGGATCAAAACTAATCAGATACAAACAGTATGCAAAGGCTGAACTTAAGCTAACTGGTCTTATTTTAAACAAGACCAACATAAAAACCATGCTGGTGTTTGTCACTACATAACACAAAGCACTCAAAGGTGAAATAGGGAAAAGTAAGGTTTTGACTTTGGACGCGTGACATTAAGGTTACAGTTATAAACACT